>NW_022147287.1:1198062-1471321 GCF_002938485.1 Sitophilus oryzae | reverse complement strand
CGAAGATAAAAGATATGCTGGGATTGAATTGTGGACGGACCGGGGCATATATTCGGAGACAAACACAATCTACTGCTAGTGCCAGTGGTGTGTGTGAAAATAATAATTGTTATTTGCCATTTATTTTACGAATTTTAGTTCATTTGTGTATAGCTTTTTTATGTTGTAGTTTTGTAGTTACTTGTTCCAATTATAATGATCCACATATCTTAAATAATTATAATTATATAATAGAATAGTAAATATTACCACAGATTAGGTATCCCATAAGTATACAGATAAAAATCTTGTCCCTAATTCGTGGTACGAAAATTGTTTTTTATGACGATGTGCAAACGAGTCAAATTTCCTGTGCGCAAAACTAAACTCGCGTAAAATAAATATATAAACAGCGTAATAGAGAGATATCGCTAAACCGAATATCGTGCATGGACGTTAATAAGGCCAGGCGTTATTTCCTTTACGTGAGGTGGTATTAATTCTCTTCATTTATAGTTATCGGATCGGAAAGAATTCTAATCGCGTCGCGTCCGCTATTTAAACTTAACCTAACTTTGAATTTAAAACTTTGAAATTGTTGTGTTTACTAGGTTTTTTAATTTTTAAACGTTATCAGATGTTATTTAGAAAGAGCGCTTGGTGTAATTGATCCGCAAATTACCTCAGGCGGTATCGTTATTAGCGGGTGTTGCGTTAAAAATTGACTCGCGCATACCGTAACCATGATAAGGTACGCGTAAATACTGGATGACGCTATTCGGTTTTCCGATCTCTCTCTAATAACTGTGCCGGTCAGGCGCTGTGCACAATTTTAGGGGCCATAAGTGGGCGTGCTATGTGCGCAAACTAGTCACCTAACTAGTGCCCGATTCCGAAAATTGGAACCACGAAAAACAATAAAGAAAAAACAAAGATTATAATCTGTATAATCTGTGATATTACTAGTTGCTAACGCATTTTTAGGACATGATTTATGAAACTATTTGAAGTGAAACTTCTTTACGCGCGCTGGGAGTAAAAATTCAAGGTTGGGACATACGAGCTAGCGAGACGGCCCTGACCCACGAGCTAGCTGTAACGAAACGTGTTAACGGCTTAGAAATACGTAGTGACGCGACGTGTATTTGTGAGCAGTCCATGTGTTTATCAGAAATATTGATATTTTAATACAAATTTTGTAAAAGTGTCAAATTATTACGTGTAAAAAACCATTTGTTACACGTAAAAAATTATTTTTATTTTTTTTTATTTTACGCTAATAAAAAACGATTTTTTACGCGTGTAAAACTATTTGTTACTGGTAGAAAACTATTTTTTACGCGTATAAAACTATTTGTTACTGGTAGAAAACCATTTTTGACGCATAAAAACTACATTTTACGCTAAAGACCCTACAGAAAACAAATTGATTTGTTATCATTTGCGTTTTTCGCGAGACACACCGAACGCTAAACGCTTTTGGTCGGGTCACTCCTGTGCCGAGAACAGTTCTCTGTTGTGTTGGAACGAACCTTATATCTTAAAGTTGGTTTATATAAATTTGGTTGTAACATAAATTATTGATCTTATAGATTCAAGGGTGGAGATGCCGTTCCGATGTCCGAAAACTAGTAAGGCCGCAGGGTTTTAATTGTTTAATGAAGTTTTCCAACGAAGACATTGAGATTTCGGTGTATTCCTTATTCAACATTTCTAATAGCTGGGTTCCTGAGACAGGTATGTATTATAATTCGCAGCGGCGTGCGGTGACAATTATAGGCGGGGAAGCGAATCGGTAAAAAACCCTATTTCGAGACATTACTTTTACATTTTCTTAATCACATTACAAACGAAACAGTAAACACTAAGTTAAATCCGAAAAAAATACAGTATTACCTATAAAATCGCAAGCGAATACGTCCCGATAAATGTAAAGCCGCGGAAGGCGGCCGAACGATCGCTGCCGTGGCTAGCAACTCGTTTGCGTTCGAGGTCAATAACACCTACATGAAGGAGGGATAGGCGACCGGCGGCGATTTCTAGCCGCACATCCCTGCAATAAAAGGCTAATTAAATTTACTACGTTTATGTAAGGTTTCAAATAAATAATTTTAACAAATTAAATTAATTTTTAGCCGACCATACCATTAGGTATGGTAGGCTATTAAGATCGGCAAAAAAAAAGTTTTTTTTAATTTCACTCAAAATGAGTTATTTGGGTCATAAATGATCTAAATACAAAATATTTTCATGGTGTCTGTGTGTCTGTCTGTCTGTCCGTCTGTAACACGATAACTCAAAAACCGCTAAACCGATTTTAACCAAATTTGGCACAAAAATACTGTGGCACCCGAGAATCTGGCTATTAGTTTTTGGTGGAGGTGGGGCGTTGGTAAGGGGATAAGGGAGGCGGTTAAACATTTTAAAAAATCGTTAAAAATCGTAAAAAACTCCAAAGTTACAGTAGCTAGCGAAACGCGGTTTTCAATTTAAGATTAAGAATAATATTAGCAACAAAATTTGTAATAACATCAAAATCAGTCAAAGTCGTAGTTTTTGAGATAAAAAAAATGGAAAATTCCTTTACTTTGAAACTAAAAGAACTGCCTACCAACTTTTTAGTAACATATTTTAGCATGGGCGGCTATACGTGCCTCCCGGCGCCAATTTTTTGTTATAAAATAATAGTATTATTAATGTTTAACTATTTACTTTATTATCTTTAAAAAGTTTAAGGAAGCGGTGCTTCCCCCGCTTCCATGGACCGCACGCCGCTGATAATTGGTATATCCGATGAACGGAGGCATGAAAATGCAACAAATTTAAAAACTGCGTAATTTTCTAACCAATCGTCTAACCAAGTCTTTAAATGCAACCATCTTTCTGTCTAGGGCAATATGCTTGCAAGTTGATCAACTTAAACGAGCATTCCGTACAGATTTCAACTCTGGAAACGAACATAACCATTTGGGCCGTAACCGACGATGGCGATGTCGAATCGCAAAAGCACAACATTAAATTTTTACCCGGAATTTTCGTTCAAAAAGAAATCGTCTTGGAAGAAGGCAGCAACACTGGAGAACTGAAAATTCAGGGATTGCCAGAAGTGCTCCGCCAAATTTCTGTAAGTTTTTCCTGGAATATACGAGTAATATACTATATACTAGTAGAATATACGAATACGAGTAATTCATATAAAAGCAGAATTCTGTTAAATTTATAAAACTTACATTAATAAGACACTAACATCTAATATTTAGTTTATTGTTTACGCATAGAAATACAAAGGCGATTCTTCAGCCGTCAAGGAAAGCCCCTTCGTGGTTCGGTCAGAATCAATTCTTTTTTTTTGACTTTGGACGAGTATTTCATTCATCCGCGCATCGCTTGGTACGCTTTTAAATTTGACGATCGTGGGCATGATAATCTCGACCTTTTTATGCTGAGAACGAAACCGAGATCTCGGCTTGATTTTTAGCCGAGAATGACTGTAACCGAGACCGACCGAGGTCTCGGTCGGACCTTAGTTGTAACTGAAATTTAGTACTTTCAAAGTGAATGGCGATTGTGAAAAATTACGTAACAAACCAGAAAAAGGTACTTTCCATTTGAATAGAGAGTACTACTGATGGTACTTTTATCCTTATAGATAGATACAGTAATTTCAATAATTGAAAATTAAAGCTAGGACTTTTTTATACAAAAAAGGTGCTCTTTATTTAGTTCAAAAAGGTGAACGGTTTTCAAGATATTTGCGTTTAAAGATTACGATGCATCGATTTTAGCATTAGTAAAATGATAAAATGTAAAGAACTTTTAAATAAATTAATTTGAAATGATAAAATCGATGCATCGCAACCTTTAAACGCAAATATCTTGAAAACAGTTCACCTTCTCGAACTAAACGAAGGGCACCTTTTTTGCATAAAAAGGTCCTAGCTTTAATTTTCAATTATTGAAATTACTGTATCTGTGAGGATAAAAGAAGTACCACCAGTAGTACTTTCTACCCTGAAAATGGTATGAAAGCACCCTTTTCTGGTCTGTTACGTAATTTTACACTATCGCCATTCGCTTTGGCATTAAAATGTGTGTAAGAGTATCAAATTTCAGGAAAAACGGTTTACCAATGTTCTTAAAAATAAACAAAATATATTATTTTTATTTAACCTTTCTGTAACTTCTTCGGGGAGGAATTTTATGGCATACGTTCATAGGAACTTTTTGTTTTATTTTTATATGTAGAATCACCGAAGTTAGATACACTATTTGTTTGACACCCTGTATATTTGTATTAAATAATCTTTTTAAATGCAGGTAAAACCCGCTGACAGTGCTATTATATCTTTGAGCGAAAAGAAATCCGGTGCTGAAACGGAAAGGTTGTATTTAGTGCAGCTGATCGATTATCATTGGAGATTGGCTGACATGACTGATGCGATGGGTATTTTAATTGAGTCTTCTGTTACCAAGCAAACCAGAAAGGTAAAAACCTACATATTTATTAAAATATGATATACTAAGACGCTTTGAACGATGTTTTAATAACATTGTCACAGATTTATTTTTTTGTAAAAATTTCTGTGATCTACCTGGCTATAGCACAGAATACCTTAGCTACAGTTCATACCAAATAAACTTTTAGTCACATGATTAAGATTGACCGGCACAGCGTTGCCAACTTTAATATATTTTCGTTTAATCAAAATGTTTTAAGAAACAAAAATAAATTAACTATAAATATATAAACAGTTATAATTTACGTCAAAAAAACTCACCTTCTTAACAGCTCTTATGTGACATAAAGGGCCATTACTATCGCTTTCCCGTTCAAAATATTCTAACAAAGTTGCGATGAGTTTTTTACGGCTATTAAGCTTATCTTATACACTTCGCACTGAAAGAGGTTCTAAAAAAAACAATGTTCGACTGCAAGGTCTGCTAGTAAACATTTTTAAGCTTAAAGTATCCCAACACTATTCATTTCAACCAAAAACTGGTAATACAAAACTAAAGTGTCAAAACGAATGACAATGTTAGGAAAAAAATAAATAAATGCGGCAACTTGACATTTTGTACAGCAGAGCTACCACCTGAATCCCCAGCGCGAAATTTAAATTCCAGTTAGTCAGCCCGGCGCCGAATATATCCATGGTTGGCAACAATGAACTTAAAAATCGCGACCTCGATTACGTAACTAAAAGTTTAATTGATATCAAATATAGTTAGGTAGATCTGTGACGACACAGTCAATATATAAATATTTTTGGTTTGTATCAATGACTAAAGAATCCAAGGACAAATAACACCCGAGAGCAAAGTGTGACAATGTCACCAAACAGTGCCGTGGCACATATTTTTCTTAACCTAGCTGTTTGAAGAGATATTTATATTTTTTGATAAATGTTTTGACCACGCCTATGGTGTATACGGTGGTATCATACTAAATAATTACGAAAAAAACGTATTAAAATGTTAACAAAAGGTACAAAACTAGTATCGACGTATGACCTTCGTATGGCACACATCAAGTACATATAATATCAGAAAAATAATTATCAGATTCAATAAGAAAACTAAAAAAACGCTAAAAAGGTGGAGCGGACTGTTTATTGACCTATGAAACGTAACTCCTGGCTCTTTCTTATCGTTGCTGCTTTTACACTTGAAAGCTGAACAACTAATCACCATTGTAATAAAGTGTATACAAAGTTCACTACACACAAACTATTAAAGATCGCTAAAATTGTCGCTGGTGACAAAATGATGACTCATGTGTCTGTCATTTTAATTTCAAAGTAGTTTATTTTATTTTACAAAGAAATAAGTTGGTACAACTGGAACGCATAGCAGGAAATTAATAGTATTTAAAATTTGACTGACAAGTAACTTCAAGATATTGTGAAAAAAACTGTATAAAACTGAACAAATGTAATCGAGTTATTTTATTTAATATAAAACGGTATGTGTTAATACAAAACAAACAAAAACAAGACACCACATACCAAAAAATATAAAAAAGAACTATTTCTTACTTTCAAGCTTTATCAAACTTCCCGCATTTATGATTATGTTTATCAATATAACTTATGTACAAATACAAATTTGTAATATTCCGCAGGAATAAATAAAACAACATAAATAAAACAAACTATTTTATTAATAATAACACTTACCAAATTTTATACCTCACAGGTTGATTAATTAACTTTAATCTTAATTTTTTAAACCTTGTACCTTTGACATTATTTTTCTGCAGTACTAAAATCCATTATTTACCTATCGTGTGATGTCGATATTTTACAGCTACTCCAGTTTTTAGTATGTGTTTAGTATGGTCCTTCTACCATATTCGAGATGCACTTATCTACGACGAGATGGTATACGAACTTTATTGATAGTAACTTTATTGGTGTATCTGTATAAGACTTTCTGCCTGGGCAGCGAGTATTAACCATAAACTGTGCTCTGGGTTCTACAGTTAATTTTCACTCGATTTTTCCTCCACTTGACTTCAAAAGACACAAAACACACGTAATAACACGAATCAAAATGCATCATCTTCCAAAACGCAGGGTATTTGACAAAAGTTGTCACAAAATTATAACCTATAATTTGGCAAGACTTTGACAAACGTCAAAAATCTAAAGGCGAGTTCATACGCATCGGCGTCCGTTTGTCGTTCATCGTTCCGTCAAACCAATAAAATTGAAATACGATCTGTCATTTTTGAAATAAACCAATAAAACTGGTTAAAAACAACAAGTGACGACGCATGACGAATTTATATTTAAACCCATCCATAGTTAACTTAAAAATTATTAGAAACTTTTTTTAGTAAAATAAATAGATTGGTATGGGACGTCATCTGCTTTTCTTCTGTCATCGTCTGTCGAAATCTTACCTGAGAAAAAAAACAGAGTATATTAAAAATCGCTAATTGTCGCTGGTGACCAGATGATGACTCATTGTTTGTCATCAAAAGAATGGCGTCTAAGGTCACAAATTCTGCTGCAGCCCGTATATGGACGTTACATGTCCTTATATTCTTTAGTCATTGGTTTGTATTCTATGTAACTGATAAATTTCTTCTTGTATTTAAGGTTATAGTGAAAGTGACCGGTGAAATCAAAGGTTTGCCAACCTGTGGCATAGCTAGATCTCCAATTATTAACTTCTTCCAGAATTATAAGTACGCTCTATTGATGGCTGGAGCAATGATCTTAATCTTCTTGCTAACGTTCTACTGTAAGTAAATTTAAAGGTTTAAATACTATTTTTGGCGCTAATTATAAATTCTAGTCATTTGCTCGTTTATTCTCAGAGAACATTTAAAAATTAATTCTCTAGCATTTTACAAAACCACTTATACAAGGTCCGGTAATAGTGCGTCGAGCATCTGTAGCTCCTAGAATAAAAAACTTGGAAAGTTTGTTTAAGTGCAAACCTAAAGTATTCACAGGATGTATTTCAGGAAAATATTTTAGCTTCTATAGGGTGGATCAGAAAAGTGAGTGGATCGGGATGATTTTTTTAAATGGAACACCCTGTATATTATTGTATTTTTGGCTTCCTTTCAGATCACTTTACATGATCCTAAGATTTGAGTAAATTTATTTCGATAGTTTCAGAGATATAAATAAAAATATATATTTTTCAGCGTTTCTTAAAAACATTAAAAATACAAGAACTGTCCTGAAATCAAAATTATATTAGGTATTTACTTTAATTAATGATCTATATTTACTTTGCTATAAATATGGTAATCGTAAATCATCCTGTTCAACATTCTAAGCCAAATTTTCAAAAAATAAAAATAAAAAAATTTATCTTCAATTTTTTTAAATATTGAAAAATGGACATTTTTTGTATTTGGAGTATTTAAAAAACAATGAAATTTTCGAAATATATTTACTCGTGTTTTAGAATTATATAAAGTGATCTGAAAGAAATGGGGTTTGGAAATAACGGAAATAACTAAATATCTACCGATTGGTGCAGAACTATCTAGCGTACATCTTAAAATGAAGAGATGAAAGCGGTACAAGGACTACACCTACCTGAAGTGATATTTGATGTAAGAGCTACAGATGACAAAGAAATTAAAAAACGAATATCACAAGCTAGAAGAACAATTGGCTGTCTGAATGGAGTATTTTGGAGTAATGAAATAGGGAAAAAAGGAAAATCAATATACTAAGGGTCGGCATTTCTGGTCTTGGGTGCCGATTTTCGTGTGTACAATGAGTACGGTCAACACTCTTAGTAAAATAAGATGTACTGAATAAAGACAGAAGGCAAGTATTTTTCCAAGCGCATGGAATCTAGCGTCAAATTAAGTAGTTATGTAATAAATACTTCGTATTTTTGCTCTCTCCGACTTACTAGATTGCCATAGCGATTCACTCCTGTACGTATAAACGCCAACCCAAGGTTTCGCTTGCCAGCAGGGTATACGAGACCCTGGTAAAGGGCAGTCTACTCTATGGTGCAAAGACTTGGCGAATAACGGAAGCGGTAGAAACGGATGCCTATAGAAGAACCTTAGGAATTTCCCGAAGAGATAGAGTCCGAAACGAAGAAATCCGACAGAGGATAGGAATAGAGGGATCAGTGGCAACCGACATCGAACGCCAACAACTTGTGTGGTACGGACATGTCCAGAGAATGGATGACAACCGAATTCCACAACAAATTATGAAATGGATACCCAATCATCGAAGAAAACGTGGAAGACCCAAGAAGACTTGGAAGGAGGGTGTCAAGAGCAATGAGTGCCAGAAATCTAAGCGATGATCTGAAAGAAAGTATTTTCCTGAAATACATCTTCGTACATACTTTGGGTTTGCACTTAAAACAAAATTCTCAATTTTTTTATTCTAGGTCCCTGTATTTTTATTGACTAACATTATTTTAATTTTAGTTTACACATCGTATATGCAACCGGTGGTGAACGTAAACGTCAATCCGACACGACTGGCAGCTCCCTTCGTAACCAACATCAGCACGCAGCAACCGCACCGCTGCGCAGCTATAAACCAAACCGGATCGTTCAATCGCACATCACCCAATACATTGAATACGAGTCACGGTACTCCGTGCAAATTTAACTGCAGCTGCCCGAGGCACGGCGCGAGAGAACCGATCTACGGCGACCCGAGCAGCTTCTACACCAGTACTCCTGACGTGAGACGTAACAGGAAGTATATGTAAAGAACTGATTTACGCGTCACTGCCATTTTACGTTTTTGTTATCGAAATTTTCGGTGTTTTGTACATAAAATACGAATTGTAAATAAAGATATTTTCTCTCTCTCAGGTAGAGCGAATGCGTTTTGTGTTGTGAATATATTTTGGTTTTCTGCGTGTATGAATGAAGAATAAAATATTTTTATAAGTGACCTTTATATTGTTTTATTTTGTCCTACTTTTTATTATAATATAGTAACCTATAAAGGAAATTAAATAATAGAATAGTGTTTAGATGTAAAAGAAACTAAATAACCCAACTTACAATAAACTTAGGTTAGATTCTTCAAGGTGACTATTCGACATAAGTCATAGTATTTATAGGCTTTGGTGCATTCTCCGCCGGTGCTGCCACCATCTGGGAATATCGTAAACAACTAGTATATACAAATACACGGGTTTATATAGCGAATATACGAAAAATTTCTTATTTAATTATTCTAAAAGTGTTAGGAAGTATAATTTGTGAAATTTTTAAAATAAAAATGTAAATATTTTGATATCTTCAGAAGGTCTAACTTGTATTATAATTTATTATTCCAGCTAAAAAACTTTTTAGATGAATTCAACTACGGTAGCGAGCGTAGTTTTAATCACTGGTTTTGCTAGTGGGGTCATAATTGAGGCTATTTCGGCTATAACGAATTTTTTTTATAAAGGTACATAATTATAATTTTAGAAGATGTCCATAAAACATTTAATCTCCAGTCGATTAAAAAAAGTATACCATTAATATTGCAAATTATATTTTATCCTCTCATAGTATGTGTCTATTTAATTTTTTGATTTTTTAATTTTTGTGTAATGAGCACTTTGTTTACTCACTTGTTTCGTCGAACTGCATTAATCCATTTTTGTTTTTGATCAAATCGGTGTGAGAAACTACAAAGCTAAATGCTGTTTCGGGAAATTTGAGTTATTGAATGTTATTGCACCCACCAACGTCCCGATTATGCTCTCCTTTACGCGTTAACATTTTTTCGGTGATTTTATAACATTTGAAATTGTCACAATACAACACTACGCCTAGTTCGGATTCTCTTTTTCACTTATTTTTTACTACCCGAAAGAGCGTTACATCACACAAACCTCGTACCTGTGTTTCATAGTTTCAATAACTGCGCTAGCAAAAAACTAAAATACTTAAATATTATGACAAAGCCACGATTTCAATATTATTTTGATGCGATCGACATGAACTGTAACCGGGACGGCGTGAAATACATAGCGAAAATTTCTGATTTCTACTGTATACAGCGCTGCGGTCGGAATTTGTTGAAATCAACTGATATGCACCAAGCCTATAACTCTGTACAGGGTGAGACAACGATAGAGTAAAGCCCATTATCTCATTTGTTTCGAGGTTCACAAAAAAAGTTTAAATATAAAAGTTGTAGGGAAGGTTAAGATACACATTTTAAAATTATTATAGAGTATACAAGGTGCTTCAAAAAAGTATGACGGATATAACATATGTTTTTTTTAAATGCAACACCCTATTTTTTATTTTATTTTTATATTCTGCGTAAAATTCCATAACTTTTTTGTATTATAATGTTATATGGTTGCAATTGGTGGTATTAGTTAAAATTAATTAACTTTACTCAAATAAACTAAAATCGCAGTCGTGAATTTCTTGGTGTGTATTTCTATATTATGAAAGAGGATACTTGGATTTTCCGTCGCGCGTCGGAGCGAATAGTCACAGATTAATTAATTAATACTAGATTGCCTAATTGTTGAAGACTACTGATATAGGAATTTTCTTCGACATACAGTAAAGTTTTTTCTCGTAGTAATTGTGGTTAATAATTCAATTGGTAAAGCCAATATTACTACTGCCGCGAAACCGTCCCATTACACACTGAAGGTGTTTTCTAGATAATCTACATCTATTCTTATACTACTTAACAAAGTACTCTATAATATATAATACTAAACCAAAAAATATATTTTTCTTGGCTTTTTCGTGTATGTCAGTCACATTGACTAATTCATTTCAGGAAAATCTGTAATTATTATCTCTACAATTTATACTTATTACAACAAATTAAACCGAAATTCAAATTTTGTTCATAACTTACTTAACAGACAAGAAATTTTGATAATTATCACTTTTTGTCATGGCAACTATGATGTTATAGCGTAGGTAACTGTATTAAAAATAGAAAACATTGGAATAAATCACAAACTATTAAAAATAGGAATATGACATAGGTACTTAATAAAAGTTGAAGAGTTTTGTAAAATCTATCAGAAAAAGTGATAATATATAGGATGTACCATTTAAAAAAATTGAAATTTCTTAATTGTAAGTAGTTGAAATTCATTAATATATTTTGAACACCCTGTAGCATCTAACTAAAATATCTTTACGTAGGTCTTTTTCTATGTCTCTATAAAATTCTCCTACCAAATTTTAGTTCTCCAACTTCAGAAACAATGCCATTACTGACAATTTTTTATCACATTGCAATCTAACATTTGTTTAAACAAATTTAAATATTACAAAAATTATTAATTTTAGGTATATAACGTTATATATAAAAAAGTTATGGAATTTTACGCCGAATCTAAAAATAAAATAAAAAATAGGGTGTTCAATTTAAAAAAAAATATGTTATATTCGCCATACTTTTTTGAAGCACCCTGTATACTCTATAATAATTTTAAAATGTGTATCTTAACCGTCTCTATAACTTTTATATTTAATATTTTTTTGTAAACCTCGAAACAAATGAGATAATGGACTTTACTCTATCGTTGACTCACCCAGTACATCTCGTTTGTCTTCTAGCACATAGCCGAACCTATTTGTTCCTAATCACGGTTCTATATGCAAATAATTTAACTGCAGCTTTAGTGTGTCAAAAAAAAGGAACCATAAAAAAACGGCGTCAGAGTTGGCTTGGACATGATGATTATTGCATACGATGCTGTTTTGTATATGTAAAATAAAATGAACATTGTTGTCCATCCAAGATTTCCAAGCCAATTTGATGCCGTTTTTTTCGATCAGATAAGATTTATAATAAAAGGATGGGGATAGGTGTTAAAACAAACTGATTTTCAGATGATAAAATATATAATTTAAAAAGAAACAAAGAATACGAATATATTTTATTGTTCGTATAGATACAAATAGTACACCAAACATCCAAACTAAGTCTAAGTTTCAATTCACCTTTAAAATAAATTTGTACTTTTCAAAATAACAGCTCTTAAAAACTTTCCCTTGCAAAAATAGTTTTGCATCTTGCGCGACTCTATCGATACAAAAAATGAGCTTACCAATATATATATTCAGACTTTTCGTCGATATTTGTATGTACATTTCTTTCATCACTTTGTATACTATTTTACCGTCTTCTGCCCATAGAAGCAAAAACTACAACATTTTTTCTTCCGTTTTTGGCAAACAATAAAAAAGAGATCATTAATAAAGACTAACTGATAGTTTTAAAGGCAGTAAAGTATAATTAAAAGCACTACTGTTTTTAGATTGTTAGGCTAGAGGATTATGGGTAAGAGTGTACAAAAGCGTAGAGCTGCTCTACCAACGTTGAAAATTATTTTTAGTAAAATTTACAGTTTTTCTGTAAATCTACACTTTTTTTTATAAATTTACATTTCTTCTGTAAATTTACACTTTTTCTGTAAATTGTAAAGCAAGTGTAAATTTAAAGAAAAAGTGTACATTTACAGAAAAGTGTAAATTTACAGAAAAAGTGTAATTTTACAGAAAGTGTAAATTTACAATTTTTATGTAAATTTACACTTCCGTAAATTAACAATTTTTATGGAAATTTACACTTTTTCTGTAAAATTAAACTTTTTCTGTAAATTTACAATTTTTATGTAAATTTACACTTTTTCTGTAAATTTACACTTTTTCTGTAAATTTACACTTTTTCTGTAAATTTACACTTTTACGTAAATTTACCCTTTTTCTGTAAATATACATAAAAGTGTAAATGTACATAAAAAGTGTAAATTTACAGAAAAAGTGTAAAATTTAAAGAAACTGTAAATTTACAGAAAAAGTGTAAATTTACAGAAAGTGTAAAATTACAGAAAAGTGTAAATTTATACAGAAAAAATGGCAAATTTACAGAAAAAATGTAAATTTACAGAAAAAGTATAAATTTGCAAAAAAGAGTATAAATTTTGTTAAAAATACTTTTCAATGTTGCGATGGCAGCTCTACACTTTCGTTAGAGTGAACTACTTTTCGACAAAATTTATTTGGTTGTACCCCGAGGAAAAAATAATCCAGTCAGCCCAAAAAACCTTTACCGTCCCTGTAATAAGCCAGTGTAAAATTAGTTAAAAAAATACGCGGTCGCTTAAATGCCTAGACAAAAAAAACCTTAACACAGCATCGATTAAAATTAAAAGAAGTTTTATTTTTTACATTGGTACAAAATGGTATGGCCATTATTTTCTCCGGCACATTTTCGTTGAATGTTTTTGTCTCACTTCACTGACACGGAAAATGTACCAGAGAAAAAAGAACTCTATATAAAATTCACTGAATCCTAAGACAGCTTAATATCACAATACCTAAACCAAAGTAATCACTGGATGAAAAAAAAGTATGTTGCTGTTGGTAATTGCACAGGTAATTCAATATCCAGCAGATATCTATTTACCGTTTACAGATACATATTATTGTCTCATAATCGAGTTGTACGGCTGGATATTGAATGAGCTGTGGCAATGGTAATAAAATCAAATATGAATCCTATTGTTACACAGAGTGAGGTTTTGTTATTTTATTTTTCATATAAAAGACAAAACTAAATGACAGTGATATAGATAACAAACAAGATGTAAATCTGTAATTTGTGTATTTGAACTACGACAGTAAATCACAGCTACTAGAAAGCTTTTTATTGAACAGCCTAGAGTTGTTTTTTTTTCTTTCATTTTCAATTTATTAACGCCACAACTTCTGCTGATTTGAAATAAAAGTAAAATACAGGGTGGTTCGAATTGTATTCGGGAAACTTCAGCAGTATATTCGGCTGATAAAAATAATTAAAATAGTTCGCATAAATCTATAAATGTATGTTCTAAAATGGTTCGTTTCGGAGATATAGGGTGTAGAAGTTTCATTTTTATTTCAATTTTTTCCAAATAATTTCTGAACTAAGGTCAATATTTGAGTGAAAATTGGTGTCTGGGTGTTTTTTTACATGAGAAATTTGATTTAGATGTCATTATGACTCCCACTTGTAGGGGGCGCCACATACATATTATTTTTAACTTGTTTGAAGAGTAATAACTTTTTGTCTGGACGTGCATAAAAAACTTCTGTGTATACATTACCCAGAAAGACGACGCGACGCGCGACATCTCGGCCTTGACATAATCGTTACTATTTGTTACTGTAAATTTACACTATTTCTGTAAATTCTAAATTTACACTTTTCTGTAAATTTACACTTTTTCTGTAAATTTATACTTTTTCTGTAAATCTACACATTTTCTGTAAATTCCAAATTTACGCTTTTTCTTTATTCTAAATTTCCGTCGTTTTTTACGTCAAAAACTGGAACTTTTTATTTTTTTTTTAAATTAATCAATTTTTTTCACTATAAAAAATTGTGATGAAACAGTATCTGTTGAACCTTTGGCACAGAAACATTTCATATTTATGTGATTTCAGTCTAATAACTATTTAGGCAACATATTTAATAATTTTCGTTAACGGTGACACGTATTGATTATTTCGATTCCAAATATCTCGAGAACCATTACTCGTAGCAATTTTTACCCAGAGACCTTTTTTACATAAAAAACGGCGGAAATGTATATTTTTCCACGCAGAAATCCTATACAGGTACAAAAAAAAGTTACTACTCTTCGAACCAGTTAAAAATATGTAAGTGTCCATACCATACCAATTGGTATGGTCGGCTAAAAATCGAAATAAAAATGAAACTTCTACATCCCGTATCTCCAAAACGAAGCATTTTAGGACATACTATATTTATACGAATTTTTATCTGCAGAATATGCTGGCCGAAGTTTCCCGAATACTATTCGGACCACCCTGTATAACGCACGCATTTTAATGTCCTACGCACAGATAACTACCATTCATTCATTCAAAATCCTTGATTTCGACCAATAAAAATTTGAAATCACATTTTACGTTTATTTTGTTAAAAGAATGAACCAAAAAGCACACGTTCTTTCAATTTATCAAAAATAAATTCCATTCCTTGGATCGACAATAGTCATATAACAATTTTAGAGGTTTTAAAAAGTCATCGCATTATCACGCACCGTTTAAAAGCTCATAATTTTAAAAATGTATCCATTTTCCTTCCTAGCTACCATTAATAATTTTCTTCAGCCTTTCCGTTAGATTATCGACAATATAAAACTAAAATCATTAAATGACACCTCATCACATGATGCTTGACTACGTCAAATATGTAGCCCAATAACTTTAGATCAAATTCGACATAAGAATGACAATCATCGACAGGTTAATACTCTTGATGTATTTTGTGTGTTTGTCAAGAAGATTAAGGGTGTATTCCGTTGCTTATCTTGGTTATGGTTTTATGTTCCGTTTCTATCGGTTTCCTGAGAGTTATTGATTAATATTGGACCTGCAAATCTTCACTTGAGCTGTCTAACGAGTTTAACAGTTTTAAAAATTAGGAATATGATATAGGTACTTAATAAAAGTTGAAGAGTTTTGTAAAATCTGTCAGAAAAAGTGATAATATATAGGATGTACCATTTAAAAAAATTGAAATTTCTTAATTGTAAGTAGTTGAAATTCATTAATATATTTTGAACACCCTGTAGCATCTAACTAAAATATCTTTACGTAGGTCTTTTTCTATATCTCTATAAAATTCTCCTACCAAATTTTAGTTCTCCAACTTCAGAAACAATGCCATTACTGACAATTTTTTATCACATTGCAATCTAACATTTGTTTAAACAAATTTAAATATTACAAAAATTACTAATTTTAGGTATATAACATTATATATAAAAAAGTTATGGAATTTTACGCCGAATCTAAAAATAAAATAAAAAATAGGGTGTTCCATTTAAAAAAATATATGTTATATTCGCCATACTTTTTTGAAGCACCCTGTATACTCTATAATAATTTTAAAATGTGTATCTTAACCGTCTCTATAACTTTTATATTTAATATTTTTTTGTAAACCTCGAAACAAATGAGATAATGGACTTTACTCTATCGTTGACTCACCCTGTACATCTCGTTTGTCTTCTAGCACATAGCCGAACCTATTTGTTCCTAATCACGGTTCTATATGCAAATAATTTAACTGCAGCTTTAGTGTGTCAAAAAAAAACAAAGGAACCATAAAAAAACGGCGTCAGAGTTGGCTTGGACATGATGATTATTAGGCGTATCTCGATTTTTGGCAATTTTGAGATATCAACGTCATGACATGCCCAATGGGTCATATTTTAACATAGCGAATTTGCGCATCTCAATATTGTACCTTTTTCATTTTATATTCGTTTAAAAATTTGCCCCATCTCAAATACTACAATTCTTCATTATGACGAAGAGACGTATGTTGAGATAGGGCTCTTTGTTATATCAACTGTTATACCAATTGTTATACTACAAGAAAGATGGAATTTGAGATAGGTCCTTTTGTTTTAAGTTATGAAAATGCATGCGAGAGAAAATCACACCATTCTACCTAATTATTTTCTGATGGTTGACAAAATCAAGCTTCTATCATGGCAGCAGCTCTCTTTTACAGTGTGATTTTGAATCTGTTTTTTGCCAAAAACCATTGTTAGAATGAGCTAGACTCTGCACATAGTATCGGGTATGCAAAAGATTGTCCGAGAATAAATTGCCGAAGAAAAATTGATCGAAAGCGAAACAACGAAACGAAAATTGCCCTAATGGAAAAATTGCCGAAATCATAATTTCCCTAAGAACACTTTACCATCATTTTTAAATTTATTTTACATGGGCGTATGTATACTATTCGTTCGGAAATAAATTTATTATTATTTTAACAAAAAGGCCTATCTCTATTAAACAACTAAAAATAAACTATTGATTAGAATTTATGCAATTTATCTTCAGAACGTTTCCTCAATGTCTCCGTTTAAGTGTTAACACAAAAACACTATTAAAAAATTAAAGACTTTACATTTATTGGCCAAATAAAGTAAGTGATATTCTTTAAATTGCTCTCCTGAAAAGTAGCAAAAATCGAGATACACTTTTTCTGTAAATTTATACTTTTTCTGTAAATCTACACATTTTCTGTAAATTCTAAATTTACGCTTTTTCTTTTTTCTAAATTTCCGTCGTTTTTTACGTCAAAAACTGGAACTTTTTATTTTTTTAAAATTAATCAATTCTTATCACTATAAAAAATTGTGATGAAACAGTATCTGTTGAACCTTTGGCACAGAAACATTTCATATTTATGTGATTTCAGTCTAATAACTATTTAGGCAACATATTTAATAATTTTCGTTAATGGTGACACGTATTGATTATTTCGATTCCAAATATCTCGAGAACCATTACTCGTAGCAATTTTTACCCAGAGACCTTTTTTACGTAAAAAACGGCGGAAATGTATATTTTTCCACACAGAAATCCTATACAGGTACAAACAAAAAGTTACTACTCTTCGAACCAGTTAAAAATATGTAAGTGTCCATACCATACCAATTGGTATGGTCGGCTAAAAATCGAAATAAAAATGAAACTTCTACATCCCGTATCTCCAAAACGAAGCATTTTAGGACATACTATATTTATACGAATTTTTATCTGCAGAATATGCTGGCCGAAGTTTCCCGAATACTATTCGGACCACCCTGTATAACGCACGCATTTTAATGTCCTACGCACAGATAACTACCATTCATTCATTCAAAATCCTTGATTTCGACCAATAAAAATTTGAAATCACATTTTACGTTTATTTTGTTAAAAGAATGAACCAAAAAGCACACGTTCTTTCAATTTATCAAAAATAAATTCCATTCCTTGGATCGACAATAGTCATATAACAATTTTAGAGGTTTTAAAAAAGTCATCGCATTATCACGCACCGTTTAAAAGCTCATAATTTTAAAAATGTATCCATTTTCCTTCCTAGCTACCATTAATAATTTTCTTCAGCCTTTCCGTTAGATTATCGACAATATAAAACTAAAATCATTAAATGACACCTCATCACATGATGCTTGACTACGTCAAATATGTAGCCCAATAACTTTAGATCAAATTCGACATAAGAATGACAATCATCGACAGGTTAATACTCTTGATGTATTTTGTGTGTTTGTCAAGAAGATTAAGGGTGTATTCCGTTGCTTATCTTGGTTATGGTTTTATGTTCCGTTTCTATCGGTTTCCTGAGAGTTATTGATTAATATTGGACCTGCAAATCTTCACTTGAGCTGTCTAACGAGTTTAACAGTTTATTAATAAAGTACTTTTCAGTATTAAACTCCATTGAAAAGAAGAATCAAACGTAAAAGCAGAGAATAGCTACATTAAAAATGCGTAAAAGATAAATGTTATAATAGAGGTATTGAAATCTAGAAAACGTCAACATTTGACGTTTCCAGTATTTTACCAAACCGTTCCGTATCAAACTTTACAATGTTTTTCAGAAACCGCTCTTTACCGTAGTTTACCGGTCTGGTTCGCCTGGTTTTACAACGGAATACAGCCAAAAAAAGAATCACAAACGATTTAAAAAACGAAAAACATTCTAAAGTTTTACCTGTCAGTCAAAACAGTTCTATGGTTTAGTGATTCGAATGAAATTTTGATGGTAAAAGTTATTATAAGTGCTACATATTTTAATGCTAAAAAAGTCTATATAGATTCATCAGGGACGTACATATGAGTTATAACTGGAATATTTTTTCGAAAAACATGTACGCCACTGGCTTTTTTTCTTTTGATAGCAAAATTATAGTATAGGCCGTTTAATTCCAATTAAAAGTTGTATCTTGATATTTTGTCGATTTCGATCTCCTTAATGAGGTAAACGCAATTTTATTAATCACAATTAATAAAAT
Source organism: Sitophilus oryzae (assembly GCF_002938485.1). Classification (NCBI taxonomy): domain Eukaryota; kingdom Metazoa; phylum Arthropoda; class Insecta; order Coleoptera; family Curculionidae; genus Sitophilus; species Sitophilus oryzae. Next base: position 1,452,016 of record NW_022147287.1, on the reverse strand, counting down.
TAAATTAAGAATAAAATTAATAAATTATTTATTTTATCTAATTTATTATTAAATATTATTACTATTAGTTATTATTACTATTAGACCAACCTACAGCAAATTCAAATAAAAAAAAAATAATGGAACTACATATAATTACAACAGACCTAATTTTAAAAAGTTTTAACATCCTGTAATTTTAAAACTATGCATACCCATACTTATAGAAACTTTGTTTCATATTTTTTGATGAGGAATCAAGGGGTATTTATTTAAAACTTTCCCAAGTTAATGATATTAAAACTTTTTCAAGATTGCTATTAGACTTGGATCAAAGCAAATTAATAAAATTGTGTTTATCTCATCAAGAATAGGGAATGCAATCAAATGCGGGATCCCTCTGAGATTCCGCGGGATCAAAGTTGCGGGATTTATCGTGCAGGATCCGCGGGATCAACACATTACTACTGGAAAACCGAATCGATCTCGATTAAGATCAAACCGCTTCGTTCCGGGCCGATGCGTCGACGCTCGGAACCCGGGGGATTCCCCTTACGGCTTGGCCATTAAAAATAAGTGAAACAAACAGGCTAGTTGTTAGATTTCTTTCTGGCGTATGTGCGTAAGTAAAGAAAGGCGTTTAACTAGTACTTGTGGACAATTTCGTCAAATAAATTGCCGGACATAATTATTGGGACAAGCAAAATTTTAGGGTAAATTTAAAGTTGAATATCTCTTGAACTAAAAAAATTGGGATGCGGTTTGGACCAGGTTTTAGATGTATCTATTGTGATTAAGATGCTGATGTGGTTTTCGAAAATATATTTAGCGAATTCTCGTATACAGGGTCTTTTATAAGAGTGTGAAAATTTGATGAAGAATCTTTTTTACCGCAAATTTATAATTTTGAAAAATATCGAAATTTTTACCAAGTACGACGAATCTGTATTGAAATTAGAAAAAACAATTTGATCGGTTTTTTAAATTTTTTTGTTTTAAGGAAAATACGACGTTTTTTCGAAAAATATGCATTTTTAGTCATGCGTATGGCCCTAAATGGTACAAAAAGCTTTGTACATTCTGCATATTATTATGCCAAAAAAATATTGATATAGAGTGTATCTAAAAGCCAGATAACTAACACAAGTTAAAAAAACTTCAATCAGAATAATATTTTTATTTATAAAATAAGTAGATAAATTATAATAAAATTTAAGTTTATTTAATATTAAATATATTTTTTGAACACCCTGTATACATCGGTGTCCAAATTTCTGTACAGCTAGTTTAAGATACACGCTATATCAATATATTGTGGGCCTATGCAAAATGTACAATGCCTTTTGTACCATTTAGGACCCAATGTATGACTTATTATTATTATTGATTGCTTTAATCCCGCGGGTTTGTGGGATTGATATTTTGGTGCGGGATTGCATTCTCTAATCAAGAAGGCCGAAATCGACAAAATATCAACAGACAACTTTTAATCCGCATTAAAAGGCTTACACTATTTCTCTAACAAAAGAAAAAAAGTCAGTGGCGCACGTTTTTTTTAGAAAAATATTCCAGTGATAATCCACATGCATGTCACTGGTGAATATATCGACACTTTTTCAGCATTAAAATATGTCGCATTTATAGTAATTTTTACCCTCAAAATTTCATTGGAATCACTAAAAGTATTTGAAAGAAATTTATAATAATTCGAAAAAAATTGATACTTTAACACCCTGTAGCCACGAAACAAAGCAGAATCGGACCTATGTTGATTTGAAAAATAAATCTTATTTTTAAGTGGGCAATCTCCCCGCGATAGATGGCACATTTTTTTTGAAACACCCTGTATAAATTTACAAAAAAATAGGGATATAATATCCAAAAAAATCCTGGGGTGTTTCGCCACTTGAACTTCAAAAGTTTGAACCTGTCAATTTTTTTTTATTAGAAAACGTATAAAGTTATTGGGCTAATACAAAACAATCTGTTCTATTCAAACATTTACAAAAAAGACAAATATACATAAAAGAAAAAAATATATTTTATCAGTAACACATTAAAAATGATAGTTTTACTTCAGTTTTAACAGAATGAATTTAAAATTTGATTGTGTAGATAAAACTTTTTTTGTACAAAAAACAATGTTACATAAAACATCTATTAACAATTTGCATTATCCATAATAAAATCGTACAGTTAAAAATAGACTTCGACGTACAACAAATTTTTAAAAAATAAATTTTGGGTCCGAGAAACAACTTTTTAATAATAATTACTTTTATAAGATTAGTTAAAAATATCAGAAACATAACAAAAAATAAACTTACAAGCTAACGCCTACTTTTATAACTTAATTTTGTCGGCAATAAAAAAATAGGTTTAAAATTAATAAAAAAAAGGGATCAAAACGACAATCGATCACATTTTTTTAAGTTATAAAACGTAGGGCTTCGCAATAATTACATCAGACCTTGTTACACACATTTTCCAGAAATAAAAAATAAAAAAAACAAAGAGAAAAATATAGTTCTATTATTCCAAATATAATTTATCACAGATAACTCTTGTAAAAATTTGAAAAGTTTATACCTTTAAAGGACTATATTTTTGTTTAAAAAAAGAATAGCCGTCATATTTCCACTAACGCGTTCAGTTCAGTTCAGTTCAGGTAAAGGTTAAATATAGTTAGTGGTCCGCTAATTTAGAATTAAGGATTGTTGATATTAAAACCTTACATTATAAGAAGATAATAGAATAGAAAGATATGACAACATTCAATACCGCCAGAAGCTAACGAATGATCGAAAAAAAAACGGCGTCAAAGACGGCTGGGGAATGACACTAGATAATAATTTTGGCGAGGTCAATCTCTAGACCAGGTATATACAGGGTGGCGCACCTCATTCGCCTCGGTTGATTATACGAAAACCGAAAGATGTAGAAACAAAATATTTTATGGGTATATGTGGAGAGGCAATGTGGGGGCACAATTTAAAATTATTTTGAAATGTACAGGGTGTTTCAGAACTAAGATCCATACCAAAGTTATATTTTTTCTTATGGAACACCCGGTATTTTATTTCATTTTTGGATTCCTGGGCTCAAAAAAGGCATTTATTATAAGGGTTAAATATGTTTAAAATCTTTGATTTTTGAGATATTTAAAGATATTTAAATTTGCAAGCTTCTATAGAATAGATTATTAACACCCTGTATATTACTTTTCAAAATTAATTCTTGTGCTGAATTTAAAGATAGAGAAATAAAATTTACTGGAAAATGTTATTGCTTCCTTAAATCTATACAGGGGTATCAAAAATTGCTGATCAATTTTATGGATTTATTTTACATAGAAACTTCGTTATTTCAAATACAACACCCTGTATTTTTTATAATAAATCGAAGCAGATTCAAATGCTCTTTCAAACTATATTAGGGTTTCCTATACCTATCTTTCCTATACCTTCTTTTGTTTTATTCAAAATCTGAGCTAGATAGTCATTCCTAAGCAGTCTTTGACTCCGTTTTTTTCGATCGATCGGCGATATAAACGATCCATATAAACAACGGCAGGCGGTAATTGCTGTCCTCCTTTCACGCCGTTGAGCAGCTCTGAACTGTTCAAGAACGCGATACTCTCACTCCATTCAATTGAGTCATAAAGTTCCAGAACTGTTCCGCGCCATATGGAGGCACCAGGCTATCGCGCACCGCTCCTTTCAGAACCGTTCTCGAGTAGCCCCAGGGCGTAAAGCCCGGAACTCGAAGTTCGCGAATGGAGGACAGCAAATGTTATTAGTGCTAAACGCTTGATATGACACTTTAACTGTCAAACTTCCATAACGCCTCCATTATCGTTGCCATATCTCTCTAACAAATGCATTACAAAGACTTTCTAAAACACTTAATCTAAATCCTAGATGGCATAGTAGAAGACAGAAAATTGTGATGTTTTCTTCAACGTGACTATAATTTAACGACTTACTAAGTGTCAATTAAAAATTCATTTTTTTTTCATCTAAAGAAGTATTTATATTTTATTCAATTAATTTAATGCTTTTCATTTGTATAATCCAAATAGAAATTAAGTGAATCTCACCTCTTTAAGGTCTGTTTGATCATATCACATTGCGCTGAAGCGATTTTAAGTGAAATATACAGGGTATCTCGATATTCCCTGGACATAGAACAACTACCTATTTTTTTGAATCAAAATAAGTTCATTGGACACCAAATGTTCATTTTCTGTAACACCAAAGGTTCCAGCCTAAAGTCTATACAGGCTTGGTCTTTCTAAATCGGTAATCGGTATTATCTTAATATACAAGACAAATATAACGATACCTAACCAGTTGACGCAGAGAGAGAGACACAAAGAAATACAGGGTTGCCAGTTCCTACCTGTGGCAGGCATAATGAAAGATTAGCAAGTTAAAAATAAAAATGAAGTTAAAAAATTACTAATTAAATTTTGACATAACATGATTTATAAAACTCTCGTTATAATACCATTTGAAGAGATTTTGTTATTTATTTAGAAGACATACTATTTAATATAGTACGCAGCCACTGAATTTTATAATTTTTCATAAAACAATATATTTTAAATATATTTTTTGCTCTTAGTATCATAATCATCATACATTTATCCCGATTTAATAGTACGAGAGCTAGCAACGTCTGGAAAACAAGTATTTTAAGAAAGCTCGCTGTTTGATGACTGCGCATTGAAAGAAGATCTTGACTACTGCGCATTGAAAAAAGATCCTATATTTTTATTCAGTCGTTTAAATTCTAGTATTGAATATAAATCGAACAATTCTCCATAGTGCGGCGCGAAAACGTGCCGCCTATAAAGCGAGAAGTCCCGAGTTCAATACCGGCTTGAGGTAAACTTTTTTTTATTTTATTTTCGTTTATATTCTGATAGTAAAGTATTAAGTAATTCTGGTGATTAAAAAAACAATTATTTAATACTTTACTATCAGAATATAAACGAAAATAATAGTTATTTTTTATACAAGACGATAAAATTGTATTTTATCGTTGACTGAAAAGATTAATTCATGAGCGATGAAATCGCGAGTGAATTAATTTCGGGAGACGATAATGCAATTTTATCGTCGTGTATAAAACAATATTTTTAGCGAGTTACGTTTTAAAAATTATTCAGAAATTATTATTTCAAGGAATTTAATACGAGTAGAAAAAATATTGTGCTGGGTTGGCGCTGGTTTCTATGTAATTTGACAAATAAATAAAGCTGCTTCCAGAGAGAAACTAATAACTAACGTGAGAGGGCTTGTGGAATAGGGCATTTCGTAGACAAGTTTATTTTGTCATCGCGCATCCCAGACGCGCATAGCGTTTAGGCGGTCAAAAAAGGAAGTTTTCAACTTTGCAAGTTAAACATTTGACAGGATTAATTAGATTGTCAGTAGTTTTTTCTATTTCTTAGCTCTAGAAGGAGATAACGAAAATCTGTTGATAAACGGAGCAAATCGGAGTAATAAATTGTTTTTGACTGAATGTGCCTGTTCTTTTAGCTTGTCAGAAGAGAAGATTATGGTCATTATTGATTATTTCAGATTCCACGATTATTCGGCATTTTTGTAATTTTTGTTTTGTGGTTGAGACCCAGACAAAACGTTTCCTTTAAAGGTAAGTTTTATCTCGGTAATTATTTTAACATACCTAATAGTAATAGTGAGTGCACATAATAATCGTACATTGCTAATTTATTTTTTTTTTATTTAAAACATCACATTCTTTTCTGATACCTATGGAACGACTAGGTATTATACCTGGTATTATTTCCAGTAATACAAATTATTTTCTTTAACTGCTAGGTTCTTGTTATAGAATAAAGACTATCAAAAACATTGAATGCCTACGGGATACCTACTGATACTCTGTGCGAGCTCCCAACCGTGCTTCCCTGTTCACTCCCAACCAAGTTAGATAAAAAAGATACTGAAGATTGCAGCCTTGAGTTGGAGTATGGCAAGGAGTATGGAGTTAAATAAATTATTATGTTCCTACACAGTATTTTATTTATAGGTTTTAATGCTTTAAAGTCTAATAATAAATTTTCGTTGTCAACAAAATAATCAGACTCGCACGCTGTTCCAGAGAGCCTAGCAAAAGATATATTAATCAGCCAGCTTTCTTAAAATACTTTCTCGAAAACGTTGCTAGCTTTTAGACTATAACGCCCGTGAACGTTTCAATTCCATCGAAACATCAAAGCGTTATCAAAAGCGACAGACATGACATTCGGAAGTACTCAAATACAAGTATAGAAACCGCATTCAAACTAACTTGCTACCTCCAAACGCACAATCCGTTCAAGTCTTCAAAATCCTCAGACTACGTTCTAAGAATATAACAAAGACCGTATATATTCGTAATTGACCGCCAGTATCGACGGTTAATGGAAACATGACGACGAAGCAAGACAAGAAGTGTTAATTAATATTACCATTATAACCCTGCTGTATCAGTATACTGCTCTCGTCCATCAAGGCTTCCCCTGTTTCGATAATACCAAAATCCCCGTCCAACTGGAACCCCTTCTCTTGCACGATCGGATCCGCCGCTATCTCGTAACTCTGGATAAACTTGATGCTCTCCACCGCGTTGTCAGTGCGAATCGGCTGACCGTTCAGTAGACAGTCCGTGTTCACTTGATAGACAAACGGCTCGCCGTTGGTCAGAGGCGTCGAAGGATACGATCGGGAACTGCTCTGGAACGCCTTATTATCCGGCACATCCACCTTAAGGCTCTGTGTAAAAGGCAGTGGCGTACTAGGCACCGACCGCGACGGGTTACATTTGCCCAGTTCGAACGTAGACTCCACGTCGATGCTCTGCGACCTGGTTATGTTTCTCATTTTTTGCGCCGCGAAGGTTGTTGTGGTAAAATTCGGCTCGGCGGTTGTGTTGATTATGTTCAGGCCGAACTCGGTGAGGCAGTGAGTGTTGGAGGAAATGTCCAGGTTGAAAGCGTCGATGTTATTGTTGTCGCAAGAGGGAGGTGCTTCGGTTAGCGAGTTCAAAAACAACTTCACGTTTTCGTTGTCCTGCCCGGGAATGTCGCAAAACTCCGGGTCCCGCGTTAATATCTCTGATATAATGTTGTCGGACGTGTCGCTGATTGGTGGATACACTCCGGCGGTTTGCATTTGGTGTAATGGCACCGACTGAGACCGGGAAATGTCAGTGAAAAGCTGCGTGGGATCGGGAGGTGGTTGTTGTTGAGGAAGCTTGGGAACGTTGGCGTACTCTGGCCTGTACTGAATCTTACTGTTCGTGTTCAGTAATTTCTGAAGCATCGGACTGACCGGAGCGGACATCGGAATATAATTTTTCATGGTAATATCGTTAGAAATCTCCAACGGCGTCAAATCTACATCCTTCTTTCCCTTCACCGGTCCCTTCCTGGTCTCGTGTGCCAACATAATACCCGCGTTCTGGTGAGCCGTGTTCTTCGTGCGCGGTACCGGAGTATTCCTAGGACTAACAAAAGGACTCGCGTTAGTACTAGAACATTTAGACTGCGCGCTACTATTCGGCGAGTGTGGTCCAGGCGAAATAGGAGTGAAATTGAAGTTTTTGCTGCGCGTGTTCGGACTGGGAGGCACCGATTCGTCGGGAGTTTCAAAACTGACGCGTCGCCTGGTGTTGGTAGGGATGCTAGGCAAGGTGGGCAAGGCTTGGAGCGGACTGACGTAGGGTGAGCTGTGCGCGGACAACTGTCGGTTTAAGGCGGGGGCGGTACTGGTGTAGGAGGCGAGACTGTCCGCCGGTAGTGCCAGATTGGAGTCTATTACAGGCGGGGTGGACGAGACTGGGTTTTTCTTTTCCGAAATGCCGTTCTGCTCGAGAAGCTGTCGCAATGTGGAGAGTTGCTCTCGGTTTCGGGGGGTTGGATCGCTCTCTTCGTTGCCGTTGAAGTATTTCGAGAGTTCCTCCTCGTGTTGGCTATTGTTCGTTCCTAAATCAACCCAAATAAAACTAATAATAAGAATAACTCGGCATTTTGCAAAAAGACTAGGCCTATTATAAAACGCCAGCGTTTTTAACAATAGAAGGATATTTTACAAAGAGCCTATCTGTATTCAGTCGCTTTGCAAAATGCCTAATGAAGACTAGTCAGATTGCATAAAACATTTTACGCGGGGTTGGTAAAACTAACCGAAATTTATTCAACAAAATTTCTTGTACTTCTCTTTCAAAATTAGGAAATAATGGCACAAAAACTGATAATTCTGTTAAATAGAGTATGGTTAAAGACGATTATTATAAAGATCTCAAATAAAGATCTAAAAAAAGTTCCACCAAGAAGCAGCCCAGTACACAGAATCCAATTACAAGTAAAGTAAATAAATGAGATATTAATATTAAGGTTTTAATATATTTTGTATTTAAAATTATGTTACTTATAATTTATGAAATAGGGTTCAAGTTGTTTTCGTCTAAACAAAATAAAATTTTGACATAAGTTATTGTTTTTGTATAGGAAAATATGGGGTATTTTTATTAAAGCGTAGATTATTCAATATGTTTAATCTCATAGCTGACTAAACTTTGATCATTTTTTAATCTGCTTGGCCACGATTTGGCATTTTGTAAAACGACTGAAAACAGGCATTCTTTTTGCAGAAGTATACAGAAAATATCGTCATCGTTTAATACGCCTAATTCACATTAGGCATTTTGCAAAGTGAGTGAAAATAGTAAGGCTTTTTGTAAAAATTCCTTCTTTTGTTTAAAAAGCCGGCGTATAATATGCCTAGTCTTTTTGCAAAAAGCCGGATGATTCTATACGCCTGCGACATATATACCATATCATACAATAAAAAAAATTACAGTCTGCGTCCAAATAACATTTTATTTCAGATCTAATCTCTACCTCTGAAAGAATGACAGCTGTTCGTTATTTATTTGAACTTCTTTAAACGTTTAACAAGAATTTCATTATACTTCATAATGAACTGTCATTGTCAAGAAATTTTAGTGGCAGATGAGCTATTTTCATTCATTTGAATGGGACAAACAATATGATTCTATCACCTAATAATCTAAACAAGAGCAATTATTATTTTTCAAAGGTTTTTATGGTCAAATTTTGAGTTCTTTAAATATATTTTTAAACTCCAATATAAAAAACAATTAAAACAGATACCTAAATATTCGTCCATGGCATCTTTATCGACATTGCTGACGCTCTCGAGCCTTTCCCGCGTTAATGGAAAATCCTCATCATCATCACATTCATTCAAATTATCCTCATACTTGTTATCAATAGGCTTAGCTGTAACAGACAAAAAATCAACTTAAAAAAAACTGTTATGTCGAAATGTCATTGTCTTTAAATTCTACGAGGACGTTTCGAGTAATTATATCTTACTCCATTATATGGAGGGAACCAAACCAAATAAGACCATACATCAATTAATGAGATTGTTTAATAAGAAACACAAAGTGTCTAAGACTAGGGATGAGCGATGCCGTGATTTTTAAATCAAACTGTTAACTGATGACCGTGATTTTTTTAATATATACATATATCAGTGATTTAAAACAGTGACATGATAAAGACTTTCATACTGTTCATAATAATAATGGCGTAATGAAGGATATTGTAACAACTGATACTGTGATATCTAATATCAGAGATTTAAAACCCTGCTGTGATCATAATGGTGCGAATCTTGTAACCTGTAGAAAGAAATTTCTTGCTAGTGACTCACACTTACTCGTCTTTATTCGCGAAAATATTTAGTCCATCATACTACAATCATACTATAGGCACCAAAAATACTATCCAAGCCCTAGACACTCAATAGCAATTTCGTGGAACTACAAATTTAGTTTCTTCCGCATCGCCAGACGGCGCAAAAGACATTCAAGTACAGGTTTCTAATTTATATATGAAGATGACATGGCAGCCTCTATATTTACTACGATCTATGGTCTAATTTTGGTGTAGTTAGTCTAGTTGTCAAAACGTTGGTGATCCGTCAAGTTATATTTAAATAATTTTATCTATTCTGATATTCCTGATTTGCCGGAAAGTTCGGTGATTTGTGTTTATAGTTTGGGTTTTATTAGTTTGTGCATTTTGATATTTACAGTGGATTATCATTTTCGCGTTAGATACTAATTTTTTTATTAAAGACATTTTAGACATCATAGAAATAATACATTTATGAATGAAATATAACAAATAGGCGCTATGTGCTCTATTGTTGGTGTTTAAAATGTATTCATAATTTTATTTTTAGTTTTGAATATGTTTCTTCATACTTCTAATGATCTAATAAAACATAACATATAGTAAACAAGTTTATATTTATTATTTTATATTTTACAAAGAATATTTTTGCGCTTGAATAACGTTACCGTTTTAGTTAATAATAAAAATTATGTTATGCCAAAACTCTCCATTAGTTTCTTCCGGATCACCAGGTGGCTCTAAATGACGGACTCATTTGTTTTATATCAGTTTCCAATCTATCTCTAGTACGTGACATTAGTCTATGATACTATCTAGTGTTTTGACATTGAAATTCTTGGTTATGTTCTATCATAGAGTCTTTGAATAAGAAGACTAAGGAAGGAGCATATCAAAAATCTTAGGTACACCGCGATGGGCCTCAAATATGGCCGACTTAAATTCCGGTTTATCAGTGTCGTTCTAATTTTATTTAAAAAATGTAAAACTATGATGTAGGGTAGACGTAGGGTAGACTCAATAATTTGTTGTTTTATTTTACGTTGTGAATAAATGTTGGTAGTTATTAAAATTGTTATAAAAATATATAATTCTAATAAAAATAGATAAGTTATAATAAGTATTTATTAGCACAAACATCCGAAACGCTACTGAAGCAGGTAAGTCAAATTAATGTATCTAAATTCTTTGACATCTAATCTTTGACAAGTAATAAATAAAAGCTAAAATGCAAGAAAAATATATAATTTAGTTAATTTAAGTGAATTTCATAAATAATCGGTTTACTACACGTATGTATATTATATAGTCACTTACTAGCGAAAAGTTGTTCCATTATTTCACCCTATTTTTGCCGAGATATACCGCACGCTACACAACCAACTATTTTAGAGTCTTTTTCGATAAATCGCGATACTGTCACTGTTAATTTAAGTTCTGCCACAATTTCCATCTAGATTTACTACCTTTATATAACTATCAGTAGTAGAATAAATAATAAATAACATAAAATAAGCTCCGTAAAGACTGACAAATCCACAAAATTTCAAATCAAATTCAAATGTGTCAAATGAATCGTCAAACAGAACTGTCAAGGATCCCCACCCTAGAGTGCTTTTATGGTGCTTTTTCCGCCCACCATGCATGAATACATGGATAGCATTATGCTCCTTCCTTAGTCTTCTTATTCAAAGCATAGAGTCATAGATTTGTAAATAAAATTTAGAATGTAGGGGCGGTGACAAAATATCGATATATTTTATAAAATTCATCGAAATACTCATCAATGTTTTAAAAAAAAATTACCGTATAACTGAAAAAAAAACGTCGTCCAGTTGACTTGGAAATGATGCGATCGATGACATTCCCCATATAATTTTGCATATAAAATGACAGCGATCTTCATTTCAATGCCGCCGTTTTTTTCGAGTATATTGTATATTATAAAATATGCTTGTTGATAAATAAATAAATACCAGGAAAAGACAGTGCCATGTTACCTTAAAATTAATGATGAATTATATTTTATAGGTAAAATTATGTTTTGAATGTTATCGACCATTCCCAAGATAATTTGCGCTCTCGACTTTTATTTCGATTGTACATATTGAACGAATATCAATGAATCTATGATCAAAATATCAGTCGGCCAATTTCGTAAATGGAGGAAAATTATATTATACATCCTAAAAATATCATAAGCCTAGTGAGCCACTAGCAAGAAATCTCTGGCTACGAGCTTACAGAATCGCACTGCAGTAATGCAGTCAGTGATTGCGGTTAGTACGATGGCCTCAGTCCTCAGTCTTCGTAGCGTCGCGTCGCGCGTCGTTCTGAAAATCGCTGTTACCAAAAGTTGTGATATCGTCACCGTTTTAACACGTCTTTTAGTAACAGTTAAGTTAGGTGATTTTTTGATATCAGTGATTAAATCACAGTTAACAAGAGTAACAGAACTGCATTACTTATTTTATTACAGAAAGAGGAAGCTAATACCACAGATTAGGTATACTATATGTATACAGATAAAAATCTTATCCCTAATTCGTGGTACAAAAATTGTTTTTTATGACGATGAGCAAACGAGTAAAATTTCCCGTGCGCAAATATAAACTCGCGTAAATAACAATAAACAGCGTAATAGAAAGATATCGGTAAACCGAATAGCGTGCATGGACGTTAATAAGGCCAGGTGTTATTTCCTTTACGTGAGGTGGTATTAACTCTCTTCATTTATAGTTATCGGATCGGAAAGAATTCTGTTCGCGTCGCGTCCGCTATTTAAACTTAACCTAATTTTGAATTTAAAACTTTGAAATTGTTTTGTTTACTAGGTATTTTAAAACTAAAGGGCTAAAGTGCTTATATCCAGTGCTTTATTGTTCAACGTCTGCCAGTGGGTTTAGGGCAACAAATTCTCTTAGAAGGGCTAAGTCGTCATCTGCTGTAAACCTAAGCCTTTTTATAGGTTCTTTAATATTGGAGGAGGTGGAATCCATATTTTGGGCCATATTTATTTAATTAAAACTAATCCCAGCTACTTAAATATCAAGTTTCCTAATAAAACTAAAGTAATAATTCAAAACAATTCAAACATAACCTAAAATAAAAGATCTCGCCGGTCGGCCCCGGTTGTCAAATACCCGCACATGCCCATTTAAACAATTTTTAAACGTTATTTAAAAATAGAACTTGGTGTAATTCAAGAACAGTTAACCTTACCGTTCTTTGGTGTAATTGATCCGCAAATTACGTCAGCCGGTAACGTTTTTAGCGGGTGTTGTGTTAAAAATTGACTCGCGTATATCGTAACCATGATAAGGTACGCGTAAATACTGGATGACGCTATTCGGTTTTCCGATATCTCTCTAATAACTGTGCCGGTCAGGCGCTGTGCACAATTTTAGAGGCCATAAGTGGGCGTGCTATGTGCGCAAACTAGTAACCTAACTAGTGCCCGATTCCGAAAATTGGAACAAATAAAGAAAACAAATAACAAAAAACAATAAAGAAAAAACAAAGTTTATAATCTGTGCTAATACTCTCTACTAACCTTTAGAACTATCATCTTCTTTCGCACCGCAGTGAACTTGCTGAGATCTGGTGTCGGCCAGCGAGGCGACGGTCTCCGTCTGGGTGGTGACGGTGGTCTGCGCTGCCGCCGACGAATTGTACGTTGCGATATCACATGGTTGCAGTCTGGGTTGGATCACTTTGTACTTGGGCTTGCGCTGCTGCTGCGGCGGCGTTTTCGCCTGCGCGGTGTGCGAGGCGCTGGTAGTGGTGCCGTTGTTGCCGCCGCCGTGCAGCCTGGGTATGGGCAACTTCTTGCCTAGGATCCCCGAGACTAACGGATTGGTCTTCTCCTGCCCCACACCTTTGAAAACAACGCTACTTACATATATGAAAAAAAATATTGTATACTTATTGTATACCTTATAAGTTATAACTCATTTGGTTTGTTTTGGTTCATTCATGTTGAAAACATATCTGCGACATTCGATTATCTTCGTCTCTGTCTTTGACACTAAATTGATCAATCTTCTTTCTTTTGTGTATATGTCATTTTTATGAAATAATTCTTAATTTTAGCCCGAAAATCATAATAATATGAACAAAAAATATCGTCATATTAATTGTTTATTCAATATATTTACGGATATGTTAAAACCACGCCACAAACAGTCCGCTAAAACTACAAGGTATTCAAAGTGAAGCCAAAGAAAAGAAATCGGAATATCAATCTTGCATAAGTCTATCCTTTTGGTTCAACGGGATTTTCGTGCGCACGCGCCAAATAAAACGATCTGATTCGTCTACTTTATCGCTGAACGCTGTCACCTGCCCGCGCACTATTATAAACTCTAAATATTAATATCGTATAATATATTATTTTTTTATTGGTTATTTCAACCTGTTATTTTATATATTCATCATATCTATCCGTTTCTTGTTTTTGTTTAAATATGTCAGAGATTAAATTTAAATTTATAAGTAAAGGCGCGAATAGTCAGACGTTAAATTGATTTACGTGGTAGATAGTAACTTAGAAAACTACTTCTATTGGTTAGTATGAAATAAATCAACTAATCGCGAAGCATTTCTCACGCTTGCGTAGTTCAAAGCTGCTGAACGAAAAGGACCGACTTATGTGGATTTTGTATAGCTCCATCTCAAAAATTTGGCTTCAATTTCTGTTCCTTACTGGCAATATAGTCTTATAATATATTTGTTGCAAAAAACAGCTGTAGTGTTGTCAAATTGAACTTTGAAACAGAAGTGTTATTTCTGGTTTAAGATAATTTGAGTACAGTAAAAACTTCGATAATCCGGACATACAGGGTCGTCCGAACTGTATTCCCGAAACTGCAGTAGTATATTCTGCAGATAAAAACAAGTAAAAAACTTCGTATTAATGTATGCCCTAAAATGCTTTGTTTCGGAGATACAGAGTGTAGAAGTTTCATATTTATTTCTATTTTTTCCAAATAACTTCTGAAGTAACGTCAATGTTTCGATAAAAATTGCTGTCCGGGAGTTTTTTGACATGAGAAATTTGATTTTGATGTCAATATGACTCCTATTTGTAGGGGGCGCCACCTACATGTGTATTAACTGTTTTGAAGAGTGATAACTTTTCGTCCGTACCTGTATAAAATTACTGAGTGAAAAAATATACATTTTCGTGACTTTCTAAGTAATAAATGTCTCTTCGTAAAAATCGCTACGAGGAACCGTTCTCAAGATATTTAGAATGGAAATAGTCAATACATGTCATTTTTAACAAAAAATAAACACGTTGGGTAGATAGTTATTTGACTAAAATAATAAATCTAGAAAATTTTTATTTTTTTAAATTAATCATACATTTTTTGCGAAAAATGATGATGAAACAATTTTTCTTGAACTTGTGGCACAAAAACATTTCAAATTTATGATTTCAGTCTAATAACTATTTAGTCAACATATTTAATTTATGTCAATGATGACAGGTATTGATAATTTCGATTCCAAATAACTCGAGAACCATAATCGTAGCGATTTTTACCAAGAGACCTTTTTTACGTAAAAAATGTTGTGAATGTATTTTTTTTTACTGAGTAGTTTTATACAGGTACAGACGAGAGAAAAGTTATTACTCTTCAAAACAGTTAAAAGATATGTAGGTGGCGCCCTCTACAAGTAGGAGTCATATTGACATTAAAATCAAATTTCTCATGTTAAAAACGCTCAGACACCAATTTTCATCGAAATATTGACGTTACTTCAGAAATTATTTGGAAAAAATAGAAATGAAAAATATAACTTCTACACCCTGTATCTCCGTAACTAAGCATTTTAGGAGACATAAATTTATACGATTTTTTTACTGATTTTTATCTGCAGAATACGCTGCCGAAGTTTCCGAAATACAGTTCAAACCACCCTGTATATTGGCAGGTTTTGAAGTAGGACTTTTCATAATTCTTTTTTAAGTGTGGTGTTGACAATAATTAAAGGTTTTATATTTCCTTTACTTAATTATTAAAATATTCTCTATCTTACCGGTACCGTTGCAGGCCGCCGCTTCTCCCAGCACCGGTTTCTGAAAGCTATTGAAGTCAGGTAACGCCGTTAATTGAGTGAACTCTGGTTTATCACAGATGGTTGCTCTGCCCTGAGTCGGACTGACGCTGTTGCTGCCGCAACTGCTGCTGGCCGTGCTGCACTCGCCGCCGCTGGTCAGGCCCCCGGCGCCGGCGCCACTGCCCGTTAGCCCCCCGTTCGCTCCTACGCTGCTGATCGAATCCTGCGACAGCGCGGAGGCCACTGACGAGGCGGGGACGCTCTGGGATCGGCACTTTTTCACGCCGGGTTTCGGTTCCGATTTTACAGCAGGCTGAAAGAACAATTATATTAAGCGTATTTATTTCCCAAAATACAAAATTATAATTCAAATTTTTACAGGTATTTTTCGCATATCGAATTTAAAAATGTTAAATTGTTCGACCCCCTTCATATCTCGGCTATCTTGTATCTTATTGAAAAGATGAAAATTGAAACCCGTAGAGTTTTTCACGTAGAATACAGTGACGTAACTAGTATTTCGCCGGGAGCTGTAATTTTCAAAATATGGCCCCAACTTATGTTCTTTTAAATGCGAGACCCTGTATATTTTTTTTATTTTTTCTCCTAATATAATATACAGGGTGTTCCTTAACGACATGCTAATATTTAAGGGGATAATTCGTAATGAATGTATGTACAACTTAACAAGTATAGCCAGAGACGTGAGAAATATAAAATAACACGGCGACCGGTGCTATCACCAAGTCTCTTCCTATATTTGTACAACTGTATGTCAACATCTTAATTTCTGAGATACTTAAAAAAACGTGGTAAACTTCTCTAAAAAAAGTTTTTTTTTCATAATAACTCTGATTTTATTATAGATATGTTTATGCAACTTGATACAGGTCTTCTATGCATCAAAATACCTTTTTTAGTGTACAAAGAATACTCTGTACTTAATTTCAGAAATAAAATAAAAAAATGCATTATTTAATTTTTTAACATAAAACAACCTAGTTAAAAAAAAGCATTATTATTTTATTTATTTTAACCAGATAATTTTGCTTTTCAACATGTTATCTCAAAAAAACACTGAAAATGAATATATACAACCCTGAGATAACACGCTGTCAATTCTACACACAGAAAGAAACAAGTACTGTACCGTAAGATCGAAAAAATAACGGCGTCCAGTTGGCCTGGAAATCGTCGACGACATTCACCATATAATTAATTATACATGTAATGACACCTATCTTTATTTGTAAGCCATCCCTGACGCCGTTTTATTTTCAATCGTATGATATAATTATAGTTACCGGAATTTTTCTTTTCCTTTCTTTGCCTTCATTCCTCTGCTGAATTTTCTTTTGTAACTGGATTTGCATCTCCCTATGCTTGTTGTTGTTTTTGCATACTGCTTCATCACCTTCTCCAAAAAAAGTAAAAACCAAAAACCTTTCAATTAACAGTATACATAAAAATAACAATAAATTAAACGTTTACAGCTAGTATCACTTTAAATACAGGGTTGTTCACCACATACGACACGGAGTATTGTAGCTAAACGATTAGATTTTTACAAATTGTAAGTTTTGGGTTCGTCGAAGGACTATTAGAGCTACAATTTAAAAATAATTTTACAAGATACAGAGTGTCCCAAATAAGTAAAAAATATTATAGTTGTATTTTTTTAAATGGAACACCCTGTATATTATTCTATTTTTAGATTCTACGATTGAAATAAAGGTAAATTTGATTAAGGTTTATCACACTTAAACCTTACTGTTTTCGAAATATTTTCAATTTTGTGAAATTGCAGTAAAAAATTTAAGGCTTCATTTCTTCAAGGGATATTTACTGATTGATTGATCAGATATAGTGTTGCAATAATAAAAATTATACTACTTACTACAGAGTGTCCAAAAATGTATATTAAATAATTACTAGCTTTAAACGGCAACTTGTTTAATTTAAATGGAACACCCTGTATATTTTACGTAAATCAGATGCACAATTTAATTGTATATCAAATTGTATTATACCATTTTTTACCTATCTCTTCAAGTTTTCGTAGAAAATGCATTTTCTTAGTTTAGCTACTTACTTTAACTTTACTTTTTTCCGTGTCGTATGTGGTGAACACTGTATAACTTTACAATGTTAAATTTATCATTTATCAGGGTTAATTTTGACATGATTATATAATAATTAGTGCATACAAACTAATTGCAGATCAGTAAAACTAATATTTTTAGTGGCAAGTCTGAGAATCTTACCACGGTATTATTATCGTAATTTTACAAATTAAATTTTTATTCTAAAGCATTAAATACATAATAAGTGGAAAGAACGTGTACAATATGAATATAAATATATGTATGTAAAGTTAAACGATGGTTGTACAGAATTTAGTAGCTATATGAAGTACAATTTATGCAACTTAGGACACATGTATGCTTTAAGATTATTTCAAAAATAGCTTAAAAACTCTGCATATAGTAAAAAATTGCAGTCTCATAAATACTAACCTTTTCCTTGTGATTCGCTGTTGGAAGTCAGCTTGCTGGCAGCTTCGGAACCGGAACCGATCGAACAATGTCTCACTAAGTAATTGGCCAATGACTGAAGGGAGGTGAAATGCACCCCCAGCTGTTGCTGAGCCCAATCTTTCACTATTAACCAGGCAGCGTACGTCAAGTTGGACTGCGTAATCGGAGCCTCTGTAGACTAACAAAAAAAAATATAGATGAAAGATTTCGACAGAACATGGGTGTCTAGTTTTAGTAAATTCTTTAAAATAGTTGGTTTCCAGTAGCGGTGCGTAGTTTAGTTCCAATAAAATATTCCGACCCCGGAACGAAGGAACTAGTTCCCGGTTTCTTAAAGGACTAGTTCCTAACGGACCTATTCCCGGGGACCGATATATAATAATATGCCACGGCGGCGCGGCGTATCGGTCAACGCGAACGTAGCTCGATGGTAGGCGGAAGTGGGAAGTGCAAGCTGTATGTCCTCAGGAAGTGCAGCTCGGTCCCAGACCGAGAGGAACTAGAGAAACTAAATAAAAGGCTAGTTCACGTACGGATTGGCCAGCGCGATCGTAGCCCGATGCTAAGCGGGAGTGGAGGGTGCCAGCCGTATGTTACCTGTCCCGGACCGAAAGGATTGAGAGGAACTAATTAGAAGATTAGTTCACGGGAATCTATTCAGTGGGCAGATCTGAGATATAATACAAGGCGACGACGATGGATTCAGCCTTGTCTATTGCCACAGCCGGTGTAATTACCACAGGAAATTGTCGTGGATACTGTTTTTGATTTTTACTTTGTTCTTTGAATATTTTATGGGAATGTTTCACTTTAGGTCCCTAAAATTAAGAAATATCTTATAAAACGAAGTAGATATTCTGAATTTTTGGATAAAAACAAAAAGTTTGAAGTGGGAAAAATGCAATTTTTCGTAAAATTTTCGTATTATTTGCTCCAATTGATTTGTGATATAGTTTTTTAAACTCTGCTTTGAGTTTCTTAATCTGCAATAAAACTTACCTATATATTTTTAACATATGCAATTACACGTCTCGTTATATTTCGTACATTATAAAAATTATACAGATCAGACTGTGAATAGTTTTGACTGACAACGAAACCCATTAGCAAGCAACTAGGATGTCAATGTTTATCGGGAACTATTGTGAACTAAAGACCTAGTTCAAAGAACTATTAATCTGAACTAGAACCAAGGAACTAGTTCCTCCCAAAGAACTAAAGTTCCCACCTCTAATTTCAACAGAACATCGGTGTTCGTTATTAGCTAGTTTTTTCTAAATTTTTCAAAATAGTTGGTTTCCAGTCATACTTACCAAAGGTTTGTCTGATATATCGGGCAACAAGGGCGGTTTTAAGTTCACCCTTCGCCTGAGCCCCGAGTAGCAGTACTTGGAATTGCCTCTCTGGCCTAATCTTCGAGCTCTCACTTTGGGGAACACCTGTTTCATAACCTTGCCGAAATCTGCTTGCGATAAGGGCTTAATGGTGTTCTTATCACAGTACTGCCTTGAAAAAAAAATATAATTTAGATTTTAGATTAATTTAATTAAATGAAATATGACTTTTGCGTTTTGAAACGGATTAAAAGGACTCCCATTGGGAATATGATAAATTTTACATTTAAAAAAGTATATGACCAAATATATGCATTTCTTGATAGAATATTGAAAAATTTAATCAGAATAAGTTGTTTCAGTTTTTTAATTCTACGTAAGTATATCAATTTTCAACTACCTAGTTGAAATATATAGAACTTAAAAATAACTGATTCCTGAAGTCCATTTGTAAGTCAAATATTTATCTGGTGGTCATACAATTATTTAAGTGTTAATGAAGTAATTGATAGTTTTTAAGAAAAAAATAAAATTTAATACTAAAAAAATGATTCCGCTCATACAAAGCATGAATAATTCTGCTATTTTTCCAAATGATATCATTCCCATAATGCGCAATTCTAAATATGTACTTAAGTTTACAGATTCCTTCAAATAAGTCCCGCTATAGTTATAAATTATTTATCACAGAGTTTCAATACGCAAAACTTATTTGATCAATATACAAACTATACAAATTTGATACTGTAAAAGGTGTACAACGTATGAAGTGTATACCGGGTGCGTCTCAAAAGTGGCTCACCCCTATAACTTTTTTATTTTTTCAGATAAAACAACGAGATTTGGTATGTTAGAATATGACATAAATTGGGATTGACTGACATATCCAATTGTTTTCTGTCACTTCCGGTTTTACCGGAAATGACTACAACTTTTGATTTTTAAATGGCACCCTCGATATTTCTTTACTTTATTCGATAGAAAATGACACTCTGAATAGAATGACATATCATATGTCAACTTTTGACATTTTCACTTATGGTTTATTTGAAGTTGTAACAGGCGGTTCATAACGACAATTGGACTCGCAATACCAAGTGTGTATGGTACCAAATTAGTGGTAAAAAATACTTTTTTCAAATATGCTAATGGGCCACCCTCGTTCCATTTGAAAAAATTGAGATATGATTAAAAATACGATTTGGACATCTTTTAACCGGCCAGGGCAAGGCACTAAAAACATTAGACGATCAAATCTATTTTTCCAAGGCTCCTTGATTAAAAATTAGTGTTTTTAACACAGTCATGGCACTCTAGATTGAAATTTAAAGTACAATTTGTTTTTCAGCGAATATGTCAAAAGTTGGCATATGATATGTCATTCGATTCAGATTGTCATTTTCAATCGAATAAAGTCAAAAAATACCGAGGGTGCCATTTATAAATCAAAAGTTGTAGTCATTTCCGGTGAAACAGGAAGTGACCGAAAATAATTGAATACGTCAATCAATCCCAATTTATGTCATATACTAACGTACCAAATCTCGTTTTTTATTCGAAAAAATAAAAACTTTTGAGACGCACCCGGTATACAACTAAATCTTACAAGCCGTTAAAACTATATTTTTGATATTTTGTACTATGTCAACAATTTTATGACACGTACAGAGTGTCTCATTTTAACTCTAACTGAGAGTTTTCTCGCTTCTTATTAAAAAATTATAGCCTTGTCGATTTCACGAACCTGAGCTACTGTTATTTTGTGAAACCTAAGATGGCACAAACAAAATTGCCAAGACCCCCTTAGTTTCCATGATACAGGCTTAGGGTTGGGTAACGAGGCGTAGAAAATTAATGTTCTACGTGTATATAGAAAAGTGTGTAGAAAATGTAGAATATTAAACAGAAAATGTATAAAATCTGAGAACAGGTACAAAATTAATGTTGAATTGTGTCTGGAAACGTTCTATCCATTTTTAATCTTTCTATAATCAGTGTTAATTTTTGTGTCAATTTCTCGTAAATGACATCTCGGCATTGATTGCCATTCCCCAGCTGTCTTCGACGCCGTTTTTTTTTTCGATCATAAGGTATAAGTGTGTGCCACAATACCTACATGATGTCAAATGTCGAATGTAAAAAATCTATTCGTTTCTTCTATACCGGGTGCGTCTCAAAAGTGACGCACCCGGCTATATAACTTTTTCTTTTTTCCAGATAAAAAAAACGAGATTTGGTATGTTAGTATATAACATACATTAGGATTGATTGACGTATTCAATTGTTTTTAATCATTTCCTGTTTCACCGGAAATGAGTACAACTTTTGATTTTTAAATGGCACCCTTTGAATATTTTTACTTTATTCGATAGAAAATGACACCGAATAGAATGACATATCATATGTCAACTTTTGACATTATTGTATATGGTTTATTTGAAATTGTAACACGCGATTAACAACGACAATTTGACTCGAAATACCAAGTGTGTGGTACCAAATTATTCGTAAAAAATGCTGTTCCAAATATGCTAATGAGCCAGTTTTGTTCCATTTGAAAAAATTGAGATATGATTAAGAATACGATTTGGGCATCTTTTAACCAGCCAGGATAAGACACGAAAAAATAGTGTTTTTAACTCAGCCATGGCACTCTAGATTGAAAGTCGTTATATTCAGAGTATCATTTTCTATAGAATAAAGTAGAAATATACCGAGGATATAATTTAAAAATCAAAAGTTGTAGTCATTTCCGGTGAAACAGGAAGTGACCAAAAACAATTGAGTACCTCAATCAATCCTAATTTATGTCATATCTGAAAAAATGAAAAGAAGGTTTTGGGGTGGGCCACTTTCGAGACGCACCCGATATAGGTATATTTTTTATTGACAATTTTCATAAAATACCATTTGAGAAAAAAATAAAGACAATAGTTACTCTTTCATTGAACTAATCTAGACGATTTAGACACAATAAATAAGAAGTAATTACTTTGAATGGAAGGCAGCAAATGTCACCAGAATTATTTTGTATTTGTTTTGAAACCACCTGAAATTATTCGAAACATTTAATTTCTGATGTAAGTCACATTATACTTGCGTCTTGCGTATAACAATTAAGTAATGTTTTCAAGATAACAATTAGTCTGTAACAAATATTAAATCTGAATAAATAATTAATTAAGTTTAAAAATTAAACAGGTTACGTTATGTGAGTCATTTATAGAAATTTATCTTTTAAATTTCTGATTAAAAAGAAAATAGAAAAATAAATGAATAAGTCAATAACCTACGATATTTCAAGAAATGTTCCTTAATTTAGATTGTTTGGCGAAATAAATATATTTCCATGTTATCTGTATATCTAAAGTCGAATACATCCAAAAAATAACCGAAAATTTCATTAACATCTGAATTAAAATGACAGACAACTGTCACGTCACTGTCAAATGTCCTCTTGTTGGACACATACTATACAGGGTGGTCCGAACAGTATTCCGGAAACTTCGGCAGCATATTCTGCAGATAAAAATAAGTAAAAAAGTACGTATAAATGTATGGCCCAAAATGCTTAGTTTCGGAGATACAGGGTGTAGAAATTTCATTTTTATTTCGATTTTTTCCAAATAATTTCTGAAGTAACGTCAATATTTGGATCAAAATTGGTGTCTGGGAGTTTTTTGACATGAGAAATTTGATTTTGATGTCAATATGACTCCTACTAGTAGAGGGCGCCACCTATATATTTTTTAACTGGTTTGAAGATTAATAACTTTTCGTCCGTAACTGTATAAAACTACTGAGTAAAAAAAATATATATTTACGATGTTTTTTATGTGAAAAAGGTCTCCTAGCAAAAAATCGCTACGAGTAATGGTTTTCGAGATATTTGGAATCGAAATTATCAATACCTGTCATCATTGACAGGTTGACTAAATAGTTATTAGACTAAAATCATAAATTTGAAATGTTTTAGTGCCAACAGTTCAACAGAAACTGTTTTATCATCGTTTTTTGTAGAAAAATTTATGATTAATTTGACAAAAATAAAAATTTCCCAAATTTATTATTTCAGTGAAATAAGTATCTACTCAACGTGTTTATGTTTCGTCAATAATGACATGTATTGACTATTTCCATTCTAAATATCTTAAGAACGGTTGCTCGTAGCAATTTTTACAAAGAGATATTTTTTACGTAGAAAGTCACAGAGATGTATATTTTTTTACTCGGTAGTTTTATACAGGTAAGGACAAAAAGTTATTACGCTTTAAAACAGTAAAAACACATGTAGGTGGCGCCCTCTACTAGTAGGAGTCATATTGACATCAAAATCAAATTTCTCATGTCAAAAAACTCCCAAACACTAATTTTCATCCAAATATTGACGTTACTTCAGAAATTATTTAGAAAAAATCGAAATAAAAATGAACCCTCTACACCCTGTATCTCTGAAACTAAGCATTTTAGGACATAATACATTTATACGAACTTTTTTACTTATTTTTATCTGTAGAATAAGCTGCCGAAGTTTCTGGAATACAGTTCGGACCACCCTGTATATATTTTTTTATAGATATCTTAACATTTTTGACATCTTCCTCAATTAAGTAATAAAATGTTTATTTTTTTAGATAAATCCAGTTTTTTGTTTAAAAATTAAAATAAACTTTTTTAATTACAGTCAAAACGTTGTGGTGTGGTACACACACGGATGCCAATTTTCTTATCTCAATATTTGTTAAAAATATCACAATAATGTAAACACCCTGAAAATCCTTTTGATTCATTAACAAATATTTTTTTGGATTTAAAAAATGAATTATAAAGTTCTTATCAAAAACAACCGAATACGCTTTTGATGTACAGGTTTGGTGAATTCAGTTGATTTCAAAAAATTTCGACAGCAGCGCTGTATACGGCAGAAATCAGAAGTTTTCACTATGTATTTCACGCCGTCCCGGTTACAGTTCACGTTGATCGCATTAAAATAATATTAAAATCGTGGATTTGTCATAATATTTAAGTATTTTAGATTTTTTTTAGTGCAGTTATTGCAAACTATAAAACACTCAGCTACGAGGTTTGTGTGATGTAATGCTGATTTGGGTAGTAAAAATTAAGTGAAACATAACTCGAACTAGGTGGCGTGTTGCGTTCTGACAACTTCAAATGTTAATAAAATTGCCGAAAAAATATAACACGTAAAGGAGGGCATAAGTACGTGGTTGTTGAGTGCAATAACATTCAATAACTCAACTTTCCCGGATATTCAACTCCCGAAACAACATTTTAAAGGTTCATAGTTTCTCACATTGATCAATATTGATTTGATCAAAAGCGAAAATGGATTGAAGCAGTTCGACGAAACAAGTGAGTAAACAAAGTGCCCATTACGTTATCAAAAAATTAAATAGACATACTACTATAAGAGGATAAAATATAATTTGCAATATTAATGGTAACTCTTTTTAATCAACTAGTGCTTAAATTTTTTATTCTTCTAAAATGATAATTATGTACCTTCAACAAATTTCGTTATAGCCGAAATAGTCCAAGTTATGTTCCCAATAGCAAAACCTGTGCGTAAAACTATGCTCGCTACCGTAGCTAAACTCATCTAAAAAGTTTTATTATCTTCAATAATAAATTATAATACAAGTTAGACCTTCCGGATATATCAAAATATTTACTTTTTTATTTTCTTTTTAGAATTTTCACAAATTATACTTCCTGTAATTATTAATTAACACTTTTAGAATAATTATTATATAAAGTTTTTTTCGTTATTCTCGCTATTTAAGCCCGTGTATATACCGATTGTTTACGATATTCTCCGATGGTGGCAGCACCGGCGGAGAATGCACCAAGCCTATAAGTTTTTTGATATTTGTATAAGATAATATTATTAAAAAAATCTAATTATACATTATGAAATTGATCTTAAAAATCTACTGTGTCACTCTTTCTGGAGTTATAACTCATCATACAGTTTCATGGCTTTGATAAAAGCCAGTATCTGAGACGGTTTTACAGAGGGTAGTGGGACACCCTGTATTAGGTACTTTCATTTTGTACGTTAAGGTTTGTCTATTTATATCTATTATTTGTATGGCAATTTGTTAGTAGAGAATAAAGAAGCAACAGTTCTTTGAAAAAGCTTTATTTAATAGAATTTTGAATCTTCTTCTTCGGGTTCCATCTCCTCATGGAGGTTGGAAATCATCATGGCAATTCTAACTTTGTTAACGGCTGCTCTGAATAACTGGTTTGAAGTCATTCCAAACCATTCTCTCAAATTCTTGAGCCATGATGTTCTTCTTCTTCGTGTTCTGCAGCAGGGCATATTTAGGTCCTCTCATTATATGTCCAAAGTACTCAAGT
Organism: Sitophilus oryzae; assembly: GCF_002938485.1. Classification (NCBI taxonomy): domain Eukaryota; kingdom Metazoa; phylum Arthropoda; class Insecta; order Coleoptera; family Curculionidae; genus Sitophilus; species Sitophilus oryzae. The sequence goes on along the minus strand of NW_022147287.1, from coordinate 1,425,977 downwards.
TTTCTCTTTTTAAGGGTATTAATCACCTCTTCGGCCTTATGAATTCTGCGTCGCAGTTCTATATTTGTAACCTTGTCAGTCCATGCAATCCTCAGCATACGCCGATAACACCATCTTTCGAATGCCTCAAGCTTCTCCATTTCGGCCTTTTTAAGTGTCCAAGCCTCTGAACCATAGAGTAGAGTTGCAAATATGTAACCCCTTTAGCATTCTTAATCTAAGCTTTAAGTTGATGTCTCCACTGCAGAAACATTTTTTGAGTTTTACAAAGGATGCTCTGGCTATTTCTATTCGAGCTTTTATTTCTGCTGATTGATCCAAGTTTTCGGTCAACCAACTGCCTAGATATTTATATTTTTGTACTCTCTCCATAGGTGTATATATCATCTATTAGAACATTGGCTTGGACATCTTGAGTAGTAGAATTTTGAATAGCTTTAGCAAATATCAAAGGATATTATTCAAGGTACGTCAAGGTCAGTTTAAACAGATTAGAGCCCAATTAAATAGATTATATATCTTTATTACTCTGAGGGATCAAATCAGTAAGGATCGCGCATCTCACTGTCAAGGTCGCGCCCGAGTGTAATAGCCATAAAAATAAATAAATAAAAACCGAAACCATTCACGACGATTTTCGTTTCAATCGAGAGTTTGCGAAACAACTAGAGCTCAACAACTTAATAATTTATTACCGCTATCAGTACTAATAAACAATATTGACATTGGCTTATTAGCGTTCCGATTACACAAAATACACTTATTTAAATTAAGGCCCCCAACATATCGGTAAACAACTTTTATAGGATACAGATAAATCCACTTACGAAAAAAAAACATTTCTAAGTTTCCTATTTTTATTTGGACATACAGGGTGTCCCAGGCTGAGCGTGCATTAGAAGTTTCTAGAGAACTACAATATCTAGATCGGAGATTTTTTGCACATCATCGTTTTACAACGAGATCTATCGATTAAAAATACAGTAAAACTTCCATATAGCGGCCACAAAAATTTTCAAAGGAATGTGGCCGTTAAGGGAAGTGGCCACTATTGGGAACAATAAAATACAGATACCAATGTAAAATGCCTTTATTTTGGAAACGTGCAAAGTAATTAAAATTAAGTACGAGCATGTAGTACAAACACACAATAAGTGTTAATAAATGATCTTCAGTTTTAGATTTTGGCACAAAAAAATAATTCAGTTGTTACAAAAAACTATTACATAAGAATTTTTGAAAAAAACTTTACAATGTATACATATGTATTTTACTCATAGGTATTCTTATATACATATGTACAATTGACTTTAAAAAGTTACAAAATGATAACCTTATTTTATATGGTGAAAAACTGATTAATGGTAGTCTGCTTTAAATTTTTAATTTTGATTTTTGTAATTTCACTTTCAAATTTCATCAAAGTATGGGCAATATCAACCGCTAGTTCGTCTTTGTTTTGAATCACCAAAAAATTCTGAATGTCTCTTAATTTTTCACATACTTCACTCATATTATTTATAGATGAACACAGAATGTCTTGGCCTTCATCTTCTTCCTCTTCGGCTTGAGTGGAGTCCTGTCTGTCCTTGTTGTTTGTAAATTCCTGGATTATTCCCTGCATCTCTAAACTAGGATTTTCCGTAGGGACATCTGAATCGACTGTCAGATATTCTTTAAGATCTGGACTTCCTGGCATGTTTTTTAAAATTGAAGATAACTGACTTAAAGGAATGTCGTCCTCTTCGTCAAATGCATCGTCCCCTTTGACGGTTGCAAATCCCGCTTTTTGGAAACATTTTTTTATAGTGTTCGATGTAACATTTTTCCATGCTGTACTTATCCACACCATAGTACTTGCCAAATTTATGCTCTCTTTAGCCTTTTCCATCGTTTCTTCGGTATTAGTAAAAGTCAAAAGTCTTTTAATAAAAAATTGACGATATTTTAATTTAAAATTTTGAATAATTCCTTGGTCCAACGGCTGGCAATGAGATGTCGTATTTGGAGGAAAAAAAATTATACGAACATTTTCAAGTTCTATTTTTGGGTGAGACGTGGCATTATCCAAAAATAAAAGAACTTTTCTACCCTGCCGTTTCATTTTGGTGTCAAAGGTTTTGAGCCAAGATGTCATTATATCTGTCGTCATCCAAGCTTTTTTGTTGGATACCCATTCTATCGGCAATTTATCTACATGCGCTCCTTTAAAACATCTCGGGTTTTTGCTCTTACCTATAACTAGCGGATTTTCCTTCTCACCATGCATGCTGCAACAGAAAAGCAGTGTCACTCGTTGTTTAGCTGATTTTTTGCCAGCACATTTATCATTCTTTAAAGCAAAGGTTTTGTTTGGCATTGCCATATAATAAAGCCCTGTTTCGTCTGCATTAAAAATGTCTTTAGTGTCGTATTCCTTAATGATTGCTGTTAATTTTGTTTTCCAGTCTTCAACAGTCACTTCATCCACATCTGCAGACTCACCACAAATTGTTTTGAAGTTAATATTATGTCTCTTGCAAAACTTATTTAACCAGCCAGTTGAAGCCTTAAATTCACTAAGTTTCAAGGATGTAGATACCTCAAGAGCTTTTTCCCGAATTAAGGTTCCCGATATGGGTATGTTTTTGTTCCTTGCCTTACAAAACCATTCGTAAACTAGTTGATCGATTGCAAATCCTTCTGTTTTAGGAAACTTTCGTTTTTTATCTGCATTGCATCCTTCTTCTTCAAACATTTTTTTTAATTCCACTTTGTTTTTTAAAATGTCGTTCACTTGCGTTCTTCCAACACCAAACTTTTCCGCCAACTTTCGAGCACTGCTGTTATATTTTTCACTTTCCGCGACAATATTTAATTTCTCTTTAATAGACAAACGTTTACGTTTCAAAGACATGGTTGCTGTTCTTTCAGAGTAAGAAACTAAACTGATTCTATATCTCCCAAAAATTTCAGCAAACTACTGACGAATTTGTATTGTATTTGTCACTCTCTGTACCTAGTTCTCAAACAAATTATAAATGTTTATTGCTTGGAATTTCCTAAAGTGTCCTGAAACAGCTCTTGTTAGACAAAAAAAAGGTTCGAAGGGTTCGGTTTTTGGCCGGTATTGGGGCAATAAATTTAATGGGGTTTTTCCTAAAATGTACCTTTAAAGCGGCCGGTGACCGCTTTCGGAATTAACGTTATTGAGAAATATTTTAATATAGGAATTCCCCTAAGATTAATTCAAACAACTGAAAATTGACCGCTAACAGAAGTGACCGCTTTTTAGAAGTGGCCGAAATGGGAAGTTTTACTGTATTTTCAATGTGTTTCAAGTTGACAGAAACTCTTTTATTTTAAATGGGTAGGTACCCCCATTTTTTATCACATACTTAAATTCTACGTAAAATTCTATGTGTGAATTTTGATATCAAACATTCTATACCTAACATTAACCGTTTTTGAGAAAAAAAATATTTAAAAATTTTCGACGAAAAAAAAACTGCCTGTGAAAAATGTGTATAGCCTAAGCGTCAAATTTAGTGACTAACACAACGACTGTGACATAAAGAGAAGACATGTGGCTTTCCAAAATTAAATTGTTCGAATGTCATATATAATATTGGATTAAAAAATTATCATAATAAGTCATTTTTAGTAGGTATGGTAGGCTCGAGGGTAGGCTATTAAGATCGGCAAAAAAAAGTTTTTTTTTAATTTCACTCAAAATGAGTTATCTGGGTCGTAAATGACCTAAATACAAAATATTTTCGTGGTGTCTGTCTGTCTGTCCGTCTGTAGCACGATAACTCAAAAACCGCTAAACCGATTTTAACCAAATTTTTTTTATTTATTTATTTAATATTATTCCAACGGTAAACCATTTTACATTCAATGTATTTAAGGACACCCCCCAAAAGTCAAGGTCTTCATTGGCATTGACATATGAAATTAGAGGTGTGAAGTTCGTGAACGAACTAGTTCCAATCAACTATTCCGACCCCGGAATGAAAGGCACTAGTTCCTGGTTTCTCAAAGAAATAGTTCCCAAGGACCTGTTCCGGGATCGAGACTGTGACCGATATAGAATAATATGCGACGGCGACGGATCGGCTAGCGCGCGTAGTCCGATGGTAGGTAGGAGTGGGGAGTGCCAGCCATACGTTATCAAATCCAGACCTAGAGGAACTAAACTAAATAAAAAACTAGTTTACGTACGAACGGATCGGGCCAGCGCGATCGATGCTAGGCAGGGGTGGGGAGTGCCAGTCATATGCCGTATGTTATTGGATCCGGACCTAAAGGAACTAGAGGAACTAAATAAAAGACTAGTTTACGTATGGATCAGCCAGCGCGATTGATGCTAGGCAGGCGTGGGGAGTGCCAGCCGTATGTTATCGGATCCGGACATAGAGGAACTATTTCCTTTACTTTGAAACTAAAAGAACTGCCTACCAACTTTTTATTAACATATTTTAGTATGGGCGGCTATACGTGCCTTCTGACGCCAATTTTTTTCACAATATTTTGAAGTAATCACTTATCAGTCAAATTTTAAATATATTAATTTTCTGCTATAAGTTCCAATTGTACCAACTTATTTCTTTGTTAAATAAAATAAACTACTTTGAAATTAAAATGATAGACACATCTATCACTGTCAAGAATCTTGTCGTTGGACAGACTATAGGTCTTTACTATAGTTGGTCTGTAGTTACCTTGCTACAAATATAGTAATCTTAAACCACACAGGTTGTTCAAAATTCTATGCCAATCCTGTTATTATCTCTAATTAAAAAATTAACATTTTTTTGTATTTAAAGCATTTTAGAATTTTTAGCGGTTCCATTTAGCGAGACCAAAAAACTCTGTTATTTTCCATAGTTCCTAAAAAAATACCTTTTTCTAATTAAAAATAATAAAACTTACATTCGATAGACAATAGAAAGTAGACTATTTTGAATAAAATCTGCATTTTTCTTGTTAGTTTATTCATCGTAAAAAAATAAATTTATTATTAAAATTAGGTATATAGAAAAAAAAATTAAACAAAAAAACAACATTTAAAAATAATAATTTTGAATTCTACAAAAAAACTTTAATAAGTATATCAGCTATTTTTGTATTTACTACACTTAAAACTAAAAAAAAACTGATGGATTTTATGACTTAAACGATAAAAAAACTGGTATTTATATAATATTAATTTTATATTACTATTTAAGATATGATACCCCCTTCCCACATTTTACTATATTTGTTCTAGCAATAAGCTGTTAAGTACATTTTTTATTTGCAGATAACATCGAAGATTAAAAGGCACTACAAATTTCGCATTGTCTTATCTAATCTAAAAAAGCTATATAAATCTGCGATATTTTTTCCGTACATTCATCTTTTAGAACGCTATGATATCTATTCTCAATACAGATACAGGCTGTCCCAAAATATTCACGACAAATGAAAAATGTTTCATTATCGAAAATTGGTTTACAGGGTTGGAAAAAATCATGATTTTTTTAAAAAAATCAAAAAAATCAGATTTTTTTGATTTAAATTCAAAACAATATTTAAATCGGATTTCCAAATGACTAGGACTTATTTCGAATTAAAGTCCTATCCTAAATGGCTAAATCTTAATAACTCTGAGCGATAACGATAAAATTAACAATTCTACGGGGCGTGTCATTTTTCCACATCGGTCACCAATATATTCCGCAAAAAAGTCGCGCGCTTCAGATCCAAACGATTTTTTTTCAAACGTCTCAAAAGTATTAATTTTTGTCATTTTAACGGCTATAGGCATAAAAGTAAAGCACTGTTACGCCTAAGCACAAAAATACAAAAATATATTATTAAACTGATATTAGGTGTCAAATTCAACGAGTGTACAAATCGTTTCTCGATTACTGGTTGTATTGTGAAATTGCAATGTTTGAAATTGATTAAAAAATTATTTGTAATGTTTTAAAAAAATAGTGTTTTATTCGGAGTAAAAATGTACTTTTTGTGCCTCCTTGTAACGCCGGAATAGCTTTACGATGGTCCTTCAAATGTACAGCATCGTCAAAAAAAGTATAATTTCTACTCTTAATAAAACAATACACTATTGTTCGGAAATAGTGTTAACGTGCATATGTAAAAAAATTATTTCAAAAATAGCTTAAAAACTCTGCATATAGTAAAAAATTGCAGTCTCATAAATACTAACCTTTTCCTTGTGATTCGCTGTTGGAAGTCAGCTTGCTGGCAGCTTCGGAACCGGAACCGATCGAACAATGTCTCACTAAGTAATTGGCCAATGACTGAAGGGAGGTAAAATGCACCCCCAGCTGTTGCTGAGCCCAATCTTTCACTATTAACCAGGCAGCGTACGTCAAGTTGGACTGCGTAATCGGAGCCTCTGTAGACTAACAAAAAAAATATATAGCCGGAAGATTTCGATTAGAGGTGTGTAGTTCGTGAACGAACTAGTTCCAGTGAACTATTCCGCCCCCGGAATGAAAGGAACTAGTTCCTGGTTTCGGAAAGAACAACCTCGGGACCTATTCCGGGATCGAGACTGTGACCGATATATAATAACATGCGACGGCGACGGATCGGCCAGCGCGATCGTAGCTCGATGCTAGGCAGGAGTGGAGAGTTTCAGCCGTATGTTATCGGATCCGGACCTAGAGGAACTAAATAAAAGACTAGTTTACGTCGGGATCGGCCAGCGCGATCTTAGCCCGATGCTAGGCGGGAGTGGAGAGTGCCAGCCGTATGTTACCTGTCGCGGACCGAGAGGAGTGAGAGGAACTAGAGGAACTAATTAAAAGGCTAGTTCCCGGGAATCTATTCAGTCGGCAGATCCGAGATATAATACAAGGCGACGACGACGGATTCGGCCTTGTGTATTGCCACAGCCGGCGTAATTACTTGTGATGGGAAAAACCGATTAACTTCGATAATCGAGTACTCGAGTTTCAAGCTGTTGCAATAACCGAGCGATCGCTCAAGCGAAATATCACTCGTATTTATCGTCCGTGGCTTGTGTACTCGTTAACGCCAAGCGCCAAGCAGTAAGTTGCGTGCGCAGGGCACATATTTATTTGGTGATGAATGGCAAGTAGCAAGCGACGAGCGATTCGCTTGATCGCTTGATTTAGTTTATTTCAAAGCATGTCGGTTATTTCAATAATCGAGTACACGAGCGAATTTTCGCTCGAGTTATCCCATCACTAGTAATTTTTTAGTTTGTTCTATTGTGATCTAAAGATCTAGTTCAAAGAACTAGAACCAAGGAACTAGTTCCTCCCAAGGAACTAGAATTCCCACCTCTAATTTCGACAGAACATCGGTGTTCGTTATTAGCTAGTTTTTCTAAATTCTTTAAAATAATGGGTTTCCAGTCATACTTACCAAAGGTTTGTCTGATATATCGGGCAACAAGGGCGGTTTTAAGTTCACCCTTCGCCTGAGCCCCGAGTAGCAGTACTTGGAATTGCCTCTCTGGCCTAATCTTCGAGCTCTCACTTTGGGGAACACCTGTTTCATAACCTTGCCGAAATCTGCTTGCGATAAGGGCTTAATGGTGTTCTTATCACAGTACTGCCTTGAAAAAAAAAATATAATTTAGATTTTAGATTAATTTAATTAAATGAAATATGACTTTTGCGTTTTGAAACGGATTAAAAGGACTTCCATTGGGAATATGATAAATTTTACATTTAAAAAAGTATATGACCAAATATATGCATTTCTTGATAGAATATTGAAAAATTTAATCAGAATAAGTTGTTTCAGTTTTTTAATTCTACGTAAGTATATCAATTTTCAACTACCTAGTTGAAATATATAGAACTTAAAAATAACTGATTCCTGAAGTCCATTTGTAAGTCAAATATTTATCTGGTGGTCATACAATTATTTAAGTGTATTGAAGTAATTGATAGTTTTTAAGAAAAAAATAAAATTTAATTCTAAAAAAATGATTCCGCTCATACAAAGCATGAATAATTCTGCTATTTTTCCAAATGATATCATTCCCATAATGCTCAATTCTAAATATGTACTTAAGTTTACAGATTCCTTCAAATAAGTCCCGCTATAGTTATAAATTATTTATCACAGAGTTTCAATACGCAAAACTTATTTGATCAATATACAAACTATACAAATTTGATAATGTAAAAGGTGTACAACGTATGGAGTGTATACCGGGTGCGTCTCAAAAGTGGCTCACCCCGTATAACTTTTTTATTTTTTCAGATAAAACAACGAGATTTGGTATGTTAGAATATGACATAAATTGGGATTGACTGACATATTCAATTGTTTTCTGTCACTTCCGGTTTCACCGGAAATGACTACAACTTTTGATTTTTAAATGGCACCCTCGATATTTCTTTACTTTATTCGATAGAAAATGACACTCTGAATAGAATGACATATCATATGTCAACTTTTGACATTTTCACATATCGTTTATTTGAAGTTGTAACAGGCGGTTCATAACGACAATTGAACTCGCAATACCAAGTGTGTGGTATCAAATTACTCGTAAAAAAATGCTTTTTCAAAATATGCTAATGGGCCACCCTCGTTCCATTTGAAAAAATTGAGATATGATTAAAAATACGATTTGGACATCTTTTAACCGGCCAGGGCAAGATACTAAAAACATTAGACGATCAAATCTATTTTTCCAAGGCTCCTTGATTAAAAATTAGTGTTTTTAACACAGTCATGGCACTCTAGATTGAAATTTAAAATACAATTTGTTTTTTAGCGAATATGTCAAAAGTTGGCATATGATATGTCATTCGATTCAGATTGTCATTTTCAATCGAATAAAGTAAAAAAATACTGAGGGTGCCATTTATAAATCAAAACTTGTAGTCATATCCGGTGACCGAAAACAATTGAATACGTCAGTCAATCCCAATATATGTCATATACTAACGTACCAAATCTCGTTTTTTATCCGAAAAAATAAAAAAGTTATAGGGGTGCGCCACTTTTGAGACGCACCCGGTATATAACTAAATCTTACAAGCCATTAAAACTATATTTTTGATATTTTGTACTATGTCAACAATTTTATGACACGTACGGAGTGTCTCATTTTAAGTGTAAATGAGAGTTTTCTCGCTTCTTATTAAAAAAAATTATAGCCTTGTCGATTTCACGGACCTGAGCTATATTTATTTTGTGAAACCTAAGATGGCACAAACAAAATTGCCAAGACCCCCTTAGTTTACATGATACAGGCTTAGGGTTGGGTAACAAGGCGTAGAAAATTAATTTTCTAAGTGTATATAGAAAAGTGTGTAGAAAATGTAGAATATTAAACAGAAAATGTATAAAATCTGAGAGAACAGGTACAAAATTAATGTTGAATTGTGTCTGGAAATGTTCTATCCATTTTTAATCTTTCTATAATCAGTGTTAATTTTTGTGTCAATTTCTCGTAAATGACATCTCGGCATTGATTGCCATTCCCCAGCTGTCTTCGACGCCGTTTTTTTTTCGATCATAAGGTATAAGTGTGTGCCACCATACCTACATGATGTCAAATGTCGAATGTAAAAAATCTATTCGTTTCTTCTATACCGGGTGCGTCTTAAAAGTGGTTCACATATATTTTCTTTTTTCCAGATAAAAAAACGAGATTTGGTATGTTAGTATATATCATACGTTAGGATTGATTGACGTATTCCATTTGTTTTTAATCATTTCCTGTTTCACCGGAAATGAGTACAACTTTTGATTTTTAAATAGCACCCTTTGTATATTTTTACTTTATTCGATAGAAAATGACACCGAATAGAATGACATATCATATGTCAACTTTTGACATTATTGTATATGGTTTATTTGAAATTGTAACACGCGATTAACAACGACAATTTGACTCGAAATACCAAAAAAAAGTGTGTGGTACCAAATTATTCGTAAAAAAATGCTGTCGTAAATCCAAATATGCTAATGAGCCAGCTTTGTTCCATTTGAAAAAATTGAGATATATGATTAAAAATACGATTTGGGCATCTTTTAACCAGCCAGGATAAGACACGAAAAACATTAGACGATCAAAACTATTTTTCTAAGGTTCCTTGACTAAAAATAGTCTTTTTAACACAGCCATGGCACTCTAGATTGAAATTTAAAATATGATTTTTTTACAAAAATGTCGAAAGCTATACATATGATATGTCATTCTATTCAGAGTATCATTTTCTATCGAACAAAATAGAAATATACCGAGGGAATAATTTAAAAATCAATTTAATGTAGTCATTTCCAGTGAAACAGGAAGTGACCTAAAACAATTGAATACGTCAATTAATCCTAATTTATGTAATATACTAACATACCAAATCTCGTTTTTTTATCTGAAAAAATGAAAAAAAGGTAAGGGTGAGCCACTTTCGAGACGCACCCGGTATAGGTATATTTCTTATTGACAATTTTCATAAAATACTACTTGAGAAAAAAAAATAACAAAGACAATAGTTACTCTTTCATTGAACTAATCTAGACGATTTAGACACTACAAATAAAAATTAATTACTTTGAAGGGAAGGTAGCAAATGTCAGCAGAATTATTTTGTATTTGTTTTGAAACCACCTGAAATTATTCGAAACATTTAATTTCTGATGTAAGTCACATTATACTTGCGTCTTGCGTATAACAATTAAGTAATGTTTTCAAGATAACAATTAGTCTGTAACAAATATTAAATCTGAATAAATAATTAAGTTTAAAAATTAAACAGGTTACGTTATGTGAGTCATTTATAGAAATTTATCTTTTAAATTTCTGATTAAAAAGAAAATAGAAAAATAAATGAATAAAAGTCAATAACCTACGATATTTCAAGAAATGTTCCTTAATTAAGATTGTTTGGCGAAATAAATATATTTCCATGTTATCTGTATATCTAAAGTCGAATACATCCAAAAAATAACCGAAAATTTCATTAACATCTGAATTAAAATGACAGACAACTGTCACGTCACTGTCAAATGTCCTCTTGTTGGACACAGACTATACAGGGTGGTCCGAACAGTATTCCGGAAACTTCGGCAGCATATTCTGCAGATAAAAATAAGTAAAAAAGTACGTATAAATGTATGGCCCAAAATGCTTAGTTTCGGAGATACAGGATATTTTAGAAAGTCACAGATATGTATATTTTTTTACTCGGTAGTTTTATACAGGGAAGGACAAAAAGTTATTACGCTTTAAAACAGTTAAAACACATGTAGGTGGCGCCCTCTACTAGTAGGAGTCATATTGACATCAAAATCAAATTTCTCATGTCAAAAAACTCCCAAACACTAATTTTCATCCAAATATTGACGTTACTTCAGAAATTATTTAGAAAAAATCGAAATAAAAATGAACCTTCTACACCCTGTATCTCTGAAACTAAGCATTTTAGGACATAATACATTTATACGAACTTTTTTACTTATTTTTATCTGTAGAATAAGCTGCCGAAGTTTCCGGAATACAGTTCGGACCACCCTGTATATATTTTTTTATAGATATCTTGACATTTAGACATCTTCCTCAATTAAGTAATAAAATGTTTATTTTTTTTAGATAAATCCAGTTTTTTGTTAAAAAATTAAAATAAACTTTTTTAATTACAGTCAAAACGTTGTGGTGTGGTACACACATGGATGCCAATTTTCTTATCTCAATATTTGTTAAAAATATCACAATAATGTAAACACCGTGAAAATCCTTTTGAATCATTAACAAATATTTTTTTTGGATTTAAAAAATGAATTATAAAGTTCTTATCAAAAACAACCGAATACGCTTTTGATGTACAGGCTTGGTGCATTCAGTTGATTTCAAAAAATTACGACAGCAGCGCTGTATACGGCAGAAATCAGAAGTTTTCACTATGTATTTCACGCCGTCCCGGTTACAGTTCACGTTGATCGCATTAAAATAATATTAAAATCGTTGATTTGTCATAATATTTAAGTATTTTAGAATTTTGTTAGTGCAGTTATTGCAAACTATAAAACACTCAGCTACGAGGTTTGTGTGATGTAATGCTGATTTGGGTAGTAAAAATTAAGTGAAACATAACTCGAACTAGGTGGCGCGTTGCGTTCTGACAACTTCAAATGTTAATAAAATTGCCGAAAAAATATAACAAGTAAAGGAGGGCATAAGTACGTGGTTGTTGAGTGCAATAACATTCAATAACTCAACTTTCCCGGATATTCAACTCCCGAAACAACATTGTATAGGTTCATAGTTTCTCACACCGATTTGATCAAAAGCGAAAATGGATTGAAGCAGTTCGACGAAACAAGTGAGTAAACAAAGTGCCCATTACGTTATCAAAAAATTAAATAGACATACTACTATAAGAGGATAAAATATAATTTGCAATATTAATGGTAACTCTTTTTTTAATCAACTAGTGCTTAAATTTTTTATTCTTCTAAAATTATAATTATGTACCTTCGACAAATTTCGTTATAGCCGAAATAGTCCAAGTTATGTTCCCAATAGCAAAACCTGTGCGTAAAACTATGCTCGCTACCATAGCTGAACTCATCTAAAAAGTTTTATTATCTTCAATAATAAATTATAATACAAGTTAGACCTTCCGGATATATCAAAATATTGACTTTTTTATTTTCTTTTTAGAATTTTCACAAATTATATAGTTCCTTTAATTATTAATTAACACTTTTAGAATAATTATTATATAAAGTTTTTTTCGTATTCTCGCTATTTAAGCCCGTGTATATACCGATTGTTTACGATATTCTCCGATGGTGGCAGCACCGGCGGAGAATGCACCAAGCCTATAAGTTTTTTGATATTTGTATAAGATAATATTATTAAAAAAATCTAATTATACATTATGAAATTGATCTTATAAATTTACTGTGTCCCTCTTTCTGGAGTTATAACTCATCATACAGTTTCATGGCTTTGATAAAAGCCAGTATCTGAGACAGTTTTACAGAGGGTAGTGGTGTTGTGAACATACATTTAATATGGTTATATGTATATGTATATTCGACAAATTGTATAAAATATTATTTTTACCCTTATTCTACGGCTATGCCTAAAGAATTTAAGGTACGAAAAATACCATCAACATTATTATTCTTCTCAGAAAGATGGGTGATGCAAATAAACAGAACCATTTTGAATCTTCTTCTTCAAGGTTCCATCTCCTCATGGAGGTTGGAAATCATCATGGCAATTCTAACTTTGTTAACGGCTGCTCTGAATAACTGGTTTGAAGTCATTACAAACCATTCTCTCAAATTCTTGAGCCATGATGTTCTTCTTCTTCCTTGGCTCCTTCTGCCCTTTATCTTTCCTTCTATTATGTTCTGCAGCAGGGCATATTTAGGTCCTCTCATTATGTGTCCAAAGTATTCAAGTTTTCTGTTTTTAATGGTGTTAATCACCTCTTCGTCCTTCTGAATTTTGCGTCGCAGTTCTACATTTGTAACCTTGTCAGTCCATGCAATCCTCAGCATACGCCGATAACACCATCTTTCGAATGCCTCAAGCTTCTCTATTTCGGCCTTTTTAAGTGTCCAAGCCTCTGAACCATAGAGTAGAGTTGCAAATATGTAACCCCTTAGCATTCTTAATCTAAGCTTTAAGTTGATGTCTCCACTGCAGAAACAATTTTTGAGTTTTACAGAGGATGCTCTGGCTATTTCTATTCGAGCTTTTATTTCTGCTGATTGATCCAAGTTTTCGGTCAACCAACTGCCTAGATATTTATATTTTTGTACTCTCTCCATAGGTGTTATGTGTCGTTCGTGAATGATTCGTTCACAATGATCGAATCTTTAGAAAGACCCGTGATTGACTCGGTCACCTCACGTGACCCTATCAATCATATGACCCAAAACACAAAATCCTCTCCTGCGTGTCTTACTGAATCTGAACCTAAAATAACGATCGGATCATTGAAGATTAAAATGAAAAACGAACCAAACGAACTCTTTTCACGTATCGCGTCGCGTTGCGTCGTTCGAATTTAAACCCCGATCCGTTCAATGATCAATGCAAACATCGAGCCGCATTTTAATATCTAATTACCGTAATTAATTTACGTCTTATATTGTTTTTCACATTATTAGTTAATCAAGCTAGACATCGCGCGTCATCGCGATCGCGATAACTATTTCTTCATATAATGATTAAGATAAAATCATTCATGCATCATTTCATTCGGCGTTCCGAGTTTCGAATGTTCTGAATAAGTTACACTGAAACACAGTAAAGCGATCATTCATATGAACGAATCATGATGAACGGGTCATTTCAATGAATGACCTGGTGAGACACGGGTCACGGGAATGAACCGGGTCTTCCCATCCCTAATAGGTGTATATATCATCTATTAGAACATTGGCTTGGACATCTTGAGTAGTAGAATTTTGAATAGCTTTAGCAAATATCAAAGGATATTATTCAAGGTACGTCAAGGTCAGTTTAAACAGATTAGAGCCCAATTAAATAGATTATATATCTTTATTACTCTGAGGGATCAAATCAGTAAGGATCGCACATCTCACTGTCAAGGTCGCGCCCGAGTGTAATAGCCATAAAAATAAATAAATAAAAACCGAAACCATCCACGATGATTTTCGTTTCAATCGAGAGTTTGCGAAACAACTAGAGCTCAACAACTTAATAATTTATTACCGCTATCAGTACTAATAAACAATATTGACATTGGCTTATTAGCGTTCCGATTACAAAAATACACTTATTTAAATTAAGGCCCCCAACATATCGGTAAACAACTTTTATAGGATACAGATAAATCCACTTACGAAAAAAAAAACATTTCTAAGTTTCCTATTTTTATTTGGACATACAGGGTGTCCCAGGCTGAGCGTGCATTAGAAGTTTCTAGAGAACTACAATATCTAGATCGGAGATTTTTGTACATCATCGTTTCACAACGAGATCTATCGATTAAAAATATTTTCAATGTGTTTCAAGTTGACAGCAACTCTTTTATTTTAAATGGGTAGGTACCCACATTTTTTATCACATACTTAAATTCTACGTAAAATTTTATGTGTGAATTTTGATATCAAACATTCTATACCTAGCATTTTATATATAATATACCCGTTTTTGAGAAAAAAAAATATTTAAAAATTTTCGACGAAAAAAAAACTGCCTGTGAAAAATGTGTATAGCCTAAGCGTCAAATTTAGTGACTAACACAACGACTGTGACATAAAGAGAAGACATGTGGCTTTCCAAAATTAAATTGTTCGAATGTCATATATAATATTGGATTAAAAAATTATAATAAGTCATTTTTAGTAGGTATGGTAGGCTCGAAAGGGTAGGCTATTAAGATCGGCAAAAAAAAAGGTTTTTTTAATTTCACTCAAAATGAGTTATCTGGGTCGTAAATGACCTAAATACAAAATATTTTCGTGGTGTCTGTCTGTCTGTCCGTCTGTAGCACGATAACTCAAAAACCGCTAAACCGATTTTAACCAAATTTTTTTATTTATTTATTTAATATTATTCCAACGGTAAACCATTTTACATTCATAAATCCAAAAAGTAAAAAATACAAATATAAAGTAAAAAAACAGTAAAAAAGACACTTAACACTCTTAAAAACATTTAAAAATGTATACAACAAGATATAATACATATACTTTTAAGACAAGAAAAATATACTTTTACACATTGCACTCAGAGGATACTTCTTCCCAATCTGGTTCTAAATGTATTTAAGGACACCCCCCAAAAGTCAAGGTCTTCATTGGCATTGACATATGAAATTAGAGGTGTGAAGTTCGTGAACGAACTAGTTCCAATGAACTATTCCGACCCCGGAATGAAAGGAACTAGTTCCTGGTTTCTCAAAGAACTAGTTCCCCAGGACCTGTTCCGGGATCGAGACTGTGACCGATATAATAATAATAATAATAATAATAATAATATGTCTTTATTTTAATAATCCTCGGCGAATTTCAGTAAATAACTGCTTAGTTAACCGAGTACCATTACAGTATAACCTAACAAATAATATCAATATCTACTACCTTATCTTAAATTAATATATCAAATGTATAAATATAATAACAAAAAAAAACAATGAAAAATACAAAAAAATATAAAAAATATAAAGCATTAACAAAACTATTAGTGTAACAGAGAGATTAGTTTAACATAGAGCACACATAGAGAACAATTAATACTTATAAGTACATTATGCAATAACATAAGGCAACAGGCATGTATTGGTGTTGATGAAGAGAGAGCCAAGGAGAGGCATAGTTGGCTGGCTTCAAAAAGTATACTCAACTCACATTATGGAATAATAAATAGATATGTATAATATATATATAATAATAATAAATGATATAGAATAATATGCGACGGCGACGGATCGGCTAGCGCGCGTAGTCCAATGGTAGGTAGGAGTGGGGAGTGCCAGCCATACGTTATCAAATCCGGACCTAGAGGAACTAAACTAAATAAAAGACTAGTTTACGTACGAACGGATCGGGCATATTTTAGTATGGGCGGCTATACGTGCCTTCTGGCGCCAATTTTTTTCACAATATTTTGAAGTTTTACTGTCAGTACTTATCAGTCAAATTTTAAATATATTAATTTTCTGCTATAAGTTCCAATTGTACCAACTTATTTCTTTGTTAAATAAAATAAACTACTTTGAAATTAAAATGATAGACACATCTATCACTGTCAAGGATCTTGTCGTTGGACAGACTATAGGTCTTTACTATAGTTGGTCTGTAGTTACCTTGCTACAAATATAGTAATCTTAAACCATACAGGTTGTTCGAAATTCTATGCCAATCCTGTTATTATCTCTAATTAAAAATTAACATTTTTTTGTGTATTTAAAGCATTTTAGAATTTTTAGCGGTTCCATTTAGCGAGACCAAAAAACTCTGTTATTTTCCATAGTTCCTAAAAAATACCTTTTCTAATTAAAAATAATAAAACTTACATCTGATAGACAATAGAAAGTAGACTATTTTGAATAAAATCTGCATTTTTCTTGTTAGTTTATTCATCGTAAAAAATAAATTTATTATTAAAATTAGGTATATAGAAAAAAAAATTAAAACAAAAACAACATTTAAAAATAATAATTTTGAATTCTACAAAAAACTTTAATAAGTATATCCCCCCAGCTATTTTTGTATTTACTACACTTAAAACTAAAAAAAAACTGATGGATTTTATGACTTAAACGATAAAAAAAACTGGTATTTATATAATATTAATTTTATATTACTATTTAAGATATGATACCCCTTCCCACATTTTACTATATTTGTTCTAGCAATAAGCTGTTAAGTACATTTTTATTTGCAGATAACATCGAAGATTAAAAGGCACTACAAATTTCGCATTGTCTTATCTAATCTAAAAAAGCTATATAAATCTGCGATATTTTTTCCGTACATTCATCTTTTAGAACGCTATGATATCTATTCTCAATACAGATACAGGCTGTCCCAAAATATTCACGACAAATGAAAAATGTATCATTATTGAAAATACAGGGTTGGAAAAAATCATGATTTTTTTAAAAAAATCAAAAAAATCAGATTTTTTTTATTTAAATCGGATTTTTTTTATTTAAATCAGATTTTTTTGATTTTAATTCAAAACAATATTTAAATCGGATTTCCAAATGACTAGGACTTATTTCGAATTAAAGTCCTATCCTAAATGGCTAAATCTTAATAACTCTGAGCGATAACGATAAAATTATCAATTCTACGGGGCGTGTCATTTTTCCACATCGGTCACCAATATATTCCGCAAAAAAAATCGCTCGCTTCAGATGAAAACGATTTTTTTTTCAAACGTCTCAAAAGTATTAATTTTTGTCATTTTAACGGCTATAGGCATAAAAGTAAAGCACTGTTACGCCTAAGCACAAAAATACAAAAATATATTATTAAACTGATATTAGGTGTCAAATTCAACGAGTGTACAAATCGTTTCTCGATTACTGGTTGTATTGTGAAATTGCAATGTTTGAAATTGATTAAAAATTATTTGTAATGTTTTTAAAATAGTAGCTTTTATTCGGAGTAAAATGTACTTTTGTGCCTCCTTTAGTCTTCTTATTCAAAGTTTACGATGGTCCTTCAAATGTACAGCATCGTCAAAAAAAGTATAATTTCTACTCTTAATAAAACAATACACTATTGTTCGGAAATAGTGTTAAGTCGAGAATGAAATTAGTATTATCTAATGTCAAAGTGTAAAGTATTTACTGTAAATCAAAATGTCGGTAAGAATTTGGAAACATACCAACGTTTCAAAAAAATATATAAAACAACATATTTTCTAACAACGATTATAGATTTTCGGGAATGAAGATATAGTCTCTATATCAGAAGAACATATTTCTGCACTAGTCGGTGAATGATATGTATTCGAAAAGCGAATTTTTGTCACTTATAAATAAATTTTTAAAAATTAATTCCTGGCGTTTAGCGGTCTTGGATTCACACGAAATTACTTCAAAAATCGGTTCAACATTTAAATTGATGAATATATATTTTTATATAGTTTTATAAAATTTACAATTATTTTTCGATTTATTATCTGTTATAGAAATATTTTTTATAATTTTCTAGGATAGATTTTTATAACTTTTACAGTTATTTTATTATAAAGTTTCAATAAAATCAATTTTTTGATTTAAATCACATGATTAAAATTAAAAAAATCACTTGATTTAAATCACGATTTAAATCATGATTTAAATCATTTGATTTAAATCATGCCAACCCTGTTGGTTTATAACAAATTTCTTCCCATGTTCAATAACAAAAAAACAGTGTGTGCACTATGTGCGCAACTATTAAGCTTGACCAATCAGGTTGGTTAGCGTGCTTATTTGGAGTGTGTTAATTCATTGGTTTTCGTCAAAAACTCTAACGTGATTGGTCGGGCTTAATAGTTGCCTGCTGAGGCTAGACACAAGTGAAATTTCTTACTGACAGCTATTGAATTGAAGAATTTGATTTTCTAGCTTTGCAATTTTATAATGTTTTTTAATTTTTATTAAAAACTGATAATTCTAAAAAAAAATAATTAAACCAAAATATTACTACATCTATATCTCTGACTACTACCACAGATTAGGTATCCTATAAGTATACAGATAAAAATCTTGTCGCTAATTCGTGGTACGAAAGTTGTTTTTTATGACGATGTGCAAACGAGTCAAATTTCCTGTGCGCAAAAATAAACTCCCGTAAAATAACAATAAATAGCGTAATAGAGAATAGCGTGCATGGACGTTAATAAGGCCTAAACCGAATAGCGTGCATGGACGTTAATAAGGCCAGGTGTTATTTCCTTTACGTAAGGTGGTATTAACTCTCTTCATTTATAGTTATCGGATCGGAAAGAATTCTGATCGCGTCGCGTCCGCTATTTAAACTTAACCTAACTTTGAATTTAAAACTTTGAAATTGTTTTGTTTACTAGGTATTTTAAAACTAAAGGGCTAAAGTGCTTATTTCCAGGGTTTTATTGTTCAACGTCTGCCAGTGGGTCTAGGGCAACAAGCAACAAATTCTCTTAGAAGGGCTAAGTCGTCATCTGCTGTAAACCTAAGACTCTTTATAGGTTCTTTAGTATTGGAAGAGGTGGAATCCATATTTTGGGCCATATTTATTTAATTAAAACTAATCCCAGCTACTTAAATATCAAATTAGCTAATAAAAATAAAGCAATAATTCAAAACAATTCAAACATAACCTAAAATAAAAGATCTCGTCGGCCGGCTCCGATGTCAAATACCCGCACATGCCCATTTAAGCAATTTTTAAACGTTATCAGAGGTTATTTAGAAAGAGCGCTTGGTGTAATTGATCCGCAAATTACGTCAGGCGGAAACGTTATTAGCGGGTGTTGCGTTAAAAATTGACTCGCGCATATCGTAACCATGATAAGGTACGCATAAATATTGGATGATGCTATTCGGTTTTCCGATATCTCTCTAATAAGTGTGCCGGTCAGGCGCTGTGCACAATTTTAGAGGCCATAAGTGGACGTGCTATGTGCGCAAACTAGTCACCTAACTAGTGCCCGATTCCGAAAATTGGAACCACGAAAAACAATAAAGAAAAAACATAGATTATAATCTGTATAATCTGTGCTACTACTAACCAACAATTTGTTTTTCGTGGTCTGTGGTCTGTTTTTGTTTAAATGTTTTGTTTATTATTCATTATTTATAGTGATTTACAGTAATTTTGTTAAATTATACGAATATTCTCGTTGATTATTGGTTTGAAATAAATATGACAGTGTCCTCCAATGAAAATACGAGTTACTAACTCTAAATTCTCTAATTCTGAGCTGGCAAATGAGCTTTATGCTTTACCTAGACCGTTATTCAGAAGCTACAAACCTATCAATGAAAATATGCATGAAAATGTACTTCCTAGCACCTAGCATACAACCAGAGGATATTGGTACACATCAAAATTGGTACAGTTAGTTAGTATATAGTTTAATAAAGTTCCTTTAGTTACAAAAATTTCTTTTATTTGTTTAATTATTGTGGAGGAATGTGGTATGAGCGAGGCCTGAGATTGATCGAGCAATGAACAGTAAACAAGTCAAACACCGGGAATACTATTTTCACTTCCACTAATTCTTTTGTAGATGATCATTGCAATTTAAAAAAAATTAACCACCCTTTCCAAACCATAGAAATTCTTGTAATCAAAATGTGACATCGAATTTGACAAAGAAAATCATATTTTTGCTGGTATTTTAATTGTAGCTTGCTCTGTGCCGTATTATAAATCATTTGGGTGAGATAATATTTAACCTTTTCAAAATTTGCGGAATTAGATTGTAGATTGTGCAATTTTCTCTTATTGTTTTAATTATTTTATTAAGCCTACTAATAAAGTCCAAATTTATTTAAAAAAAAACGATATTTCCAACGAATCAATATAATAAACCCTGAAAAAATAGATTACATCAAGCTCGAACCTTTTTAAAAAAAACGCTTGCTTAGTAAGATCATTAATAATTAATGTCCTAACACACACGCATAGTCAAAAAAGCCAGTATAATTCACATTCAATATAAAAACTATTTAATAAATGATTAATACGTGGTTTTACATTCATTTATTTTTTTGTTTGTAAATACAGGTTATAAATAAACATAATAGTTTAATTTATTTTATCTATATTGTTATTTTTATACTGTTTCATTAAATAAACCATTTAATGTTAATAAATAACAAAATGCAAACATAAAACGTTGGTAGGTATGTTTAAAAATAATTTATAGTGTCAGTAATGATTTAGCACCGAATGTCAACTTTATAAACTGTGGTTTTAGGTTTTAGTTAGTCTGATCTATAGCAAACATCAAACAAAGTAACGCCTACGTCATCGGCGTTTGATAACTTTATGTTGTTATACCGTGTGGTGCATCGGAACATGGGAATCCCCTGTAAATTTTGAATTTGTACTTCCGTCTAGAATTTTGTTTTAAGCATGATTTTCATGTATCCGTTGTTCGATGCTACGATATTAATTTTATTGGCTGAATTTAAACACTTCGATTGGTTAGAAAATTACGCAGTTTTTAAATTTATTGCATTTTCATGCCTCCGTTCATCGGATATACGATTGCTTGTGATTGGTGTCATTTTATATTTTCATTTCCATAACGATTTCGCTGTTTTACTTATAGTCTAAGAGACTAAGAGCTAGCAACATTTGCGAGAGAGAATTTTAAGAAAGCTGGTTCTTTAATGTATCTTTTGCTATGCTCTCCTGAACAGAGTGCGGAGCGTCTGGCTGTCGGTAGATGTTGCGTTCACTACTGCGCATCATATCTGTATTCAATAATCTGTTCACTACTGCGCATTACAAATTCGCCCTGTATTTCAGGAACTAAGGAGGCTAGAACAAACCTATGTGAAGCATATTTAGTTTCATAAAAAAGTGAAATATATAAATATTAAGAACTTATAATCGAAAGAATAATAAACGAGAAATAATATAATAGCTCCCGTATACAGGGTTGTTCACCACATACGACACGGAGTATTGTAGCTAAATGATTAGATTTTTACAAATTGTAAGTTTTGGGTTCGTGGAAGGACTATTAGAGCTACAATTTAAAAATATTTTTACAAGATACAGAGTGTCCCAAATAAATAAAAAATATCAAAGTTGTATTTTTTTAAATGGAACACCCTGTATATTATTACATTTTTAGTTTCTACGATTAAAATAAAGGTAAATTTGATTAAGGTTTATTACACTTAAACCTTACCGTTTTTGAAATATTTTCAATTTTGTGAAATTGCCGTAAAAATTTTAAGGCTTCATTTCTCCAAGGGTACCAAAGTTTTTAATTACTATATATTTACTGAAGTCTGTTTATTGATCAGTTATTATGTTGCAATAATAAAAATAATACTAGTTCATACAGAGTGTCTAAAAATTAATTTTAAATTATTTCTAGCTTTAAACGGCAATAACTTGTCTAATTTAAATGGAACGCCCTGTATATTTTAGGAAAATCAGATGCACAATTTAATTGTCTATCAAATTGTATTATACCACTTTTTACCTATCCCTTCAAGTTTTCGTAGAAAATGCATTTTCTTATAATTTAGACCTCATTTATCAATATACCCATGGAATATTGACATTTCAGATTGTTTTTAAAGCAACAAATGTACAAAATGTACAGGCTAGTAATATTATCGTTTTTAGCAAAATTATAATATTTTTAGCCCATTTGTATGCAAAAAGAAAACTATTTAAATCTTTATAAAAAAATATACCATTAATTAAATATATCACCATTATTTCCGCCCAAATACTAATTAATTACATACTTAATTATGTTCGTTAATAAATTATTCTAAATAAATGTGGATTTGAATCAGAAATCAATATAATAATAAGTTATGAAAATGAATGTCTCTGTTGTTATAAATAAGCATTTGTCAAAAAATTAAATAACATTTTTAAGGTTTTACTTTTTACTACACTGTCTAATACACATACAAAATTCAGTTTTTTGGTATTTGAAGCAATTATTATTAATCAACCCAAACAGTCAATTAATGTAGTTTGAATACTGGAATCATATTAATAAACTCTTTAACAAATATTTAAACAGTTTTTTTTTATTTTTAATGAAATAAACAAACTATATCTACAATATTAGTATCTGTACTCTTTAAAAATTTGGTACATCTTTAAAAATAATCTAAAATGTCAGTATTCCATGGATATATTGATAAATGAGTTTTAAATTACCAGAAAATGCATTTTCTACGGAAACTTGAAGAGATAGGTAAAAATGTTATAAAACAATTTGTTAGACAATTAAATTGTGCAAATTAAACAAGTTATTGCCGTTTAAAGCAAGTAATTATTTAAAATAAAATTTTAGACACTCTGTATAAGGTAGTATCATTTTTATTATTGCAACACAATAACTGATCAATAAATAAACTTCAGTAAATATTTAGTATTAAAAACTTTGATACCCTTGGTGAAATGAAGCCTTAAAATGTTTACTGCAATTTTACAAAATTGAAAATATTTCGAAAACGGTAAGGTTTAAGTGTAATAAACCTTTATCAAATTTACCTTTATTTTAATCGTAGAAACTAAAAATATAATAATATACAGGGTGTTCCATTTAAAAAAATACAACTTTGATATTTTTTATTTATTTGGGACACTCTG
The DNA here is from genome assembly GCF_002938485.1 of Sitophilus oryzae. Lineage (NCBI taxonomy): Eukaryota > Metazoa > Arthropoda > Insecta > Coleoptera > Curculionidae > Sitophilus > Sitophilus oryzae. The sequence goes on along the minus strand of NW_022147287.1, from coordinate 1,402,220 downwards.
TATGTTGTAAAAATATTTTAAAATTGTAGCTCTAATAGTCCTTCAACGAACCCAAAACTTACAATTTGTAAAAATCTAATCGTTTAGCTACAATACTCCGTGTCGTATGTGGTGAACAACCCTGTATAGCGTTTAACGCCTTGGGAGTAGCAAGGTACAGCTTGCCGTGCTAGAGCCGTCGGTATACAAGGAAGGTAATGTGGCTAGCACTACGCTTCAACCGCGTATTATTACCTCAGAATTGTGAATCCCAAGTACTCATTTAAGGCTGAGTCGACCTAGGTACCCAAACTATTTTTATTTTAATAAAAAAGTCGGCTGATGAAATGCCGGGTGTAGGATTCGAACCTACACCTTGAGATTGGTAGACGAGAGCCTGTAACTCTACGCCACCGGGCACCTTTAATTAAACGAGAAACTTTAATAAACAAGAAATCCTTTCTTAAAAACCCAGCTTTCTTAAAATTCTCGTGTTCCCGACGCTGCTAGGCTCTTGGATTAAACCCATAGATTAAACCATAGATAAAAGAAACAAGTTTAGGTTGCAAAGTGCCCATAAGGACAATGTAAACACTATTTGGAGCTATTCTTGCAACGGTCGCGACCCAAAGCTTTGGATAATTTCGGATCGGTTCGGTTTTTTCCGGAATTATGTCACCAAATATTGTTTATACAAATTTATTATTATTTTCTTTTAATTTTATAAATAAAATACAGTGTGTTGCATACAAGAAACTTTATTTTATATAAGGACATGTCTGTGAAATACCTATGAAACATTGGAAACCAACGTTATGCCACGATTCACGATGGTTTTTGCTGTTCACAGTTCACAACACAGTTTTTTAGTTTTTAATGCCAATTTTTCACAGTTATCACGGGTTTGAGTAAGTAAAATTTAAATTAAACTTACAAGATAGCAATAATTACTTTGAAAAACACTTTTCGGCATTTTTTCAATGAGGGCCGTTTAAATGTTGAAAGATTTTCTAATTTTTGAAGATTCTGACTTTGACAAGAGAAAAATATTTCTGTTATTGTTTTCGGTTCGGTTTTTTTAGCAGCCGCTATAGCAGCGCCAGATCGCGTACAACGCAACGGTCGCGACCCAAAACAATTACGATCAAAGACATTATAAAGATAGACCGAACATCTCATTCATAAATACTCGTTGATAGTGTATCAAACATTCCAATGTGTCAAACAAAGACAGAAGAGACAGAGAAGTCTAAAATTTCCGACCCCGGCAACTAGGCGCATTTGGATTGTTCCAATGGCCAGTGGCGTATCGTTTTTTGGAACGAATTTAATTAGTAAAGTAAAAGTAAAGTAATTGGTAAAATTCTTACTCCATATTAATATACTACATTAACACTTTTTCGTTAGATGAGTTTTGTTATAAAGCTTCCTATACCTAAAATCAATATTTATTTTAATCCTTTTAGTTTCTCAGTAGAGGGCATTTATCATTAAAAGTATCAAATCTGTGTGCTACAGTATGGGATTTCTGTCGCATAATAATGAATATTACGTTTATTTACAAATCCATTACTTAGGTAGCTTAATTCCTTTAGAATATCGTATATAATGACCAAAATATGACGCAATTTAAAAAAAATGTCATTTTCTGGCATATAATAAAGTTTCAAATGCAACGTTTATATTCAAATTTGTTATGATCTACAACAGTTAGGTAGTAATTGAGACGAATTATAATTCAATTACCGGCTACTACGTTCTTGTTTTAATAGATCAAAATTCAACAAATATAATTAGAAATTATTTTAATTTCGAGAGGCTCCCTTGTGGGACGCCTATGTACGATTACGGCGGAAACAATACCTATCTGTGAAAAGACAAATTCGGGTAATTTGAGCTTATTTTTCCACACATTTGACACTGTCCTACCATATTGAAAATTCGCAGATTTAAAAGTACGTTAAACAAAAACAAAAACTACTGAAAACCACTGAAAAGTTCACTTCGGCCTTGATTCCGACTGCAAACACAACGTAAGCTAAACCAAAGTTTGCTAAACGTAGTACGCTATAACGGACCATGGGCCGTCGCGAGGGGTGGTGGGACGGACGGCTCATTTCATTCTGGAAGACTAGCAGCGACGTTGCCAATAGTTCTAGACGTTTCAGCACATTAAACAGTAAACATGTCCTTTAATAGTAACGCATATATCCTCTGGTTAATAACATATTATTACGCATGCTTCTTTAAAAATAAACTATTAATTTAATTAAGAAATTGAGATTTATTGATATCCGGTGAAGGTTTTAAAGTCACCTTTTCTGCAAATCAAACTAAGTAGATAGGCGCAAACTTGAGATGTGGCAATGTCGCCTTCTTTATCTCAGTTGGTTTTTACAGTACGTAGTCAACCTCCGATTGTTTGATCGAGTTAAAATGCACAATGTGATATCTGTTCTTACTAAATCTATGATTACGATGTACTTAAACAGCCGTTAAACGGTAGCCTACTAAAATGCCGCTAATAGATATTGTGACGTCGTTCATGTCGGCGGAAAGTAATGCCTAGCCTTAAGCATTTTTGCAAGGGCACCTCTGGCTCAGTGGCTGAGGCTATCGCTTCGTAAGCGAATGGTCCGTGGTTCAAATCTCACGCCGTCCAAGACTTTTTTATATATTTTTTTTGCTTATAGCGTGATCTTACTGCATTGGTTTCACTCTTTTTGGTTGGATTTGTTTAGTTATTTGGCGGGTTGGTTAGCGTGGTTATTTGGAGGGTGTTAATTAATTGGTTAGTTGGTTATTTGGTGGGGTTGGATGATTTTTACTAATTTATATTTGTTTTTTATATTTTTTATCAGTGTCGAGGTTAGTTGCGTTGGTTAAGTTGGTTATTTGATGGGGTGGATAGCGTTTGTTAGTCCTTATAAAATTCCTATATTTCATAAAGCCGTCAGGTGCGTCACATCAACGACGTCATACCTATTAACGGCATTTTAGTAAGCTACCGTTTAACGGCAGTTTAAGTACAGCCAAACAATTATATATTTTGACCTTTTTGACGGACTTTCCAATCTAAATTTATTTCCTTTATCTATGGATTAAACTTAAAACCAAAAAAAGTGTCAAAACCTTCGTTGACGGAATTTTTCTTTCTAATAATAAGGAAAAAATAGAAAACTAAAAGGCGGAGGACCTTCCTATTGAAATTAAGAGCTCATACTTGGACAGAATTTTTTTGAGGAGTCTACCAACCGTTTTTTCAGAGTATAAAGTGAAAAAAAATAGTCGATTTTTTTGACCCACCCTAATAGTCTTTATTCACATTCATACTTACTCATATTCATTGTAGACCTCCTTCTTGGGCAGGGAAATGTTTTGATCCTCCTCCAGGTGCGTCTGTATCCAGACTATCGTCCTGGAGATCTCCGACCGGCTGCCCAGTGGATTCAAAGGCTGTCTAAACGGGTCGATGATGTCCGTTATCTCCGAAGGCAACTTCAAATAGAAAAGGTACTTCTCGTTTGGCGATAGCGTCTTTATTTGCGCCAGGATGAGCTGTATCGCCTGTTTAGACTTCTCACTGAAACCATATAAAACAACTATACAGGGTCCGGCAATTAGTTCAGTCATTGAGAATCAAAAAATGGGCCTGCTTGTAAAAAAGTCCGGAAGTTTTGAAACTTTGCAGGTTTATAGGTTTTGGGGTCCCTAACTAAAATCCATAAAATGCACATTCCCAGACTTGCCGCCGGGGCCGCCATCTTGCCAAGATGGCGCTCAAAATCGGTATTTTGTAAATATCTCAAAAACTATGCGTTTTTCGCAAAAAAATTTTTTCATAAAAGCTATGCGATGTGGCGCTGCTTACAAGAAACAAAAAACGGAGTAAATACTAGAGGGACCATTTTACGAAAAGAAAATCTGTCATCGGAGGAGTTGAAAAATATTTACACTAAAATTTACGTAGGGGTGAGGGTAGTTTTCGTCCTTCCTGTACTTTTTCTTGATTTTTTTGAAAGTCAAATGTTAAAGCACATAGATATCCAAAATCTCATTCAAATCGGAATAACGGTTCTTAAAATATCTAAAAAAATCTGTTTATTTTTTTAAAGCTTGATGCCCTCTAGCGGACAAACGAAGCACTTTTGTATAGAGGTAAATAAACCACGTGTCCAATAAACTTATTTTGATTCCAAAAATACGTAGTAATTCTATGTCTACGGAATATTGGGACACCCTGTATAGAGGAAATTATTTTAAAGATTTGTTATTCCTTTGTCTTCTGTCCAAGAAGCTGTTTATTGATATTTTCCGTTACTATTATTTGACATGGAATTTCTAATCAAATATTAGCTAAATTTAGGTATTTTTTTAATATAATTTTTTCATAAATTGTCTAACTTATTAAGATATTACAACATCTAGTCCACTAACTTCTCACAGATTATAGGTTGTTATACCTTTATAGCATTAAGTAATGGTCATTTAAAGTTAAATAATTAAAAATCTATTAAAACCATTCTAATTTACACATCTATTAGTGAAAATGATCTACTAAAATGTTTAAATGGAACATAATCCTTTAATGAATTCTAAAACACATGTAGGCAAGTTACTTTTAAAGCCGCGTCCAAGCTACTCGAACAAAATGTTCGCGAACATATACATATAATTAAACAGACACTAAGTGAAAATTGTGAGATAGGTAGATTTATAAATAATAAAACCAACAAGTACAGCTAGCCTAGGCCTATTAAGGAGCGCGGAGCGCAGAGCGCCGAACGGCTAGCTTGTACGCCAGAGCATGCGTCAGCTTATGCTAGAGCGCGCGCGTTCTTTTTCCGACGGGTGTCGGTAAATCAAAAGGAGCGAACGGTGTGCATTTCGGCCATAGACTTAAAATAAGATATAGACTGAGCATCTCATTCATAAATAGCTGGAACGTGCGGTCAGACAATGTCTTGTTATTGTTGTGTTATTGTTTTAGGTTATAACGAGTGCGACACGAGCGATAGATAGGTTGTCTCTGTCGCAACGGTCGTTCCCTGACGACTCTGCCGAGAAACACAACACTGTCTTTCGTTTCTCAAGTACACCTGAACGCTCCGCATCATAGCCGGGTAATTTTTTTATTCTAATGAAGCTATAATTAAATTAAAAATATATCGTATTTAAACTTTTTTTATATTTTATTAAGATTTAGAACAGGTTTTTTAAATAAAAGTTTAGAAAAAACGTCTTAGAGTCCAAAATGGATAAAAATAATAAAATACACGTTATAGAAGAAATTTTATAATCGAAATTACGTAATTTTTGAAAATAATAATAAATTATTAATTTCAAAAATTACGTAATTTCGATTTAAATTAATAATAAATTATTAATTTTAGTCAAACATTTACAACCCCTAATATTAATCAAAACAGGATCTATTCCACAGATATAATAGAATCGGCGACAGAGAGAGAAAAAAAATATGATTGTTGTAATAACAAGATTTAGTATGTTAGTATATGACATAAATTAGGATTGATTGACCCATTCAATTGTTTTTGGTCACTTCCTGTTTCACCGGAAATGACTATAACTTTTAATTTTTAAACGGCACCCTCGGTATATTTCTACTTTATTCGACAGAAAATGCAAATGGTTTAATTGTAATTGTAACATGCGGTTCATAACGACAATTTGACTCGAAATACCAAGTGTGTGGTATCAATATATTCATAAAAAAATGCTTTTTCCAAATATGCTAATGAGTCACCCTTGTTCCATTTGAAAAAATTGTTACATGTATGATTAAAAATACGATTTGTACATCTTTTAACCGGCCTAGACAAGACACGAAACCCATTAGACGATCAAAACTATTTTTCCAAGGCTCCTTGATTAAAACTTAGTGTTTTTAACAACACCATGGCACCCTGGATTGAAATTTAAAATACGATTTGTTTTTAAGCGACAATGTCAAAAGTTGACATATGATATGTCATTCTATTCCAGGGACGCGCCAAGTATTTTCGGCGCCGTCGTGCGAAATAAGGGTAGGCGCCTTTCTCCAATATTATAATATTAAGCCAAAATTTCCAATGATCAGCGGCGCGGCGCTTGACCATTGGTGGATAATATATTTTCACCACTGGCTTTCATAGATAAAAGTATTACTTAAATTTTATGTTAATTTGTTGATAAGTTCCAAAAAATGGTTTTATTATTTTTTAAAGTCAGTGACCGCAGACGCCTTTAGGGCTTTGGCGCCGTCGTGCGCCGCACGACCTTGCCCATATGGACGGCGCGTCCCTGTTCTATTCAGAGTGTCATTTTTTATCGAATAAAGTAGCAATATACCGAGGGTGTCTTTAAAAATCAAAAGATGTAATCATTTCGGTGAAACAGGAAGAGACCAAAAACACTTGAATACGTCAATAAATCCTAATTTATGTCATATACCTACTAACATACAAATCAGTTTTTTTTATCTGAAAAAATAAAAAAGTTATAGGGGGTGAGCCACTTTGGAAACGACCCGGTATATTAAAAAATATTGTTTCATAATGTAATATCATTTTAAAATTATTGTATGTTATTTTAGATTCTGAAGATAATTTTAAAATAAACCGGAATATATTTTTAATAAAAACATTATTAATTATAACAGGGTTATAATTATGATTTTGTTACAATGTAAGTAAGTAAATAATGTAATGTAAGAGAAAAAATTCAGATTTTACATTTTACTAAAATATTATCTAAATAAGCGCCTTTCTACAACAACGCCACTGACTCCTAATGGGTAAATTGAGAGTTGCCTACAGGTCGAAAGTAGTTTCAAGACTTAAATGGATTATTAAAGTCAAATTTCTTGCAAATTTGGCACTGGCGAACCATTTTTTACAGTTCTTGAACAGAAAAAGTCAATAAAATAAACACTTAAGGACTACAAGCTAAGAAAATGCGTTAATACAGCCGGGGACATAGCGGCAACAAAGCTTTACCGCACACGTGCGACGCGTACTACAAGGTAATAAATGAATGAATAGGCTCCCTCGCCTCTAATCGGTGTTGTCATATTGTAAAGAATTTATCCTTTTTAAACAGTATCCGACTTATAATTTAGTAGTATAAGGACTATTTAATACATCTATGGAATATTAAAACCTACTTTATTAAACTGTAGTATTAATATCTCAATATACGTGTATAACAAGAAAAAAAATCTTGATAATATTAAAGACGTGACAACATAGGCTGGATGAGGAAGGCTCGGTCGACTGTACCCAGAAGTAAACATGTGTACAAAAAAGATTGTTTGACCGCGTTGAGATGTAAATAGTGTAGTCTATATTTTATTTTAAGTCTATGATTTCGGCGGACATTGTAGCGGACACTTGGAAGGGTCTCATTTAATTTCGGGCGTCCATCTGTGATTTTTATTTTTTACCGAGTATTCGACAATGGGAGACGCAGTTATTGACTGGGATCGTGAAAAACATTTACAACTAATTTGTTTACACAAAGAAAAGATTTTATAATTTTAATTTTATTGTGGGTTGAGTGTGAATAGCTATGTAGCTAGACTTTGTCCATATAATTTCATTTTTGTTTATCTTTATGATTATTTTTATTAAAAACCGGAATTATTATGGGATTCGGAAATTAGAAATTACTACTTAATAGGAAGTTTGACACCGGAAATGAAATTTTACCATTACATTTTTAGAAATAAATATACCGGGTGTTTCTGAAAAGTGGTTCACTTCTATAACTTTTTTTATTTTTTAGATAAAAAACGAGATTTGGTATGTTAGTATAGGACATAATTCAGGATTGATCGACGTTTTCATTTATTTTCGGTCACTACCTATTTCACCGGAAATGACTATATACTATAATCTACCTATCACAACTTTTGATTTAAATGGTACCCTCGGTATTTTTTTACCGTATATGATAGAAAATGACATTCTAAATAGAATGATACATTATATGTCAACTTTTGACATTTTCAATTTAAAAATGGCCATAAATATACGGAACGACAATTTTACTCCAAATACCAAGTATGTGGTACCAAATTATTCGTAAAAAATGCTTTTTCCAAATATGCTGAGCCAGCGTCGTACCATTTGAAAAATTTGAGTTATCATTAAAAATACAATTTGGGCATCTTTTAAGCGGCCATGAAAGGATACGAAAAAAAATTACACGATAAAATATATGTTTCCAAAGTTCTTTGATTACAAATTAATAGTTTTAACTCAGTCTTGGCACTCTAGATCGAAATTTAAAATGCTATTTTTATTTAATTGGAATTGTCTAAAAATGACGTATGGTATGTCATTCTATTCAGAATGTCATTTTCTATCAAATAAAGTAAAAAAATACTTAGGATACAATCTAAAAATACGAAGTTGTAGTCATTTCCGGTGAAACAGGAAGCGACCGACGATAATTGAATACGTCAATCAATCCCGATTTCTGTCATATACTAACAAACCAAATTTCGTTGTATTATCTGAAAAAATAAAAAAGTAAAAAAGTGAGCCCCTTTTGACAAACTCCTAGTAGAATCGGCTGAAAATGAATACAGGTCTTAAAAATACACTATAACGAATAATCTACCAAAAGACCCCTGTGACCCTCCGCCTGCTAAATATTGATTCTTCAACGACAAAAGTTCTTAAACTGTTTACCGGTTAATTTATTTAATAAAATGCTTGCACTCGAAAAAACAGCGACTACCTAAACGCATCCTAGATCTATAGAGCAAACTGGCTGTCGCATTCTTCCCCGCACCCCAGTCCTCGGGACCGATGCGATGGGCTGTGCCGTCGTTTACGACCTGCTGCTACGAGTATATAGTGTGAATTATATATGTTTGCGAACGTTTTGTTCGAGTAGCTTGGACGCGGCTTAATATACCTACAAAATTAAGAGGTGTAGATAGGTATAATAATTATAAGATAGTAAAGGTGGTTAAATTTTTGAATAGGTCAGTAAGCGAGGGTTTTAGGGTCCGAATTCTGAACACCTGCACCGATTGACGTAAAATTGTAACAGTCAATAGAGATTATGTAAGAAACAAAAGTTACATAGTAGCGATGTGTGCTTTCACCCTGGGGGTGAGTACCACCCCTTCTCGGGCGTGATTACCGTAGGTGTAATAATAGCCGAGTTATCATTATGTAAACGTGATTTTTTATTTTTCGAAAACTAAATTGCAACTTTTACATAATACGTAAAATAATGGCGAAAGAACACATTTTTCGAAGAAAATGAATATGACCGTTTTTAAAGTGCTTGAAAAGACCTTTTAAATGCTTTCCTAAAAAAGTTCGTAGCTTAAAAACTCGCGGAGTTATGATAAAAATAATATGGTCACCTCATTATTTCGGAAAAAAATTAACAACAAAATCTATGACTATAATCATAAAAATAAAAACTACATGTACATTTGGCTATATTTAGGTACTAGCAATTGACTCTGCAAGTTCGAGCGGTTTAGAATGCCTAAATTTGGAAAAAAGTTGAAAATAATGGAAAAAAATATTTTTTTGTTTTTAATTTTAATTTTTTTGACATCTCAAAAACTAAGCAAGATATGTAAAAAATGCTACAGCGGAAAATTGAAGGTCTCTTTTTTTGCAATATTTTTCTATACTCCCTTTTAATTTTTCTGTAGATCTCTTTATATCGTAGATATTACGTTTTTTAGTTTGATTTCCTTCTTTGAGCCCTTAAAACCCAAAATCTCGTGAAAATGAAGAGTTCAAGACTGTTCAATCGCTCTTCAAGAATAATTTTGAAGATCTCTTTGTCTTGTGTCCATCTTTTACTCTTTTATTTGATATGGATTTTCTAATCAAATAATTACTTAAACTTATTTTAAGCTAACATGTTTTTTTCCCTATGCCCTTAATATACTTACTGATAAATTTATCTTAATGATAAGATAAATCCCAACAGAATGAGTAGTACTTCTTTCGAAGGAATGCCTTTTTCCCAGAAAAGTTACCCGAATGAATCCCAAAACGAAAATATGTTAATAAACGAGTTTAAGATTAAAACAAGGATTCTACACGGTTTGTTTATTTTAAAATGTTATTAATCTGTTTAGCTTTGGCTATAAATATAACTGTCAATTAAAATCTGTACGTACCTAAGTACGCTGGTCTGGCCATTCTCGCATTTGATCTCTGCTGGAAAAATAGTTTTCGAATCCGGATCCTGCTTGATGAGGGAATTTTGCAGGTCGTTTTCCGCGGCGAGGATTTTGATGTTACCATTGTTGAGATTGCTGGTGGGCCTTTCAATACCTGCCGTCACAGATTGTTGGTAATCGGCCGACCATTGTTCATTTTCCATTTTCACCGATGTTCTAACGACGTATCTACGCGGTTTCCACGCGAACGCTAAAACTTTTGGACACTTTTCCGGCGAAAAATGTGGCAAAAGACCGGAACATTTTATTGTCAACTTAAATCAGCTGGTTTCCAATGGACGACGGCAAGCTGCCTGCTCCTGCTGCTTCCACTTCTTTGCCCCGCGGACTCAACGTACACCGCTGCTCAGTTCACAGGAAAATCGCAGGAGCGTTTGCCGAAGATTGCCGAACCTCATATCAGTAGCGGTACCTAAATTACAGATCAAATAAATTCATTTACAGATTCAGATATATCATGATTCCATGAACAAAAACATTTCCTACGAATTTACTGCTCAAAAAACACTAACTATCATAAACAGGGACGTCAGGTTTTCTTCTATAATTAATTTTTATAATATAAATTTGCACCGTCACTGCCCATTTCGTGTTTTAATTAAACGTCAAACAATATCTATTGTTTTCCACTCTCAGCTTTAGCTAATGCCGAGAATACCAACAATAAAAGACAAAATAACCAACTCGTCGGAGCATAATTTTAAACATTCTAGAAGCGTTTTCAGCGATTTTCATTAAAATTTTAACTAAACCGATTTAGTTTAATATACTTTTTTAATGGGCGGCAGCAAATTAAGAGGAAATCTGAGAAATTTAGAATTCAGGAAATCCTGTTATGTTGGTTAGCCTGTGTGGTACATTTGTCATTTTGGGGTTTTATATTTGACATCTGACAACTAAATTTTCTCAAATCATCCTCTATTCTTCCTGCGAGTAGGTAAATTTTAAACAATTATTGCTACTTTATTTGATTAAAAAGGTATACCTATTTTAAAACCTAGTAATAAAAAGTTATTCGATAGTGTAAATATTCAGTATTTTTTTATACAGATCTTTTATTGCAAAAATGCCGGCTGGAGGTGCTTTATTTGGTAGTACAGCTACAGGGCCTGGATCTACAGGAGGAAACAAGCATTTAGTTGAAATGAGGGCAGGAAAAATGAATCTAAAAGGTATTATAATGTTAACGAAGTCATTCTGGTAACAAAAGTCGTCCTACAAAACCCTAATTTTTTATAGGAAGGATGGTGTTTCCTGACAAACGTAAAGGCCTTCTGTATGTATATCAGAGCGAAGACTCTTTAATGCATTTCTGCTGGCAAGATAGAACGTCCGGCGTAGTAGAAGATGACTTGATCATCTTTCCTGATGACTGCGAATATGTAAAAGTGCCACAGTGTACCACTGGCCGTGCTTATCTGCTGAAATTTAAGTCATCAAATAGGAAGTTTTTCTTTTGGCTTCAGGTATGGATAGATTTGGAATCTATTTTTTATATTTCATGTATATCAACCAAACTAACATTGGGTTTTAGGAGCCAAAAACTGACAAAGATGAAGATCATTGTGTAAGAATTAATGACCTGCTGAACAATCCTTCGAGTGCTACCCAGTCCTCCGATAGGCCGGAGCAGGATCTACAAGCGCTATTAAGTAGCATGTCTCAGTCGCAACTGATGCAGTTATTTGGTGGTGCTGGGCAGATGCCTGGTTTATCGAGTCTCCTTGGAACTATGCGGTAATATTAAACTTTTGTATTAAATAGGAGGTGTTAATTTGTCCTTGGTGGATATTGATTCTTGTTATAGAGGACCAGGTAGCGCACGAACCACTACACCTGCTTTGACCCACCGTACAGCTCCGAGTACTCCCACTACAAATACTACAACAAATCAGGCGTCGGCTCCAGCTGCTAATCAAGCGACGCCCGAGAATGCTCCAATACCTGTAAGTGTTGTAAAATAAGCTCTTCCAGTAACTATAAAATACATTTTATTTAGAGTTGTAAGGTTAAATGAAGATAGAATTTTTTTATAAAAAAATGTTTTATAAAAATTCTGGCATTTAAATCTGCTTCGATTTATTTAAAAAAATACAGGGTGTTGCATTTGAAATAACAAAGTTTTTATGTAAAATAAATATTTAAAATAGATGAGCAATTTTGGTACCCCTGTATAAATTTAAGCAATACAATTTTGCAGGTACAATAATTAATTCTGAAAAGTAATGTACAGTTTGTTGGTAATCTATTCTATTGTAGCATGCATATTTAAATATCTCTAAATATCTCAAAAACCAAAGATTTTAAACATATTTAACCCTTATAGTAAATGCTTTTTTTGGGCCCAAGAATCCAAAAATGAAATAAAATACCGGGTGTTACATAAGAAAAAAATATAACTTTGGTATAGATCTCAGTTCTGACACACCCTGTATATTTCAAAATAATTTTAAATTCTGCACATTGCCTCCCCACATATACCCATAAAATATTTTGTTTCTAGATCTTTCCGTTTTCGTATAATCAACCGAGGCGAATGAGATGCGCCACCCTGTATATTATTTTTCATTTTTTTATTTAGTTTTACATCAACAAAACTCACTTTTTTAACAGACTTGAGGGACATAAAGGGCCATTACTACCGCTTTCCCGTTCAAAATATTCTAATAAAATTGCGATGAGTTTTTTACGGCTATTAAGCTATCTTGTATACTTTGTACAAAAGTAGGTTCTAAAAAGAACAGTAATGAATTGATTTACATTATATTGTCTCTAATTTTGGGAGAGTAAAGGTTGCGGCTTTACAAATATTTCGCCTACTCTGAAGACCGCAATGACTGGAAGGCCAATGTGATTTAGTTTAGTCGGTGTCGACCGCTGTCCCCCGCAGCGATGCCGAATCTGAAATGGTCTCCCAATTTAAGGAAAATATATAGCAATTAATTATTTATGCTATTTTTATTCGACGCCGATTTGATTAGCACTGCACGCCACTGCAATATCGAGCAATTTTGGTTTTGTATACTTGACAACATCGATTTGTTTTTGCCGGGCATTCCTTTCGCTGCTTCAGATCTGTTTGCCAGATAATAGTCCAGGGAAATAGGCCTTCAAATACAAAGTTTTGGTAAAAACTTGAATTTTTGATAATATGTTACTTTGAAAGGTCTAAAAACGAATCGTGAAAGATTTGTTTAAATTCACCCCCGAGAAGGGGTGAAATAAATAAATAAAATTATTTTTTTCGAAATTTCGGAATAACGGTAAGGACTAGAAAAAAAGTTCAAATGAAAGCTGTAGAGCGTCCAATTTTGCATAAAAATGGTCTCTATCCTTTTTTTGCCATTTTATTTATTTTTCACCCCTTTCTCGGGGTGAATTGAGAAAAAAGTCTTAATTGAAATTTATAATTTTCCTAATTGAATAAAAATGTTAAATATATGAATTTTTCAGCAACTTATATTTTTTTAAATTTCTATCATCATTCCCTAGCTTCTAGCACAGAAGATCTAGCTACACAACAGAAAAATACTCGAAATGAAAGAGCTAAAATTGCACAAATAAAATACTAGATGGCGCGACAATATCATAATCAGAATATAATTGGAAATTTTCAACTTTCGGTTTTGGATCGACGTAGATCGACGGCACGTCGACGGCCTTAAAGCTCGGCTAAATATGCACAGTTGCCAGATTCAGACTTTAATTGGCATCCCATTCTTTTTCTGGTGTATAATAATTTCTTTCTTTAAAATAGTTTTAATTTTAAGTATATTATTAGAAAACATATGCTCTCAAAATACATTTTTAATATACACTACTTTATTATGTTAACTAAGAAAATAACTTTAATTACCTTTAAAATTAATAATATACAGGGCGATTGATAGTGATATCTATTAATGCTGAAACGTTAGTAATGAAATATACGTTTAATAATAATGGAAATAATTTATTAAAATGCAGTACAAAAAATGTTAATTGACTAAAAAAATACTATAATAACAAATTTTTTCTGTTTGCTACGTTATTTATATAGACCTAGGTAGATTTTCAAAAGTGACACAGGTACAATTAATAATATATTAGTTCGGCATAAAAGTTGCTGTCGCGACATCGTACAATAAATTAAAATTCGTAAAATAAATTAAAATTATTAATTAAACAAATCTTTATAAAGAAACACAAGTATATCAAATTTGGGCCCAATCGAACGCCAGGAAATGGTACTGTAATATGGTACTACATTATGGTACCCCTTGATATGCTTCATGGTACCATAATATTGCAATGTCAGGAAGTGGTATCGTAATATGTGGTACTATATTAAGGTACCACTTTATATGCATCATAATACCATGATATTACAATGTCACCGAAGATACTTACTATACCAAGTATAAGTCCAATCGCACGCCAGGAAATGGTATCGTATATGGTACTATTATGGTACCTCTTGATATGCTTCATGGTACCATAATATTACAATGTCACTGAAGATACGTAATATACCAAATTTAAGCCCAATCGAACGCCATGTATCGTAATATGGTACTATATTACGGTATCACTTGATATGCTTCATGGTACCATAATATTGCAATGTCATGAAAAATACGCAAGTATATATCAAATACCGTATGATACCGAAAAAAACGGCGTCCAGTTAGCTGGGAAAAGACGATCGATGACATTTCCCATATAAATTTACACATAAAATGACAGGGATTTTCATTTCACAGCCATCGCTAATGCCGTTTTTCCCAATCATATGAACACAATCGAACGTCAGGAAGTGGTGTCATCATAGTAGAACAATACTTATTATATTGTCGCCGAATTACAATCAAAATTCAGGATTCAGTTAGAATCAAACGTCAGGAAGTGATTTTAATTCAGCTCGTAAGATTTAACTCCAACTAACATGGCAAGTTAAATACTTAAACGTTTGAAAAAAGAGCTCTAATTTATTTTAATATGTTTAAATGATGTAGCAAATTAGAAGCTAGGCTTTATCAGGAAGTATTACAATATAAATTACACAATAGCAACACTGCATAAAATTCTTTTAAATTTCGTTTGTAGATAACTGTTTTCTTTTAAATTTAATTTTAACCTCTGTAATGTAGTAGTGAAACTACCGCATCAAAATATCTGATTTGGAGACAGGCTTTAAAAGCTTTTGAGACCTACAATTTTATACATGTAACGAGGCTTCTGTTGCGTAGCTAGATATTCTGTGCTTCTAGCCAACCTATCTGGGTTAATTTTTATCTGAGCAAAAAAAGTATAGAGATAATTTTTATCTAAAATTAATATATAACTTTTTGTTTCTAGTTCTCCGAAATATATACAGGGTGGCCCGAACTGTATTCCGGAAACTTCGGCAGCATATTCTGCAGATAAAAATAAGTAAAAAAGTTCGTATAAATGTATGTCCACAAATACTTAGTTTCGGAGATACAGGGTGTAGAAGTTTCATTTTTATTTCGATTTTTTTTAAACAATTTGTGAAGTAAGGTCAATATTTGGATGAAAATTGATGGATCGGTGTTTTTTGACATGAGAAATTTGATTTTGATGTCAATATGACACCCATTTGTAGGTGGCGGCACCTACATGTGTTTTAACTGTTTTGAAGAGTAATAACTTTTCGTCGGTACCTGTATAAAACTACTGAGTAAAAAAATATACATTTACGACTTTTTTTTACATAAAAAAGGTTTCTTGGTAAAAATCGCCACGAGTAACGCTTCTCGAGATATTTGGAATCGAAATTATCAATACCTGTCATCATTGACATAAATTAAACTTGTTGACTAAATACCTAGTTATTAGACTGAAATCATAAATTTGAAATTTTTTTGTATCAAAAGTTCAAAAGAAACTGTTTAATCATCATTTTTTCGCAGAAAAACTTATGATTAATTTAAAAAAATAAAAATTTATTATTTCAGTCAAATAACTATACTTAACGTGTGCTTATTTTTTGTCAATAATGACATGTATTGACTATTCCCATTCTAAATATCTTGAGAACGGTTGCTCGTAGCGATTTTTACCAAGAGACATTTTTTACATAAAAAGTCATGGAAATTTATATTTTTTTAGTCAGTGGTTTTATACAGGTACGGTCGAAAAGTTATTACTCTTCAAAACAGTTAAAACACATGTAGGTGGCGCCCCCTACAAATAGGAGTAATTTTGACATGAAAATCAAATTTCTCGTGTCACAAAACACCCAGATACCAATTTTCATCCAAATATTGATGTTACATCAGAAATTATTTGGAAAAAATCGAAATAAAAATGAAACTTCTACACCCTGTATCTCCGAAACTAAGCATTTTAGGACATACATTTATACAAACTTTTTTACTTATTTTGATCTGTAGAATATGCTGCCGAAGTTTCCGGAGTACAGTTCGAACCACCCTGTATATATAATAAAAAATAATTTTATTTATTTCACCCCTTCTTGGGGTGAATTTAAAAAAAAATCTTTCACAATTCGTTTTTAGATCTTTCAAAGTAACTTACATCAAAAATTCAAGTTTTACCAAAACTTTTTATTTAAAGAGGCCTATTTTCTTGGACTAATAATAGGTTATAAAATCTAAGTATAGAGCAGTTTGGATCTTTGGTTATGGGACCATTGTCTATCTAAAAGAAAAGAATCGGCAAATGTTAATCTACTACATAGATTTTTATACGGTAGTGTTAATATTCCTTTGAGGCCATTAAGAGGTGATATCTAAATATTTAAACCTTACACGGTATTTTCTATTAGGTGAGAACCCCGACCGCCCCTACCAGGGTGACCCGATCATCGGCAGCTGCCGCAAAACCGCCAGAAACGGCCCCCACGTCGGCCCCAATTCAATTAGCCGATTTGCAGAATTTCCTGCACGGGATATCGTCTACGGCTGCAGCTCCTCCAGCGCAATCAGGTACAGACAGTTTTCTATGAAAATACAGACCTGTTACTGGAGGTTGAAATACATTACACACATACATTGATATATAATTTTTCCATGCAATACATACTCGAGAAAAAATCCAATCACATTCTAAATTTTATAGCACTAATTCATTTACACCCCTTGTGAGAAATTGGATTTTTTTTTTTTTTTCCTTCTGAATTAATATAAGCTTATACCATCTTGGTTACTCCCTTGGGAAGTTATTAACGCCGAATTAAGACGTTATAATTTCCTCTACCTTTTATAGGCTTGGTGCATATCAGTTGATTTCAAAAAATCCCGACCGCGGCGCTGTATACGGCAGGAATCAGAAATTTTCACGATGGTGGCAGCACCGGCGGAGAATGCACCAAGCGTATAATAAATATAATCGAACATCACTAGAGTGTCTATTTGATAAAGACTGCATCAAAAGGACAGTGAAATTTCCTAAAGGCATTATGATTTGACGGTGTATGTCCACAATGAGTCCAGGAAGTTGGTCCAGGAGTCCAGGAGTTGGTAGAAGGCACAGTTAATGTGTCAAAATATCAAGAAATTTTGAAAGAAAGTCTTTTCGAAAGTAGATTGTGGCAAGTTCATATTCCCTGTATAATTCATGAATATTAAAATAGTATTAGACTCCTCCTGTATTTTTTTTATTTGATCTAATTAAAAAATATATTCTAAAACCTGTTGAATTTTGTGTAATATGGAAAAATTATATTTCTTATAATCTTTATATTCGTTCCTTATTTATATTTTTCCATTTTTACAGTGGACTTGTCGGGTGCACTGACCACTGATACTCTCTCAAGCATTATAAATAATCCCGAAGCTTTGCATCAATTACAAGAGCATCTGCCTCCGATCGACGGCAGTACCCAAGAAGCCTTAAGATCGACACTAACCTCGCCCCAGTTTCAACAGGCAAGTAGTAGAAATCTGTCTAATCCTGAAAGTTTTATTTCATATCATTTTCTGTGTATTATATATGTTACAGTGAAAGTCGGAAATTCACTAATTATTAACATTCACTAGGAAATGCTAGCAATTACGCATTGGACCAGTGAATGTGGTATTTTAAAGAGATTTAATCGACTTTTCCTAGTAATTTCTAACATTTATTTTTTTTTAGTGAAAGTAACATTTACTAAAGGTTGCCAGTAAAAGTTATTCTACTCTATGTACTTGGCGAGTGTGGTGAGGAAGAATGTTGATGGAAGTTAGAATAAATAAAACTTTTAAGAATATTGGATCACCTCAATATTCAAGCTGATCCACATATCTTAAAATTACAATTTACTTCTTTAGTATATTTATTAAAAATTATAAAAATAACGACATAATCTTCTGAATATTAAAGGGGAAAATATAGTAAACATTTTAAAGCATACAAGACAATTAAAAAAAAGCATTCATAAACATAAGATTACTTATTGGTACAAGATTTTTTTAATAAAGTTCTTCATCGTAGACAAAATAAAGTATGCCCGAATTGTGTTCAGCTGGAGTTATTAGTTTTTTCAAACCCGCTACTTCAAGCATATTAAAACGTTTAATAAATGTCTAGTCACTAGGTTTCTTAATATATTTTTCTCTTGTACTCTTAACTTTTGCTATGACTTCATTACATTGCAAAAATGAAAAACAAGCACTAATACATTCTTGCGAGTGCCTAGTTTACCTTAATTTTTCACAGAAATTTTCTTTCATAGGGAAAATATTGCACAGCACTTCTTACAACGATAACAAAACAATTATACATAACCACAAAAAACAAAGCGAATTTACGCCAGATGTCTGTCAACGTTGCCATCGTTTAACCTAGTTTAATGTTTTCCTTATATTGCCTATTATTCAACTTATCCTTATATTTCACATGTGTCAACCGCGCTAACTGAATCTTTCAAACTCACTGCTATCGTCCAGGGAATGCTAGCATTCCTAGTAAAAGTTGGTTTTAAAAATATATGTTGAACTTTTACTGGCATAGTCTTAGCAAATCAGTGAATATGAGCTTTTACTAGTAATTGTTAACAGTCATTGATTTCCAACTTTTAATGTAACATATATATATATTGGTAAAAGCCGCGCTGGGAACTCTTTAGAATTAGAATAAGTGAGAGGGGGGTTAATCTCTGCGACCTTAGAGATCTATTGTGTCCCCCTTTCTTGAGTTATAACTCATCATACAGCCCCAGGACTTCCTACGGAGACCCGTGTCCCTCACAGTCGAGGAGCTACGACCCAGGCCGGGTAGACGAAACGGTAGCTTGTGTCGCCTGTTGGGTTTAGAGGTAGGAGGTAGGCTCCCAACCCTTGGAGGAGGTGGTAGCTTGTATGGCATTTGCGGAGGATGGTCTCACGCAAGTGTCAGCCACATCTCCTGTAGTTCTCTTTGGGTTTGCCCCTTGGAACTTTCATTGTTAACTGTTCCCAGTGTCGCTAGGGGGTTTCCCCACAGCTTCACCGGTGATGTTTTTATTACTATTATTATCAGATCTCATAGTGTTCCTATGAGTCGCTAGGGACAGTCGGTCCACTTCTACAGAGCCCCGCATGTAGAAGTAGGGGGTAAAATACAATGGGGTGCCCCCCGGTGCCCCAAGGTTGAGGCTTTCCGTAGCCCCGCCCGGTATCGTTATATGTCTTGGTGCAATTCCCTGGCCACGACACTACAGTCAGGGACAAGACGATGAGTGAGATGCTTCTTAAACCAAGCCAAGTGCTAGAGGGGATTCCCCCAGCACCTGACCAGGAGCTTCCCCACCAACGACAAAGTCTTGCATCTCCTAGGGGAAGGCTGGGAACTCTTGCTTTTGTGTCGGTATTTACATAATGCGAATCGCATAAAATAATTAACTAGAAAGAAGTGTCAACTCTGTGTTAAATCGTGGAAACACGATACGCCACCAAAAACGATTGTGATCGTCTGGGGAACTAATTTTCCAATTGACATGTTGACATGATGGCTTCATTTTTATTTCCGTTTCCGGTTATTCAATGGCGGGCCCTCTTTCAGTTGAAATGTCTGTTGTATTTCTTCTTATCATAAATAAAACAAAATAAAAATTTATCAAACATATTTATTTGAAATATGAGATAACGTGACTAAATAAATATAAAAAATAGAGAATTGTATTATTTCAATATCAATTACTTAATTATATGCAGTTTTAACGTAAATTAGTAAGGTATCAGCATGACTTACAGTAATTTGTAAATAAATACGCGCATTCACAGCCTTCAGGGACAGAAAACGGGAGCCAAATGGAAACTTAAATGGCAGGCTGTCAACTGACGTAAACTAAACTTTTGTTTTCCATAGCCTTCTATGTTAGATTAGCAGTACAAAAAAACGATTTTACTATGGAAATTAAGCATAACCATCAAATTTAAATTAAAGTACGAGTTTATTTATTTACAAAAGAAGAACTACGATATATAACTTTAATTGTAGATTGCAATTCTAGCCCTGTGTGCCAGTATATGTCCATGGTTGGAAAACGATCCTCAACTTCTTCCTTTCTTTTTCAGGCCGTGTCTCAGTTTTCTAGCGCTCTGGAATCGGGTCAATTGGGTCCGGTAGTATCGCAGCTGGCGGTGAACCCTGAAGCCGTTGCGGCTGCGACTTCAGGCAACATGCAGGAGTTCGTCAAAGCCTTGGAAAAGTCTTCATCCGGTTCGGCTAGCTCCGACCAAGCCAACAAAGATAAGAACAAAGGCGCGAAAAAGGATAACAAAAAAGACGACGATGACGAAGAGATGCAATTAGATTAGAATTTTGTACGATAATCGAGAAAAAGATATATAATAAAACGTTTATAGGGTCAATAAAATATTGCACGTACCTGTTTCTGTTGAAATACATAAGGTTTAGTTTTCTTTCTGTTTTGTATTGATGTTTTATAACAACACATTATCTCTGTGATGTGTGACTGTTTAGGACTATTATTTCCTATGAACAATTTAGTTGGTAAATGAAGTCAATTTTGGAATAGCCTTTTATGCTATACTAAGTTAGAGTTAACCCTCATTGTAGCTTGTTTTTTCGATAATAGAATATTTTATTGAGTGAATTTTACTTTTGTCATTTTTACAATATGTTTATTTTTTGGGTAATTAACTTCATAAAAATATATTTGTGTGCCGCTTTATACATGCCTTTTATTTTCTATCCCTGTACATTTGCATTGCGTCATTTCCGTTTTTAACGTGGCTGTATTTTAATGCACACGACAGAGATAAATGTATACGACCAATTCAGTTGACAGACAGAGACGATAAAAAGCGGCATACAGTGTTGCCGGTTCGTACAAAAAATAAAATAATAAACGAGAATATATCTAAGCTATTGAATAATGCTCCTTTCTGGTAGAGAGCAGTGGCGTGCAGTACCATTTACAGTAGGGTAGGCAACAGAATCAAAAATATGAAAAAATTGGTCAAATGCGAGTCAGACTCGCGCACGAAAGGTTCCGTACCATTCATTATATATACAAAATTAGACACTATATTATTATAAACTTTTTTCCGATTTAGCGGAAATTTTGAAGGCGCGTATAATTATAAGTAATTTAAAAAAAATGAAGAAACGCATTACTAAAAATTGTATTAATCAATAATAACTATGCGAGTAAATATGTAAAAAGTAAAAATAAATATGTAAAAATTAAAAAAAAAAACGATTAAAAAAAAGTCGCCTTGACTAGGATTCGAACCTGCCTTACTACGGCTCCAACGCCATAGCAGCGTAAAGTCCTAACGCTTTAACCACGCGGACACCGAGAACTTGAAAGATTCTCTGTAAAATTCTTACTTAAAAGATAATGTTTAGTGAAAGTACTTTTTTATTTATAAACATTTATTTAATTCTGTTTTTAGTACCGTATGATCGAATAAAAACGGCGTCCAGTTGGCTTGGAAATGACGATCGATGGCATTTCCTATATAAATTTACATATAAAATGACAGCGATCTTCATTTCATAGCCATCGCTGACGCCGTTTTTATTCGATCATACGGTATTTGTTCTTATAGCGGCAACATAGATACATTAGTAGTATTCTTTCGTTCTGAACGAACTGAAAATTTTCACTTAAACTGATTTATTCCCTTTATGTGGTATAGGAAATAAATCAGTTTACGTGAAAATTTTCAGTTCGTTTAGAACGAAAGAATACTACTAATATCTGTGAAAATTTCAACTGTCTAGCTATAACGGTTCATAAGATAGACCTTTGTGACAGACGGATGGACGGACGGATAGTGAAGTCTTAGTAATAGGGTTCCCTTTTTTACCCTTTGGGTACGGAACCCAAAAAAAACTAAAAAAAACGTATGTATTACATAATATATGTACAATAATAATAAATCGGTATATAAAATTTACTGTCCAACGTAGTTTAACTTTAAACTCAAACAAAAGAAAATTCAAATAACAGCAAATAAATTTAATTATTTATAGATATTCTGAAACGGCAATTTATATCAGCACTACACTCTCACAATCCTGACGACGATTAGTTTTTATTAGACACGTTAACAAACCTGCAAAACGAATAATCTGTCAATCATTATTTCTTCCCGATAGGCGAGTCAACGACTGGCGAATTAGCTAAAACAATAACCGTACACAATATTGCCAGATTTCCAATTGCCACTGCCTAATAGATTTTATGTGCCAAAATGATTTTACAGTCAAATAAAATAATAAATGAAATCATTTGGAAACAAATACAGATGACAGACAAGCAGATTTCTAATTTGCTGCATAATACAAATCTTTCTAAAACACAGATATTTAAAATTGACCGTATAAAATAACATGGACTGTTCGTAAACACTTACTGGGCCCGTATTCTGTAACTTCGAAAACGCTAAGCGCTTTTAGACGCTCAGCGTATATGACGTTAATTTTCGCTGAGCGCGCACTTAATTAACGATTTCGGTATTCTCGTCTGACGCGCTTAGCGTCTTTACTGATTGCGCTGAGCGCTTTGAAAACGGTTGCCTTAAAGGATCGTTTTGCTTGTCGAACTGTCAGTGAAAATCGAAAAAATTGTGATTTTATGCGTTATTTTGCTCTTTAGTGAAAATTACTACTTCTTCTATAAATTCCTCAATAAGTAATTGATAATTTACGACTTGGCAGCTATAAATATTGTTCAAAACATCGAAAATGCTGAGAAAAATAATAAGAATAATGACATCCATAGAAAAATAGCTTGACATAACTCAACAATAGGTTATGAAATTCACGTTACATTGACATTTTTCATTGTTCCATCCGTCAGTTGTCAACTTTTCACTATTAGCTACATTAGAAATTGTGATGTTGCCAATATGTGCTCAACGCGTATCCAGAACACGATTCGCATGGCAACGAGAATACCAAAATCGACTGCCTTGCGTTTCGCTGATCGAATACCTGCGCTCACGGCTTTGAAAGCGTAACGTTTTTATGTCAAAGTTACAGAATACGGGCCCTGTGCGGTTTGAAATTTTGATGCAAAAATCCGGCTATACCGCATAGAAGAAATGTAACCTAACCTAACTTTTATCTCATTTTAATATTAACTATGAACTCTTGGGTATAAACAAAACAAGGATCCTTGAAAAAAAATATTTTTAATATAAAATAAAGTTAATCTTAAAACAATACTGGTGTACTTAAATACTACATTATAAAACCAGGTAACGTTGATTATAACTTAATCAAAAGTACTGTCTGTAACAATATAACATTTTTTAACGAACAAAACCGGTTAAAGCTATTAGGAATTCAGCAGTAACTAATACTAATCATCTCTAAAATCTAAATTTTTATCCTTATTTGCATTTTCCGAATTTTGTTCCTTACTGTTCTTGCTCTTCCTAGGCCAATTATTGTTCAAACCGATAGAAGCTGCGTGTTCTGCTTCGTCCACTTTTGTAGTTGTGAAACGGGGATGCTTGCTGGCCTATCAAAATATAAATTAATTCTTAAAAATATTTAGAAAAAATTGGTCAAGTGCGAGTCGCACTCGCGCATCAAGGGTTCCGTACCATTCATTATCTATACATTATTCACTATATTATTATAAACTTTTTTCCGATTTAGCTGAAGTTTTGAATGCGCGTATAAGTTAAACAAATAATAAACAATAATTTTAATAGTAATTTAAAAAAAATGAAGAAACACATTACTAAAAATTAGTATTAATCAATAATAAATATGTAAAAATATGTAAAAATTAAAAAAAAACGATTAATAAAAAGTCGCCTTGACTAGGATTCGAACCTGCTTTACTACGGCTCCAACGTCATAGCAGCGTAAAGTCCTAACGCTTTAAACCACGCGGCCACCGAGGACTTGAAAGATTCTATGTAAAATTCTTACTTAAAAGATAATGTTTAGTGAAAGTACTTTTTTATTTACAAACATTTATTTAACTCTGTTTTTAGTATTTGTTCTTATAGCGGCAACATAGATACGTTATCTGTAAAAATTTGAACTGTCTAGCTATAACGGTTTATAAGATAGACCTTTGTGACAGACGGACGGACGGACGGACAGCAAACTCTTAGTAATAGGGTTCCCGTTTTTTCCATTTGGGTACGGAACCCTAAAAAGCACCATATATACAGGGTGGTCCGAACTGTATTCCGGAAACTTCGGCAGAATATTCTGCAGATAAAAATAAGTAAAAAAGTTCGTATAAATGTATGTCCTAAAATGCTTAGTTTCGGAGATACAGGGTGTAGAAGTTTCATTTTTATTTCGATTTTTTCCATATAATTTCTGAAGTAACGTCAATATTTGGATGAAAATTGGTGTCTGGGAGTTTTTTGGCATGAGAAATTTGATTTTGAAGCCAATTTTTTGAATTCCTATGACTTGTCGAGGGCGCCACCTACAATTTTTTTAACTGGTTTGAAGATTAATAACTTTTCGTCCGTACCTGTATAAAACTGCTGAGTAAAAAAATATACATTTACGACGTTTTTTACGTAAAAAACGGCTCTTGGTAAAAATCGCTGTAATGGTTCTCGAGATATTTGGAATCGAAATTATCAATACCTGTCATCACTGACATAAATTAAACATGTCAACTTGTAGGTGGCGCCCCCTACAAATAGGAGTCATATTGACATCAAAATCAAATTTCTCATGGGATTCCTAGACACCAATTTTCAACCAGATATTGACATTACTTTAGAAATTATTTGAAAAAAATTGAAATAAAAATGAAACTTCTACACCCTGTATCTCCGAAACTAAGCGTTTAGGACATAGATTTATTTTAACTTTTTTACTTATATTTATCTGCAGAATATGCTGCCGAAGTTTCCGGAATACTACAGTTCGGACCACCCTGTATAATAAAAAATGATTTCACTTTTACAAAACTAAAATTGTAGCCTTACCGATTCAGTCGTCAATGATGTTTTCCTCGGCATAGTCCCCGATACTCTGGAACTCTCTCCACAAGGCTGTGACATCTGCGTCAAAAACTGCGGTCTATTTCTCATTCCTGCTTCTGTACCCTTCCCTATGAACACTCCCTCTAGTTTACTAAAACCCCCAGTCGCCTCGTTTTGCGTTCTACTACTA
Source organism: Sitophilus oryzae (assembly GCF_002938485.1). Classification (NCBI taxonomy): domain Eukaryota; kingdom Metazoa; phylum Arthropoda; class Insecta; order Coleoptera; family Curculionidae; genus Sitophilus; species Sitophilus oryzae. The sequence continues at coordinate 1,376,455 of NW_022147287.1, read as the reverse complement.
AACGGAATATCGCTAGCCCTTCTGGGAACCCCACAAATATCTAAATAACTATTACTTGTGGGAGATTTACCATGAAAACTCCTCGACACCCTAGATATCTTAGGCGGTTCTATGTAGGTCTCTTTAACTAAAATAGTGCCTGGCGTGAGTTTGGTCAATAGATCCGTGTCTTTTTCTAATTTCTTGGTAGCGCCAGTGTTTAAATTCTTTCCAAAGTCAATATTTTCGGTTTTGTTGTCTTTGGTGATGTCGAAAAACTTCTCCTTGCTTGTGCTCCATTTCAGGCAACCCACGTTAGCTATGTTGACGTTTGTGTTTGTACTAGATACATCTTTTTCGAATTTACTGAAGTCCATCACTAAGTTTTTAAGGTCTGATGGGTTCATGTCACTGGTCTTGGTGTAAAGGGAGTGGGCTCTTTTGATGTTAGAAATAGGTTTCATATTGTAGTAATCGTTTGATCGAAGAATGTTATTGTAAACGCTGATATTCGCTGTTGAGGGTGATATAACTTTAGGGGTGATAGAACCAGAACTGCCGCTCTCGGTCAAACTTGTTCTTAGTGCGTTGCAGTTGTCGATAAAAGATTTAGAAGCTTGACTGGTTAGGGTATCAGAGTTGTCTTCTTTGTCTAGGTCTTCGGTGAGGGTGAAATCGAATTCTAGTGCCGAGGATGAGCCGGCTGTGGCTTCGTTCGTATTAAAATCTATTTCCGAGCCGTAAGATATTGGAGTGATCTCCCCGCTTTCTTCTAGAAATAAACAAATAATTTTACTATTGTATATATAGTTTTTGATATTGGCGACATGATTGCATACATACAGGGTGTCCCACTTAAGATGGATACAAGCCAATATCTTGGTTGTTTGTTGAGCGATCTTTTTCATTTTTGGCAGGCGGCTGTATGGCTATAAGACCTACATTTTGCTCATGGTAAGAAATGCGATACCTCATAGACGTACGTTTGAATGGGGTTTGATATTTTTCGAGTCAAGAGTAAACTACCCTTAGGACAGTATTTATTTCAAATCTGATAAATTATATTGAATCCTTGTTTATATATTCTTAAAGTTGGTCAACCGACTAGACAAAATGTGCTGCTAACTGGAGGACAAATCGTGAACCTTTCGGGGCGGAGTCAAAAATATCGATTATTTTCGTTATTTTCCTCAGAGTAATGTAATAATACAGCCCGGGTATCTGCGAACTTTAATAGTGATCAGCTGATTAAGAAATTTAAACGAAACTTTTATTTTACTGTAAATTGTGGATTATTTTTGCCTGTTATTTTAAGAAATCTAAACCGTATTAACAAAGAAATTATTATTTCGATATGTTGGTACATTATTTATAATTTATGATAAAGCTAATTGGCTGTTAATTAATATTTAAAAAAAAGTTACATACCTATTTTAATTTGATTTAATGCAGGTTTACAAAAGAATCATTTCATTCTTAGATTATTTTATTCTAAATTGAGTGCTTTACGAATTTTACGATATTTTTTTTTGAAAACATAAAACTTTTTACATTTTTGATGCTAACTAATTGGCATGGTATTATTGTTATGGAAATTAACCAAGAAAGAAAAGAATTGGCTATAACTTGTAATTTTTCGAAAAAAAAACATATTATACCTATCGCTGAAAACTTAAAAAATGGCGCTTTTTATGAAGTCATGGCCAAATATGGTTTACTAAAAAAACATATGTTTGTGTCATATGTCTAAAATGACTTTAGAAATAAAAACAGAAAACACAAACTCATTAGGTATGTGATTATCTACAACTTTTATCTGAAAACTTTTTGTCTAAAATACCGTATGATCGAATAAAAACGGCGTCAGCGATGGCTATGAAATGACGATCAATGATATTTCCCATATAATTTTACATATAAAATGACAGCGATCTTCACTTCATAGCCATCGTTGACGCCGTTTTTATTCGATCATACGGTAGATTAAATGGAATTAGAGACAAGTTTTAAAATAGCCAAAATTTGTTTTTTTCGAAATATCTAATAAGCCTTGAACTTCTCCGAAAAATCCGAAAGGCGCATATTTATGACCCCACAAAACTGCAATTCTTTCCCCATTAACCGACTCTCTATCTCCAGTAGTTTCCGAGATGCCCATAGAGAACATCGTAAAAAACTCACCCTGTATAGTATTTTGAAACTAACTATTGTTATTATTTGACTAGTTTAATTTGATTAATAAGGCTAGATTAATTTAATTTCAAATAAATTTGATCAGATTTTTTTTCGTATATTCTGCTACCAGAAAACCAAGATTATATGATAACGCACTTTTCAACAAAGTTGAAGGAAGATATAGTGTATCTATCACAATACTTAATAGAACTACTACAATTATTACAAGAAAAACAAAAAGAAGAAATACCCAAATACGCCTTCACCTACTACTCAACTACAAAATAAACGAATATAATCTCTTAAAAACACTAGACAACTACTTATTCTTGTATTCTACACTGAACAAATTATCAAACTTACTAATTTATCAAACAAAAAGAAAAAATAACAAAATTATCCCTTCACCTATTACTTAACTACAAAATAAACTATAAAAACACTACTAAACTATTTTTGGTAGACTACACTAACATGCTACACTAAACATTATAATTAAACTTAATAAATTAATCTAATTTTACACTACACCTACAAAGAAAAAAGAAATATGAACATTTTCTAAAACTAGAAGAAACAGAACTTCCATACGTGCAACCAGGATAATAGGTCAAGGGACCAAAGAATATAAAATACTTTAAAATGTGCATTCAGGGAGAAAAAATACCTCGAAAATTATCTAAACAAACATTTTTATTTCTTATCAGTGAGAAGCATCGGCCTTGTCGGCCTTGAAGAATTTGTCGGGTATTTACAATGGTCGAATTGTATAATTGCCAGCTTTTATAGCATATCTAATAGATAAAAAGTATCTGGTCGAATAGTAACCAATTGGCACAGTCCGAAAATTATCGATTTTTATTTTCTCTGTTTTTATTGGTAGCTTCAAAATTCAGAGTAACAAAAAATATTTTTCTGTAGGGAAACCGGTCCTGCCATCTATTAGTCTTAGTCCATAAACGTCTTAGGTTGATCTACTTTAAAAATATATATACAAGGATTGAATCTTCCTTACCCAAGATACTTAAGTTCTAATTTTGATAAATATCGATACAGGATGTGTATCAATATTTATCAAAAGTCAAATAAGACATTTTATTTTTATTATTTTTAAGTACATACGACGCCACTGGATAAACAACTAGTTTATTATCAATAACCAATTGTAACCAATTATCAATTAATAATCGATTTAAGTTTTCAGATAGCTTCCATAATAATTAAGATACGATACAAAAAAACTAAATATTTTCAATTTATTTTGTTTACTTTAAAAAATTGTTCTTTAAGGTTGCTAATAGAAATGAGTTACAAAATAATTTATAAATCCAGTTTTCAATGGAATCTGAAATATGATTTTTATTCGTTTTATAGAGGAATATTTAAAAAAAATCCAAATAGTTACTTAAAACAATCACTATTAAAAAAATGTCTATACCTATGTGGCGGATTCATCTATCCAAAAAAATCCTTATGGGTTTTTCGCCATTGCACTGCAAGAAAAATCTACAAAATAAAATAGTTATTTTTTGTAAACACTTCTGCGTTAAACCTAAACGGACGCTGCTTGTCAGAAGTTGTGTTTACAGTAATAAAATTGCCTAACAAAGAAAAAAATGCTTAACGTTTCGGAAAGTTTTCTCTTTCCGTCGTCGGTAAAAAATACAAAAGAATCAAGAAAAAAACTATTTAAAATATTTAAAATTGAACTATTCGAGAACACTTTACTTTTAAAACAGATACGTCTACAAAGAAATCGTTGACGTTCTGTTAAAAATGACATTATATTAAGTTAAACTTCAAAATTAACAATTACTACCTGATAATTACTTAATAAGGTAAAACCAAAAGCCCAAACTTTCTGTATGATTATTTTTAAATTTTGCGTATGTTATGTTTATTTATGTAATGTCTTTAAAATCAAAGAAGCGATTGCCATACATTACTAACATCTACAGATGCATGAGCAATACATTTATTTTTATTAGATTGAATTAAAAAAGCCTCTTTTATTTTTCTTTTAGAGGCTATCGCTTCTTTCATTATAATTTTGGCGTTATTAAAATTTATTCTGTGTCCCAAGAATGCTGACAAATCTTAGATTTGTGAAAATCTCCCTTTCTTAAATAATCTTTATGTTCTTTAATTCTGACATTTAAGGGTCTAGATATTTCACCAATGTAAAATTTATCGCATTCACAGGGTATTTGGTATATTACATTTTTTGTTTGTTGTTCTGTATTGATTGGTTTAGTATGTGATAAAATGGATCTAAGTGTATTTTGTGTTTTGAAAGATGTTCGTATGTTATATTGTTTTCCTATCCTTCTTATTTTTCCGAAACGCCTCGTGTGTATGGAATTGTAAGTTGTATATATATTGTGTATTGTTATCATTGTGTCTATGATTTGGGGCTTGTATTTCGTTTAATGTTTTGTCAATAAAATATGGTGGATAGTCGTTTTTGATTAATGTATTTTTTATGTGGTTTATATCTCTATTTAATGAAATGTTGTCTGTACATATTATTTTTGTCCTATCATATAAACCTTTTATCACACATTTTTTTACACTTATACTGTGATTAGATGTGAAATTTAAGTATCTATCTGTGTTTGTGGGTTTTCTGTAAACATCTAAAATTAGTTTATTTTGAAACTTTGACACTAAAACATCAAGAAATGGCAAACGATTACCTCTCTCTACTTTTAATATAAATTTTATGGTAGATTCGCGAGAATTTATATAATCCAAGAAAATGTCTATTTCAGAAACGTTATGTTGCCATATTGCAAAAATATCATCAACATAACGCAGCCATATTACAGGCTTTTTTGAAAAACTATTTATTGTATTATTTTCAAAATCTTCCATAAAAATATTACTTAACAAAGGAGAGAGAGGTGATCCCATTGCCATACCGAAATCTTGTTGAAAAAATTCATTATTTAATTGGAAATAAGTAGTTTTAACACAAAGTGTCAACAATTCCAAAATACTATCTATGTTTAATTTTGTTCTATCTATTAAATGTGTATCTTGTTCTAATCTATCCCTAACTATTTTAAGTGATTTATCTACCGGCACGTTAGTGAAAAGACTAACAACGCGAAAACTACCCATTAAACTGTTAGATGTTATATTAATTTTTGAAATTTTTTCTATAAAATGTGGTGTGTTTTTAATGTATGAATCGGCGTTATTTGCAATCGGATTTATTATGTCTAGTAAAAATTTTGCCAACGGATGGCATGGAGAATTTATACTACTGACTATAGGTCTAAAAGGTATACCCTGTTTGTGTATTTTAGGTAAACCGTATAAATGAGGTGGTTTAAAAGTCAACATTTTCGACCATCTTCGACTAAATTTAAATCGATAATTAATAATTGATAATTGTATATAATTGCTTATTGATAATAAACCAGGTGTTTATCCAATGGCGTTAAAGTACTTAAAAAAATAATAATAAAAATAAAAATGTCTTATTTTAATGACACACCCTGTATCAATATTTATAAAAAATAGAACTTAAGTATCTTAGGTAAGGAGGATTCAATATAATTTATCAGATTTGAAATAAATACTGTCCTAAGGGTAGTTTACTCTTGACTCGAAAAATATCAAACACCATTAAAACGTACGTCTATGAGGTATCGCATTTCTTACCCTGGGCAAAATGTACGTCTTATAGCCATACAGCCTCCTGCCAAAAATGAAAAAGATCGCTCGACAAACAATCAAGATATTGGCTTGTATCCATCTTACGTGGGACACCCTGTATAAAAAATTAGGGGACATTATAAATTTTATAGTCTATACAGGGTCCGACAATAGTGTGTCGGGCATCTGTAACTCCTAGAATAAAAAAAACTTGAGAACTAAGTGCAGACCTAAAGTATGTTCTAGGATGTATTTCAGGAAAATATTTTAATTTCTATAGGGTGGCTCAAAAAAGTGTGAGTGGATCGGGATGATTTTTTTAAACGGAACACCCTGTATATTATTGCATTTTTAGCTTCCTTTCAGATCACTTTACATAATCCTAAGACATGAGTTAATATAATACGATAGTGTCAGAGATATTAATAAATAAATAAAAACATATATATTTACAGCCTTTCTTAAAAAAAATATTAAAAATACAAGAACTGTCCTGAAATTAAAACTATATTAGGTATTTACTTTAGATGGCCTGCACTTACTTTGCTATAAATATGGTAATCGTAAATCATACAGGATGCTAAAAATTCTACGCCAAACTTTCTAAATTATGAAATAACTTTTCTTCGTTTTTTTCAAATGTTACACGTGTATATTTTTCAATAGATGGAGAATTAGAAAATTAACATTTTTTGTATTTAGAGTATTTCAAAATTTTTAACGGTTTTGCAGATATTCGAGGTTTTATATTTCATATGGCATTTTCCACAGTAAATTTTTATCAAAGCCACCCAATTATTTTTCTCGTATTTTACCATTGAGAGCATTACTATATGAAATAATACTGCGTGTATCTGCGAAACCATCAAAAATTTTAAAATACTTTAAATACAAAACGTGTTCATTTTCTAATTCTACATCTATTGAAAAAATAATATACAGGGTGTTCTACTTGAAAAATCAAAGAAAAATTATTTCATATTTTAGAAAGTTTGGCGTAGAATTTTGAACATCCTGTATGATATAAGATTACGATATTTATAGCAAAGTAAGTATAGACCATCAAAAGTAAATACCTAATATAGTGTTGATTTTAGGACAGTTCTTGTATTTATAATGAATTTTTTAGTGAAGGTTAAAAAATATATATTTTTTATTTATTTATTAATATCTCTCAAACTATCGAAATATATTTGCTCATATCTTAGGATTATGTAAAATGATCTAAAAGGAAGCCAAAAATGCAATATTATATAGGGTGTTCTATTTAAAAAAAAATATCCCGTCCCACTCACACTTTTTTGAGCCACCCTATAGAAGTTAAAATATTTTCCTGAAATACATCCTCATACATACTTTAGGTTTACACTTAAATAAAATTCCCAACGTTGTTACGTCATTATTTTTCTAATATCCCTTTTAGGGTGTCTGAGATCAGTTCATATAATTAGAAAATTTCAAGTACGTTCCGAAATTGGAAATTGAGTGCGTTCCGATATTATTATTTACAAAGTAGACTTTATTAAATTTGCTTCTGTTTCAACTTAAAAATTTCAATTTCAAAATCAAGCAGTGGCTGATGTAAAATGTCTAATAATAATGATTCATTAATTTGACTTACCTCGGGGTTTATGTAAGTTAGCATAGAACTCCGAAAACTCGATAGATCCGGATATTTCCTTATCCAACGTATCCAGAGTCATGCCAACGCTTCCTAGGTCGTTATCCAAGCCGGGAGCAGTGGGAAATATTTTGGATAACTCGTCAAGATTAAGGCTAAAAATATAAAGCGGTATTAAAACATAGATTAAAATAGACTCTAAAACATCAACCAGAACAGTTAGCAGAACAACATTATAAACATAACATATTTTTACTACACAGTTGTCTATTATACAATAACAAAAACACCAAACATGTTATCGCGATACAAACAGAGCAAACAAAAACGACTGAAAAACTTGTCTGCGTTCTTTTTTTATATATTTTTTTAGTAATTATACCGGGTGCGTCTCAAAAGTGGCTCACCTCTATAACTTTTTTATTTTTTCAGATAAAAAAAAACGAGATTTGGTATGTTAGTACATGACACAAATTAGGATTGATTGACGTATTCAACTGTTTCACTCAATGTTCACTCACTTCAATGTTTCACTCATTCATTGGTCACTTCCTGTTTCACCGGAAATGACTACAATTATTTACAAGTATTTTTTACTTTATTCGATGAAAAATTGTATTTTAAAATTCAATCTAGAGTGGCTATGTTAAAAACACTAATTCTTAATCAAGGAGACTTGGAAAAATAGATTTGGTCGTCTAATGTTTTTAGTGTCTTGTCCTGGCCAGTTAGAAAATGCCCAAATCGTATTTTTTTTATCATATCTCAATTTTTTCAAATGGAACGAGGGTGGCTCATTAGCATATTTCGAAAAAGCATTTTTTACGAATAATTTGATACCACGCACTTGGTATTTCGAGTCAAATTTTCGTTACGAACCGCAAGTTATAATTTCAAATAAACCATATGCAAAAATGTCAAAAGTTGACATATGATATGTCATTCTATTCAGAATGTCATTTTCTATCGAATAAAGTAAAAAAATACCGAGGGTGCCATTTAAAAATCAAAAGTTTTAGTCATTTCCGGTGAAACAGGAAGTGACCGAAAACAATTGAATACGTCAATCAATCCTAATTTATGTCATATACTAACATACCAAATCTCGTTTTTTTAATTGCAAAAATAAAAAAGTTATATAGATAAGGGTGAGCCACTTTTGACACGCACCCGGTATAGAATAAGAACTTATAAACTGTTTACTGATAGAATATAAGACACTGACAGATGTTGGCTGTTATGTCAATTCAAAAGTAACTGTTATGTGATTTTTTTGATATTTTATCGAAATTGTCCATTCTCATCCTAGAGAGATTTTACTCAAAACCCTATCATAATTACTTAATATTTCTATGTTAAAAAATTAGAAAACTTATACAACATTATATGAATTATAGTATGTCCAACAGGAAGATCCCTGACAGTGACATTTATGTCTGTCATTTTAATTAACAGGAAAATTGAATTTACTCTCACTTTTGGATGTCATCTGTCGAAATCTTCCCAGAGTTCAATATTAACTTAAATAATTATATTAATACAGTTAATCCACAACTTAAATTACACAAACAAAGTTATTTAAAGGAAAATTAACATTAAATGCGGTGTGCGAAGAAGCAACGCCTACACAGTGACAGTACAATAATATACGGAGCGATCAACAATGATTGCTGAAATAGTTGGCAGTACTGTATTAGAGGATTTTAGGATTAACGATTGGTATTGATGCTAATTTTTTTAACAAATTAATGTCAATTCATTGGCGTCAATTTTTGACTTTTCTTTATCTTGAAAAAATTTTAAGTTTAATTATTAATTTTAAAAAAATTATACTTAAACCATTAAATTCTACGTAAAAAGGTGCTTTGGAAATGTTTTCATGAAAATACAAAGTTTTCCATAGCAAAAAAGTTACAGCGATTTGTTAAAAATGCATATTTTTGAAAAACACCCCGTAACTCCGAAACGGTAACAGATATCGATATGCGGGTTTCATCATCTTGTTTTTGACAAAAATTGAGCTCCAGACACCGATATTAGTTTTTGTCTATCTCCTACAGAAAAGGGTGTTTCCATTTAAAAGCGTCGAATTTGACCCACCCTGTACATCAATAAATAAATAACGCTTATAATAATCTTAACATAAAACAAATAAATCAATTAATCACTAAAATATTAGTTATTAAATTAAAAATAAAACGTAAAACTTTTTAAAAAATGATATAGTAAATATGTTGTTTGTTAATTTTAAATTAAGATTCATCTCATAAATCCATCACAATCTGGCAGCGCTGTCGCCATCGCTTGTCACTGAAAGTTGATGACGTGCATCGGAAATTGTTTTGCGATTAACATAGATGATAAATATTCGTATTACCAACCAAACGAACAAAATCAGAACAGCAAACTATTTCAATTACTGATCGCTCCGTAGAAGGTTTTTTTAAACAGTGTTAATTATTTAGTTTAAAATTAGCGACCTATCGATATTAATTGTTACACAGCTAACTAATTTACCTGTAAGCTAAAAGCCCCTTTTTTGAAGTCGACCATTCATCCTCATTTTCACTTCAAGAGCGAGTTCTTCGATTTTTTAATACTAATTTTTCATAAAAGTACTCTGATATTGTTAGTGTAATTCCTAAATAAACTTATCTTTCTAAATAAAAAACAGTTTTTCAAAAATAATACAAAATCATAAACTAAAACAGCCACATATATTTCCGTAATACATATACAGGAACTGGTATCCCATCCGACTTAAGATTTTACCAAAAGAAAAATAAATAACTAGACAAAAACAAAGAACACAGCCCATGTCCTATGCTACACTTAATATTGAGGCACATACTGGTCATGCAAGAGGATTCTATAGAGAGAATCGACAAGCTAGGTGTTGGTCCAACGATAAAAAGGCTTAAATATTTATTTTTTTTATATACCCATCAGCACTTATAATGCTGGACGACATGTCGCTACTACTTTCTTTGGAGTTGGTGTCTGACAAGCCTGGCGATGAGGGACCACTGCTCGACACGAAACTCGGTGGGCCACTCCAGCCGGCGCCTACAAAAGACAAAACACACAAAAATTTATTTAGTATTTCAACCGAAATCACGTGCTGCCAATACCTCCGAAAACATTAAAGCCAAAGAAGCAAGAAAAGTGACGCGTCACGTCTGCAGGTAGGTTTTTTATAGCCGCCTCAATTTAGAGGCGTTATACAGAAATAAAAGAAAGCGTAATAAGAAGTCCAGCGTTCTCCTCGCGAAATGTCCCGTTGTGAAGCTGTCAACTGACAATTCTGTGAATATAAGCAGTAAAAACTGGTCACAAAACCTTGTTTTAGTGGTTGTAATGAATAATGATTTGTCTTAGTATTTGAAGTTATGCCCATAAGTCTGACAAACGGATCTGAAACAACGGGACAACGGTAAAGGGAACACAGTTTTCTAAAAAATGTGGCCGATTCCGTTCATAAAATATCCAGGGGTGCGCAGTGTTTTATGAAGATATACAGGGTGGTCCCAACTGTATTCCGGAAACTTCGGCAGCATAATCTGCAGGTAAAAATAAGTAAAAAAGTTCGTAGATACAGGATGTAGTATACAAGTCTCATTTTTATTTCGATTTTTTCCAAATAATTTCTGAACTAACCTCAATATTTGGATGAAAATTGGTGTGTGGGAGTTTTTTGACATGAGAAATTTGATTTTGACGTCAATATGACTCCCATTTGTAGAGGGCACCACCTACATGTGTTTTAACTCATTTGAAGAGTAATAATTTTTCGTCCGTACCTGTATAAAACTACTGAGTAAGAAAATATACATTTCCGTGGCTTTTTACGTAAAAAATATCTCTTGGCAAAAATCGCAACGAGCAATTTAGAACGGAAATAGTGAACACACGTCATTTTTGACAAAAAATAAACATATGTTGAGTAGATAGTTATTTGATTGCAATGATAAAATTGGGAACTTTTTATTTTTTTTAAATTAATCATAATTTTTTTTTGGAAAAATTATGATAAAACAATTTCTGTTGAACTTTTGACACAAAAACATTTCAAATTTATGATTTCAGTTTAATAACTATTTAGTCAATATGTTTAATTTATGTCAGTGATGATAGGTATTGATAATTTCGATTCCAAATATCTCGGGAACCATTACTCACAGCGATTTTTACCAAGAGACCTTTTTTACGTAGAAAAAGTCGTAAATGTATATTTTTTACTCAGTAGTTTTATAGCGGTAAGGATGAAAAGTTATAACTCTTCAAACTAGTAGAATTTTAGAATTTAGAATGAGTGGGAGGGGGGTTAATCACTTCGACCTTACAGATCCATTGTGTCCCCCTTTCTTGAATCATAACTCATCATACAGTCCCAGAGCTTTGACAAAAGCTAGTATCTGGGACGGTTTTATAGAGGGTAGTTCTCCATCTCCAAATATCAGTCGTACCAAAATTCATGGCACGAATGGTTGTCGTCTCGGCGCACTCAGTGATGAGGTGTACTGGTGTTTCCCCATCTTCCCCACAGAATCTGCATTCGCCGTTTCTTCTTAGTTTCAATCTACTGAGGTGTTCATTGAGGAGACAGTGTCCTGTTAAAAACCCCGTGACAATCCGAAGATTGTTCTTACTCAGACCCAGGAAGATCTGTGATTTTTCTTGATCATAAGCCCTCAGAAACTTCTTCGAGTGTCTTAGGACCATTGCAAGATTTCCATTCCAGGTTGCGGATGGAATCTTCTAAGTTCTTGAGTTCCGCCTTGAGTTGGTTACCACTTGGAAAGCAGAACGGTTCTGGTCCAGTTAGTGGAGTGTTCGCTCCTTTCCTAGCTAGATTATTTGCTTTTTCATTGCCTTCTATCCCTTGGTGAGCAGGCAGGCACCCAGTGTAGAGAGGACTTTGTTTTGCTTTGCCTAATTTATTCAGCTTCTCTATGCATTCTTTGACCAATTTCGAATTGATTGATACTGAGTTGATCGCCTTTAACGCTGCTTGACTATCAGACAAGATGGCTATTTCTTGTTTCCGATAGTTCCTATCTAAGATAAGTTGTACGCATCTCTCGATAGCGTAGATTTCTGCCTGTAGGATACTAGGGTAAGTGCCCATTGGTTCGGAGTAATTAGCTCTCGGCCCAAACACCTGATCCCTGTTCCCGTATTGGTTTTGGAAGCATCAGTATACCAAGTTATGGTATGGTCTTTTAACTGCTGGGTAAGCGTTTCGCTCTTCCAATCCTTCTTATTGCTCAATACTACATTGACATGTTTGTCAAAGTTGTACGTTCTTGGCATATCGTCCACTGGGAGTTGCAGGAGTGGTATTTCCTTTTTGAGGGTGTTCCAAGCCCTGATCTGACAATTCTCCCAGTACTAATTCCGTTAGTGACCATTCTAATCATTGTCGCATTGGCATATCTACCAATGACAATGTGCAGTGGTGTTAGATCTTAGAATGACCTCCATTGCTGCTGTTGGACAGGTTCTCATGGCTCTGTGATGCAAACACATGCTAGTCTCTGGACTTTGCATAGGTTTAGCCTTACCGTCCGTTGCTCTAGTTTTGTGTACCAGGCAACTGCCCATAAGTAATCATGGGTCTTACTATCATGGTATACATCCAGCGCAAAATGTTAGGGAGCAGCCCCATCTATTTCCGGCCAGTCTTCTGCATATCATGAGAGCCTTTATGGCTTTGCTGGTAGTGTTTCTTAATATGCCTGTTCCACAGGAGTTTACTGTCCAGGGTTATTCCCAGGTATTTAACTTCCTGTGTTGGCAGTATTTCCTTTCCATCTAGTTGATTCTTTTCAAGTTTTTCAGACTTCGCCTTCTGGTGAATGGCACTATCGCGGTTTTGTCTGAGTTGATTCCCAGCCCGACAGTCCTACACCATCTCTCAGTGATACGGAGTCCTCTTTGGATAATATCACACAAGGTGCCTTCATGTTTCCCCCCGAGCGATCATGACTATGTCATCTGACATACCCAATGCAGTGTATTCCCACTAGAGTTATTCATCTAGTAGTTCATCCACCACCAAGCTCCACAGCAAAGGGGAGGTTACTCCACCTTGTGGAGTTCCTTGCGTTGTTTTAACAGCTACAGTTTTGGTGCCCATCTGAGCCTCTGCTGTTCGTGTTGACAGCATTTCCCAAAACCAGCGAATTTCAAACTAGTAAGAAAATATGTAGGTGGCGCCCTCTACAAGTAGGAGTCATATTGACATCAAAATCAAATTTCTCATGTCAAAAAACTCCCAGACCCCAATTTTCATCCAAATATTGACGTTATTTCAGAAATTATTTAGAAAAAATCGAAATAAAAATGAAATTTCTACGCCCTGTATCTCCGAAACTAAGCATTTTAGGACATACATTTATAGGAACTTTTTTAATTATTTTTATCTGCAGAATATGCTGCCGAAGTTTCCGGAATACAGTTCGGACCACCCTGTATATTATTCAGCCCCAATGACAGTATAGCAGCCAAGAGCGGTAATACAAAGGATTAGGGTATTTTTTACAATTTTTTTTTCTTTTAGTATACTTAAGTATTACAGTGTACTTGAGTATTACAGTTACTACCAATGTTTATTTAATATCATTAGTTGATTATCGTTGATAATGTTCATTAACGTTTTTTTTTAATTTAGTATAGAGTATCCAATGCAGTATAATATGACGTTTCACGGTTTTATTCGGACCACCCTGTATAGTGAGAAAATAAATCCGTTAAGTATTTTATCGTAAGTTTATATTAGTGGACCCACGGAATCCGTAACAATATATTAAACATGAAATGAACAAAATTCTTACAGCTTTAGTGTATATTAATAAATAATATTTTCTTGCCTTTAGCTGTGTATTTTTTCTAATTTCGAAAAATCGAAAGTAGAGAAAAATTAAAAAATAAAAAGTAAAAAGAAAACTGTTTTGCTTGTCGTGCTGGGGGGGGAACCAAGCTCCACTCCACAACCGGTTTCTGGGCCTACCCCTTCATCAGGTGGGCTGTCCAGGGGCTGGTTCTCACCGACACGGCAAGCAAAACTTCTTCTATATCAACAGACGATGTCGTAAAGTGTCGGTGAGATATTAGTGCATCTCCCGTCAAAAGATGGTAAAGAGCGTTTTTCGGCCCGCTCAAATATATATGAAATTAACAAAATTCTTACAGCTTTAGTGTATATTATTAAATAATATTTTCTTGCCTTTAGCTGTGTATTTTTTCTAATTGTAATAATGCCGTATCGGTGAGAACCAGCCCCTGGACAGCCCACCTGATGAAGGGTAGGCCCAGAAACCGGTTATGGGAGTGGAGCTTGGTTCCCCCCTTTACGACAAGCAAAACAATTTTCTTTTTACTTTTTATTTTTTTTAAATTTTTTTCTCTACTTTCGATTTTTCGAAATTAGAAAAAATACACAGCTAAAAGCAAGAAAATATTATTTATTATATTAAACATTAGGTAGTGTTCTGCATTGCTTTCGCTGTTTCAGACCCGTTTGTCAGTTAATAGATGCAATTTTATGAATGAAATTATTATGTTTAGGAAATTGAATTCTTAAACACTCCTTGTAATATAATCAACGCACAATTTCTTGATTTAAATCTTAAAGTTTTAAGGACTCGATAATTGTGATACTTGACATTATAGTACACACAAATATGAAACAAGGTAACCCTTAGCAATTATAATAGGTCTTTATTCTGTAACATGAATGCGCTTTATCCCAAAATAAAAGCTTATTAGCACAACGCTACTTACTGCTACCAGGCGACTGGAGTTTCAGCGATTCTCCTTTGCCCTGAGTCACGGTACTGCTAGTCGGAGTTGGCAGTGGCGTAGATGGGTGTTTTGGAGGAGTAGAAGACGGGGTACGATACAACTGAGCCATGGTCATCTGATCCAGGAACGTATCAATTTGTTTTAATGACAGTGCGTTGTGCAGAGTCTCCAAAGGCCTGATTGGTGGGACACCTCCAAATCCTTCTATAGCTATATATAACAATAAATTTAGTTATCAGCAATATACTTTATAATTATCAAAACTTATTTCCGACATAGAGAAATAGTTATTTTTTTATCTAGATATCAATATCTTCCTTTACTCTAGCATTTTATTTACTGGTATCTATATCTTATATTTTTTTGAGGTTTTTTTAACAGAAATAAATTAGTGTTGAAGAAAGAAACTAAAACTTTAAAATAAAGAATAATTGAATATTATTGCAATTATTGTTTTTTCAGAAGAGACATAAATTTTAAATCACCCCTTGTATATTTTTACATCGTTGTATAGAACTTAATATTCCCTTTTGTAATTATGTATCACAAGTGGGTTCTGTTTTTTTTTTAAATCATAGGATACAGGGTGTTCCAAAAAACATGTGCCATCTATCGTGGGGAGGTTCCTCACATAAAAATAAGATTTATTTTTCATATCAACATAGGACCGATTCTGCTTTGTTTCGTAGCTACAGGGTGTTAAAGTTTTAATATTTTTTCGATTTATTATAATTTTCTTCCAAGTACTTTTAGCGTTCCGAATTAAATATCGCAATTTCAGGGTAAAAGTTACTATAAATGCGACATATTTTAAAGCTAAAACATTGCCGACATATTCACCAGGGACCATATCGGGTTATCACCGGAATATTTTTCTAAAGAAAGCATGTACGTCACTGACTTTTTTTCTCTTGTTAGCGAAATAGTGTAAGCAGTTTAATGCCGATTAAAAGTTGTCTCTTGACATTTTGTCGATTTCGGCCTCCTTGATGAGATAAACGCAATTTTATTATTTTGCCTTGATCCAAGTCAATAGTAACTTTAAAAAAAAAATATTAACTTGCGAAAGTTTTAAATAAGTACTCTGTACCGGATGCTAAAACTTTTAAAAATTAGGTATTTTGTAATTATCTTAAATACCATTATTTTTTTACTTGAAATTGCTGTAGGATGGACTAATAGTAATACTACATACCTAATAATAAATTAAGTAAAATATATAATTTATTAATTTTAATTAAAAAAATTACGTTTATCTCATCAAGGAGGCCGAATTCGGAAAAATATCAAGAAATAACTTTTAATTAGCATTAAACGGCCCACACAATTTTGATATCAAACGAAAAAATAACAGTGGCGCACATGTTTTTTTTTGAAAAATATTCCAGTGATAACCCATATGCACGTCCCTGATGAATTTATCGACACTTTTTTAGTATTAAAATATGTAGCACTTATATTAACTTTTACCCTCAAAATTTTATTCGAATCGCTAAAAGTATTTGGAAGAAAAGTATAATAAATCGTATGATTATAAAGACTTTAACACCCTGTAGGTACGAAACAAAGCAGAATCGGACCTATGTTGATATGAAAAATAAATCTTTTTACGTGAGGAATCTCCCCACGAGAGATGACATGTTTTTTAAAACACCATATACAGGGTGTTCCTTAATGACATGCTAATATTTAAGGAGGTGATTGTTGGTATAAAATATGCATGGTGTCTCAGATTTTAATCGGGAAAATTTAATAGACGATAGAACTTAGCAAAAATAAAACAAAAAGTTCATATCAACTTGTAAGATTTAAAGTTTCCTTTTCGAGATACAGGGTACTATATATAATATTAATTACCAATTAGAATTTAATTTTTTTGGCAAGAAGTACGCAAAATAGACAAAAAGTCAGGAGACAAAAAAATTATATTTTTAATTACTAAATCCAAAAATAATATTAAACTTCTAAAAAAACACGTGGCGTGCCTATTTTTTCCTTTAAAATAATTTAACAGTGATGCCCCACCGCCGCCCCTGGCCATTAAACTTAAATCTAATTACATCAAATTAAGTCCCATAGTAAGTATTATAAACGGGTCAAGTTATATCAAAATCGATTAAATAGTTTTTCAAATATCTTAATTTTTCTTTCTTTTTTAAGTAACTTTAACACCCTGTATCTCGAAAAGGAAGCTTTAAATCTTACAAGTTGATATGAACTTTTTGTTTTATTTTTGCAAGTGCTATCGTCTATTAAATTATCCCGATTAAAATCTGAGACACCCTGTATATCTGTAATAAAATCTATTATGAAAAAAAGTTTTTTTTAGAAAAAATCACCGCCCTGTATATTAGAAATTAACATGTTTAGGACATATATTTATATGAAGTTTTTCTCTTAGAATAAGTCCAAGATTCGTGTCCTTAAATATTAGCATGCCATTAAGGAACACCCTGTATATTGAACTATCTCTAAAAAAAATAAAGAAGTACTCACCGGAAGCGCTGGCCGTGCTCGGTATCATATCCCTCAAGTTGGGCGCGCTGGAACTGCCAGATATCACCGCCGTCGAGAACAGGCTGTTGGCACTGCCCCCTATCAGCTTCTTGAGGCCCCCCGGCACCGCGTAGCTCAGACCCATCACCTTAAAGTAGCTCATCTGTCCGGCAATACTGTGTCGATGGCGTTTGGTGGTCTGACAGCCGACGCCGCCGCCGCTGCCCGCGCCTGCGCCGCACTCTGAATTGGAGACGCAAGGGTGTATCACACGGGGGGAGTCGGCGGGGTGAGACATCGAGCGACGCGACGTGAAAAAGGTTAGGAGGCTGGGAGAGGGGGGAGCGCACAGGAGACACGTGGCCCTTGGGTCGTGTTCGGGGTAGATGCTGCGCGGGGGGAAGGGGAACTCGTGCGGCGACAGGTTGCTCTCTTTCGGCAAACTGTCGCTGTACTTCTGCATGAGGAACTCCTTGTCGCAACCGTGTATCCACTCCAGATCCAGTATGTTCGGATCCGAAAAAGACCTGTGCTGTATAACAGACTTTTTCGGAGCGTTCTCATCCATTAACTTAATGTCAGTCTCCAGATTCACCTCCAAAGATGACGAATCGTCATCAATAAACTTACTCTGAAACTTTATATCAGTCAACGGCAATTCGTTGGTACTGCTCAAACGACAAGCGTGTTTCATCTCTAACCCCGACGTAAACAAAGCCAAATTCAACTGAGTCAAAGGAATTTCATTCTTCGACATCTTTCTAACCGGTAAAGGTGAATCTGTAGGCGACTCCAACTCGATAGACCCCGAAATAGGACTTAGAGCTGGTTTTTCGTGTAACGCGGCAAATTCTTGTCTGCGAATACTGGGGGCGACGTAGGTCTCGAGTGGAGAGACGGTTTTGACGGGAGGAGGTTGGTTAGTGGGAGTTGCCGACACATCCGTGGTGTTATGCGCTTTTGGTGCGAGTCAAAACAGAGAGAATAAACACAGTGAGTTTGAGAGAGAGAGGGGGGATGCAAGCGAAGGGATAGGGGGGAAAGAGAAAGAAATAAAAGAAAAATAAGTTAAAATGTACCGTCACCAGGCAAGAAAATAAAAATGAGTAATTTGTATTGGCTCGAATTTCGTTATGAAAAAAGCCTTTAGAGACACTACAAATTAAACGAGACTGTCAACAAAATACACTTGTGATTGAATGAATTGGTTTCTCAGAATATACCATTGTTCGATTATATAAAAGTATAATATTCTCTAGAAAAATTTTGAGCAAGATGTATGGTGATAGGCAAATTATTTTGTGGCTATATATTATTTTATAAAACTTCAGTGGTGAGTATACAAAATAAATTTGAACAAGTTGATCCTTTGCCATCAAAATATATTTTAAAGTTTTTGAAAATTAAGTCAAAAGAACAATATATCTATTAAAAAATATTAATTTTCTTTTTCGGCAATATGTATGATTAGAGAAATATACAAATATTCTATTTTTTGCTCAGTCATATAAAATTGTCAGAATATAATGTAATTTGATTTGTTTGGCACTTTTAAACATTCAATGATATTTTTATGTTGTGAAGAAACTGTCTGTAAAATTATAAAATATATTTTTTTTAGAATTTAGTACATTAAGAATTTGCTAAATAGTAATATAACTTTAAAAACAAAATGAATCTTCCAAATAAGACAAATAGAAAAAGATAAAAGATAGAAGTAAATTCTTCAATGACAGTTAACTTCATATAGTTAACTGTAACTTTATAATACCTTTAATAAAGAACTTTAACTGTTACAGTAAAATTTAAATAAATATAACAATAACATCTATTATCACAGACAGTCAAACTCGTCTGAATCTTTTACATCGTCTCGATTACTCATATCAAATAAAAATAATATTTAAAATCGAACAAATCCTTCATTACAAAACAAAAACATAAAAAACAAAAACATAAAATAACCTAACTACTTTCAAACATTGACGTATTCAGGAAAGTACTACATATTTCAAAGAAGAATAGAAACGTACAGTATAATCTATGTTTCCATAGCTAAACTTAAATAGATTTTTTTGAATTGTCAAAAATTTGATTGATATTGTCGCTGATGCTTTGTAAATTGGCATTTGTACATTAAAGCCGTTTCACATTCCTATGGATGTACAAGGTGTTCCATTTTTATGTGTTTTATAGTGTTTCTCGCTTATGAGTAGAGATACAAAGATGCGGTTTTCACATCAATGAAACTAATGATGCTACACACAGATTTGTCCTAGCCTTCATTTATATATTATTTTTTTAATTTTATTTGCCTTGTTATGAGCTAACTAAAAATATAATATACTTTATACTCATTTTTATAAATAGGGTAAAAATGCATTATTTAATTTTTTTAACACAAATCAACCAAGTTTAAAAGAGTATTATTTTATTTTATTTATTTTAATCATATATATAATTTTGCTTTCCATTGTGTTAATTATTAAACTGCACTGAAAATGAATTGCACAGCTTTTAGGTACCACCCTGTTAAACAGACTTATTGATATATTGATGCACCTCAGCAGTAACCAAAATTTGACGTCGAATAAATTATTCGATTGTTTTAAAAAGTTAAATAATGCATTTATTTATCTTGTGTAGAAAAATAAGTATAGACTAATATTATTAGAAAATTCATAACAAGGCAAATAAAAAAAAATAATTATATACAGGATATCCCATTTAAAAAAACACAAAGTAACACTCAGTTTCCACCTTTCCGGTAAGTTATAAGATAACCATCGTACGAGGGAAGTCAAAAAATACATCAATTCCAAATTCGCCCTGTATTTCAGGAACTAAAAGAACTAGGACAAATCTGTATCTAGCATCTATAGTTTCATAAAAAAAGCAGAAAGAAGTGTAAAACCGCATCTTGTAATTCTACTCATAAACGAGAAACCCTGAAAAAAAAACACGAAAATAAGATACCCTGTACAATCAATTATTTAATTTACGGGGCATTCTAAATTATAGATTATCAAAGATCATATTGTATAGAATAAGCCTAATTCTTTTCATAAGTCTATCTTTTTAAATAGGTACCATATAGCTAGAAAGAAGTAGTATATGCACCTAAAATATACAGGGTGAGTCTTAAATAGGTAGTGTTAACATTTTAACGGTGGTATATTTCGACCCCAGAAACACGTCTATGGTTTTTCTTTCGCGATTTTTTTTATTTTGAATTTTTCGAAAGTAATACATAAGCATAAAGTAAAATAACTCGGTTATTTTGGAATTATTTGAAAAAAAATATAAGGAAATATGTTTCTTTTATGGAGATCTGCCAGCGAGCTATTTAAAACTTACCCTGTATATACTGAAACACAAATTAATAAAGCTACAATGTACCTATTTCAAATTGATAAAGCCGGAATTTGATCAATAACAATTTCGAAATTTACTTAAGATCAAATATATTATACGACTATATTGCTAGTAAAGAGCAGAAATTGAAGCCCAATTTTTGAGATGGAGCTATACAAAATCCACATAATTCGGTCCTTTTCGTTCAACATCTTTGAACTACGCAAGCGTGAGAAGTGCTTCGCCATTAGTTGATTTATTCCATAATAATCAATAAAAGTAGTTTTCTAAGTTTCTATACTCTGATTTTATTCTCAGGTAAGATTTCGACAGACGATGACAGAAGAAAAGCAGATGACGTCCCATACCAATCTATTTTATTTTATTAAAAAAAGTTTCTAATATTTTTTAAGTTAACTATGGATGGATTTAAATATAAATCCGTCATGCGTCGTCTCTTGTTGTTTTTTAACGAGTTTTATTGGTTTATTTCAAAAATGACAGATCATATTTCAATTTTATTGGTTTGACGGAACGATGAACGACAAACGGACGCTGATGCGTATGAACTCGCCTTTAGATTTTTGAGGCTTGTCAAAGTCTTGCCAAATTATAGGTTATAATTTTGTGTCAACTTATAGCTTTGTTCGGGTTCTTGTTATTACCGATTCTGAACCGTCCTAGAACTCTGCAGCGCATGCGCAAATGAAATAATGTCTTCATATTTCCTTCTGCGCATACGCATCACAGTTCTAGGACGGTTCAGGATCGGTAATAAGAGAAACCCGAAGAAAGATTATGTCAAATATCTGCGTTTTGGAAGACGATGCATTTTGATTCGTGTTATTACGTGTGCTTTGTGTCTTTTGAAGTCAAGTGGAGGAAAAATCGAGGAAAAATTAACTGTAGACCCAGAGCACAGTTTAGAGATAATACTCGCTGCCCAGGCAGAAAGTCTTATACGCCAATAAAGTTACCATCAATTAAGTTTGTATACCATCTCGTCGTAGATAAGTGCATCTCGTATATGCTACAAGGATCGTACTAAACATATATTACTGAAGTAGCTGTAAAATATCGACATCACACGATAGTGTGATACACACTAATAGTGTGTAATAGACACATAATTAGTGTGATATGGATTTTAGTGCTGCAGAAAAATGTCAAAAGGTACTGGTTTAAAAAAATTAATTAATTAACCTTTATGATATAAATTTTGTGTTATTATTAATAAAATAGTTTGTTTTATTTATGTTGTTTTATTTATTCCTGTGGAATATTACAAATTTGTATTTGTACATAAGTTATATTGATAAATATAATAATAAATGCGGAAAGTTACTTGAAGCTTGAAAGTCAGAAATAGTTATTTTTTATATTTTTTTTGGTATGTGGTGTTTTGTTCTTGTGTTTAAAAAAAATAACTCGATTACATTTTTTCAGTTTTATACAGTTTTTTCACAATATTTTGAAGTAATCACTTATCAGCCGAATTTTAAATATAATAATTTCCTATTATGCGTTCCAGTTGTACCAACTTATTTCTTTGTAAAATAAAATAAACTATTTTGAAATTAAAATGACAGACACAGCTATCATTGTCAAGGATCTTGTCGCTGGAGAGACTATATCTACCACGTAAATCAATTTACCATCTGATTATTCGCGCCTCTACAAATAAATTTAAATTTAATCTGACATATTTGAACAAAAACAAGAAACGGATAGATGAATATCTAAAATAATAGGTTGAAATAATGCCATTACCAATAAAAAAATAATATATTATACGTTATTAATATTTAGAGATTAAAATAGTGCGCGGGCAGGCGACAGCGTTCAGCGATGAAGTAGACGAATCAGATCGTTTTATTTGCCGCGTGCGCACGAAAATCCTGTTGAACCAAAAGGATAGACTTATACAAGATTGATATTCCTATTTCTTTTCTTTGGTTTCACTTTCCATTCATTGTGTAAATGCGGTACTAGCAATATAGTCTTATAATATATTTTCTTAAGATCTTCTAAACAACATGAGCTGATCTCCTTAAAACGATTGATGATGAACCTTAAAACGCGTATTTGATAAACTATGATGACGTAACGTTGAACTATAACATGAAAATTTAGTCTTAGTATCAAATTCCTCAATACGTCAATGGGTTCAAACACCAACATAAACCAGATATATACCAAAAACTCCATGTCGCATGCGGTCATAGAAAACGAAGCAAAGCAGTAAGAAAAAGATGTAGGATTTAGGACGGCGCTGCACGGGGGAGCTAGGGAGATACACCAAGCCCTAGGGGAAGGACTTGCTGTACCTCCCGTCGATATCGATGTAACGCCAATGGTACACACGGTTTGTCCAGACAGATAAGATGGAAACAACTTGACTTTGCCCATGCTAAGCTAAGCTCGAATTGGTGCAAGTTACGCCAAAACTCGATAATTATGAGAATACTATACTTTAAATAAAATATAAAGAAATAATAAATAAATAAACGATCATAGTATTAATAAGCATATAGGGTATACAACTGAAAGATATTTATATAATTTAATATTTTAACCCAGTGATAATTTTATTCCTTTCAGAGTCTATTATTACTATTATTCATTTTGACTTAATATGAATATTGGACTGTTTTTTAATTAATTACATTTGAAAATTGACAATTTCAGATTTTGGAAGGCAATTCATGTGCCGTAAGAAAGACTCTTAAATCTCTACTAATATATAAAATCCTTAAGTGACTGACTCACTGATTAATCACGATCCTGCGCAAACCACTCAACGTAAGAAGCTCAATTTTGGCATACAGGTTGATTCTAGGGTGTAGAGGTTCGATAAGAACGGATTTTTCGAAATTCCAGCTCCAAGGGGGTGAAACCACCCCACAAATATTACAAATTTTTTATTTAAAAAACGGTCAAGGTTCCGAAAAAACGCTTAAACACGTATATTTTATTTTGTTTTTTACCTATTTTAAGATTTTTTAAAAATGCATACAGGGTGTTTCGAAAAATCTGGTAATTGATTAATCACGATCCTGCTTAAAGCGCTTGACGTAAAAAGCGGATTGACTTTATGGTGTAGAGGTTCGATAAGAAGGGATTTTTCAAACTCGAATTCTAAGGGGGTGAAACCGCCCCCCAAATATTAGAATATTTTTTATTTAAAAACCGGTGAGTTTTTCGGAAAAACTCTTAAACACGTATATTTTATTTTGTTGTTTTACATATTTTAAGATTTTTTAAAAATTTATACAGGGTGTTTCATAAAATATGACCATTGAGTAATCACGATTCTGCTTAAACTGCTTGACGTTTAAAGCTGATTTTTGGCAAACGGATTGACTGTGGGGTGTAGAGGTTCGGAGGGTTTTCTCGAATCTCAAATTCTGAGAGGGTGAAAACGCCCCTCAAATATTACAATATATGTTTTTTAAAAAACGGTTAGTCTTTCGGGAAAACGCTTGGACGCGCATAATTTATTTTGTTTTTTTACATATTTTAAATTTTTTTTTAAAATCATACAGGGCGTTCCAAAAAGTTGGGTAATTGATTAACCGCGATTCTGCTTAAACTGCTTGACGTAAAAAGCGTATTTTTTTGCAAACGGATTTTTCGAAAGTCAAATTCCACCGAGATGAAACTACCCCTCAAATATTACCAAGTTATATAATAATATCGCCATATTGTTTTTTCTCATGCTGACATAAATGTGAGAAAATTTTATCCAGTTTGTATGTTAATGGAAATTCTTGCTTTACTTTATCATCACCATTACAAATGGTTAATTCGACGCGAACGAAGTCGCGGGTACATGCTAGTCAGTACTATGATCGTTTAAAATATATAATTTTTTTACATATTAAAGATCTTTTTTTTTCAACTTGCAACATTTCGTTCACATCCAGCTCCGGCCAAATAGAGGAAACAACTTTAAACAAATAGTGCGATATCTGCCTCCATAACAATAAGGTGATCTGTTTATAACTGTAGGATCTACATACATTTAGAAAGGAACAAAAAATAAACAAATCTACGATTCAGAGCAAGATAGAAAATTGACAAAATATTATGGACTATAAATAAATTATTAATATTATTTTGCAGTAAAAAAATAGCCTGTAACCTTAAAAAAGCCTGTAAAAGTAATGATGTCATCAAAATAACCTCTCATTTTATTGTTGATGAACACAATTTTTGTCTGACGTAGCTAACGTAGCTGTCAAAACAATCGTTCATGTTCGTTTATGAATAAAATAAGAGGAAATGCTATAAATTGTAACATTATAAATAATGTATGAATTGAAATGGTCGGTATATTTGTTACCCACAAAATTATTTAAAAAAAAGCACAGATGTGAAAAAATTACTCGGCACGAACAAAATCAAGTTGTATGCACGGTGTAGAATAAAATAGTTTTTAATAGAACTGAAAAAGTTTAAAAATCTCTTTAAAACTTAAAAATTAAAATATATAGGTACAGCCCTAATATAACGATTTAATAATTACACCCCAGAATATCAATGTAAAGTTGATAAATTATATAAAAATTACCGTAAAATAGTGCAGTTTTAACTTTGATAATGCATTGGATTTTTTTGTCTTAAGAGAAAACAAACAAAATATAAAGAAATTTAGTTAAGAAAAAATCCTGAAACGTAGGCAGTAAAATATCTGAACTTACTAATAATTATTTTGTTATTAATATAGATTAATTTATAATTTATTAGTTTAATATGTACAAAATGTTTCGCTAAGAATGGTACTCAACACTTCAGAAACATTCTTTTATAAATATGCGCTAAAAAACTATTGTGAGTTAGGTTCGAGGAAATATTCTGAAATATACTTTCAAATTACTAGAGGCACAACTATTGTCACTAAAATATACAGGGTGGTCCGAACTGTATTCCGGAAACATTGGCAGCATATTCTGCAAATAAAAATAAGTAAAAATGTTCGTATAAATTTATGTCCTAAAATGCTTAGTTTCGGAGATACAGGGTGTAGAAGTTTCATTTTAATTTCGATTTTTTCCAAATAATTTCTGATGTAACATCAATATTTGGATGAAAATTGGTGTCTGGGAGTTTTTTGGCATGAGAAATTTGATTTTGATGACAATATGACTCCTACTTGTAGAGGGCGCCACCTACACAGATTTTTTAACCGGTTTGAAGTTTAATAACTTTTCGTCCGTACCTGTATAAAACTACTGAGTAAAAAATGTGTATTTATTTTTTTAACAGACAAAAAGTCTCTTTGTACAAATCGTTACGTAATTATTCTCGAGATATTTGGAATCGAAATTATTAATACCTGCCATCACTGACTTAAATTAAACATGTAAAAATAGTTATTAGACTGAAATCATAAATTTGAAATGTTTTTGTACTAAAAGTTCAACACAGAACCTGTTTATAATCATGTTTTCGAAGAAAATTTTATAATTTAAAAAAATACAAAAATCCCAAATTTATCGTTTCAGTCAAATAAAACTATCTACTTATATGTTTATTTTTTGTCAATAATGACATGTATTTACTGTTTCCATACCAAGAGACATTTTTTACGTAGAAAATCACGGAAATGTATATTTTTTCACTTAGTAATTTTATACAGTTACGGACAAAAAGTTATTAGTCTTCAAAACAGTTAAAACACATGTATGTGGCGCCCCCTACAAGTAGCAGTCATATTGACATCAAAATCAAATTTCTCATGTCAAAAAAACTCCCAGACACCAATTTTCATCCAAACATTGACGTTACTTCAGAAATTATTTGGAAAAAATCGAAATAAAAATGAATCTTCTACACCCTGTATCTGCGAAACGAAGCATTTTACACTCATTTATACGGAGTTTTTTATTTATTTTTATCTCCAGAATATGCTGCCGGGGTTTTCGGAATACAGTTCGGACCACCCTGTATATCTGGATAATTATTTTAGCATTACTGGTAGGATATCAAATACCTGAACAGATCTATAATTCCATAGCCATTATACGGCATTATTGGAACTTTTTCTGTCCTAACTACAGACTTGTTCTAGAATGCAAAGACCACAAGGGCAACGAAAAAGAAGATGAAATGACCAAATAAGGCTCATTCACGTCATTCATATTCCGAAGTCCTTCTACGGTGCAACGAAGACATTTACGAAAATGCCACAAAACATTGGAGGGCCCATAACATGACCTCCAGAAAAAAAACTCACCAAGCAAAGACAGCAAAACTGCCAAAACTGTAGTAGGTCTATTAAGAGGCTGGATGTAATCGGATATCTCGTGAATAAGATAAAAATATTACTACATTGTATGTCAATGCGATAGCCTAGAACGTGTGCAGTTTCAAATCATTGGCAAAAAGCTATATGGAAAGTTCAGTCTACAAGTTATTAGACTTTTTGAAAACTACACTACTGAATAATTTATTATCGAGATAAGAAGACAAAAAAATAAAAGATGGCAGTGAAGTAGGTCAATATCCACCTTATAAAACATATCTATCTAAGGGTGTATTCCGTTGCTTACCTTGGTTATGGTTTTATGTTCCGTTTGTGTCAGTTTCCTGAAAGTTTTCTTATTACGAAACACGGTTCCTGAAAAATTCGGTTATAACTGTCACCAAACTATCCAGCGCGAGAAGGCCGGTTCATGGCTGGTTCTTCTGGTTTTGTTGGTCAATCAATGTCATTTATGTGACAGAAATCAAGCAAATATTGAAAGTTCGAGTGAAATTCTCATTTAATTTTTAGAATTTGTAATAATATTTTGTATTTACATCCAAAAGCAATGGAGGTAGGCAGTAAAGGTAAATAAATTTCATTAATTAAATAGAATGACTTTTTAGGACCAATTAAACTTATCATGCAGCCATTGTTTCTTATAGTCAGGAACATTTAAAGAAAACATGAAAAACAAGACAACAAGTAATCGTGAATGTTTTGTAAGCTATAAAAATATAAATATTAATTAGATTTTTTTTATTTATTATTGATCTGTTTTAATATTGGACCTGCAAATCTTCACTTGAGCTGTCTAACGAGTTTAACAGTTTATTAATAAAGTACTTTTCAATATTAAACTCCATTGAAAAGAAGAAGCAAACGTAAAAACCGAGAATAGGTGCATTAAAAATGCATAAAAGATAAATTTTATAATAGAGGTATTGAAATTTAGAAAACGTCAACATTTGACGTTTCCAGTATTTTACCAAACCGTTCCGTATCAAACCGATGTTTTTCAGGAACCGCTCTTTACCGTAGTTTACCGGTCTGGTTCGCCTGGTTTTGCAACGGAATACAGCCTTTATAATATACATTTTAGTCATACAAGACTTTATAATATACATTTTAGTTGCGTCCTCTAGAAGTCCACTAAAATATAGTTTCCAGCATTTCCCATAGACGTTTTAATAATATTTTCTTAACGGCATGTCTTTAACAAGAATACTTTTTAAGAGTGAGCCAAGTGTCATTCATAGCGAAGGGACAATACTCTTTTAATAGAAACAAAAAAAAATAAAAAAAAAACTATTTAGTAATAAATCCTCTATAATCTATTATCTTGACTATTGCCTTATTTAATATACTATTTTTAATAAAATATATAGAATATCGTGGTAAATGTCAGGATGTAACGTCAAATAACGACAAATAACAAAAAAAAAGAACACTGCACCGTCGGATTAGAGACAGCTCGAAAAACAAACCGCAATTAGCTGGACGCTTCAAGGACATACCTGTGCTGTTAACGGCGTCCAGACTCTGGTGTAACTTTTCGGCTGCCCAAATAAATTCAATCTCGTTAAACTAATGTATGCCCAACCCTCACAACCTGTTACTTCGTTAGTATTTTTGTTTCTAAGAAATCCCTACTAATTTAGTAATGTTAGTTAGCTAAATCAATATTTAATAAGTGAAAAAGTGAGCTATTAAATCTGTACTAAATTTTGAGAAAGACCCTGCTGCAAAAATATATATTTAAATCTATTTCAATAACCTTTTTTATATGAAAATTAGTACAATAGAATTTCATGTAATTTGCGTATACTGTTTTACAAAGACTAACTAATTTATAATATTGTAATAAAGACTGAGTATAGTGTGTCTAGCAAAAAGAACGAATGAAAGTAGATAG
The DNA here is from genome assembly GCF_002938485.1 of Sitophilus oryzae. Lineage (NCBI taxonomy): Eukaryota > Metazoa > Arthropoda > Insecta > Coleoptera > Curculionidae > Sitophilus > Sitophilus oryzae. Next base: position 1,347,199 of record NW_022147287.1, on the reverse strand, counting down.
TAGATGGTGTCTGTTATGTTAATTCATAAGTAGATGACATTTTCTGTAATTTTTTTAGATGCCGTCTGTTGAAATCCTATATTCCCTAACTAAACAGACTATGATTATAGTTTCTGAGATGATTTGTTATAAAAAAAGGTTTATAATCTGCACGTCGAAAAATATCTCCTTTGAGAGTAAAGAGAGTATGGCACCCCATGGCACTGACTAGTAACTAGTAATAATAAATTTTCAATAGTCTCACTATAACCTAAAATTAATAATGTTATAAGCTTCATTCAGAACCTCAAAATTAGTGGAATAAGTTAAAAAATACAATTAAAATTAATAAAATATCCTATCAACCCTAGATCATTTATATAGTTACGTGGATGCCATACGATTAGCATTAAAAACGATGTCCCCAACACCACGACATGCCATTTTCAAACCTTCCTTGTTGCATTTATGAAACGTTCAGTAGGTCTGTCTTTCCCGAGGACCTTAATTTGCGTTATGCGCATTGAAATTTGTAAGTATTTCCAAAATAATCACAATTTTATACAGTTCATTGGTTTAAAAAGTACAAATTATACATTGTTATGGAAACCAACTTTTCATTGTCATCATATTGTCATAATCATATATCATAATCTTATTTCCGTTTATGTTCCATTGTGTAACCCTTTGAATAAGAAGACTAAGGAAGGAGCATATCAAAAATCTTAGGTACACCGCGATGGGCCTCAAATATGGCCGACTTAAATTCCGGTTTATCAGTGTCGTTCTAATTTTATTTAAAAAATGTAAAACTATGATGTAGGGTAGACGTGGGGTAGACTCAATAATTTGTTGTTTTATTTTACGTTGTGAATAAATGTTGGTAGTTATTAAAATTGTTATAAAAATATATAATTCTAATAAAATGATAAGTTATAATAAGTATTTATTAACACAAACATCCGATACGCTACTGAAGCAGGTAAGTCAAATTAACGTATCTAAATTCTTTGACATCTAATCTTTGACAAGTAATAAATAAAAGCTAAAATGCAAGAAAAATATATAATTTAGTTAATTTAAGTGAATTTCATAAATGATCGGTTTACTACACGTATGTATATTATATAGTCACTTACTAGCGAAAAGTTGTTCCATTATTTCACTCAATTTTTGCCGAGATCTACCGCACGCTACACAACCAACTATTTTAGAGTCTTTTTCGATAAATCGCGATAGTGTCACTGTTAATTTAAGTTCTGCCACAATTTCCATCTAGATTTACTACCTTTATACAACTATCAGTACTAGAATAAATAATAAATAACATAAAATCAGCTCCGTAAAGACTGACAAATCCACAAAATTTCAAATCAAATTCAAATGTGTCAAATGAATCGTCAAACAGAACTGTCAAGGATCCCCACCCTAGAGAGCTTTTATGGTGCCTTTTCTGCCCACCATGCATGAATACATGGATATCATTATGCTCCTTCCTTAGTCTTCTTATTCAAAGGTGTAACCATATACAAACTTTAATATAAAATTAACTAATACAGGGTGTCCCACTTAAGAGGGATACAAGCCAATATCTTGGTTGTTTGTCGAGCGATCTTTTTCATTTTTGGCAGGAGGCTGTACTTAAACAAAATTCTGAAGTTTTTTTATTCTAGGAGTTACAGATGCCCGACACACTATTGTCGGACCCTGTATAGACTATAAAATTCAAAATGTCCCCTAATTTTTTATACAGGGTGTCCCACGTAAGATGGATACAAGCCAATATCTTGGTTGTTTGTTGAGCGATCTTTTTCATTTTTGGCAGGAGGCTGTATGGCTATAAGACGTACATTTTGCCCAGGATAAGAAATGCGAATCCTCATAGACGTACGTTTTAATGGTGTTTGCTATTTTTCGAGTCAAGAGTAAACTACCCTTAGGACAGTATTTATTTCAAATCTGATAAATTATATTGAATCTTCCACCCAAGATACTTAAGTTCTAATTTTGATAAATATTTATACAGGGTGTGTTATTAAAATAAGACATTTTTATTTTTATTAATATTTTTTTAAGTACTCCATAATAATTAAGATACGATACAAAAAAACTAAATATTTTCAATTTATTTACAAAAAAAAAATTTTTAAGTTTGCTAATACAAATGAATAAAATGAGTTACAAAATAATTTAAAAATCCAGTTCTCAATGGAATCTGAAATATGATTTTTATTCGTTTTATTGAAGAATATTTTAAAAATCCAAATAGTTATTTAAAACAATCACTATTAACTTTGAAAAATATGCTCTAAACAAAGATTTATAAAACTATAATGAACTAAAAGTCAACATCTTCGACCATCTTAGACTAAACTTAAATCGATTATTAATTGATAATTGGTTATTGATAATAAACCAATTGTTTATCCAGTGGCGTTGTAACTACTTAAAAAAAATAATAAAAATAAAAATGTCTTATTTTAATGACACACCCTGTATCAATATTTATAAAAATTAGAACTTAACTATCTTAAGTAAGGAGGATTCAATATAATTAATCAGATTTTAAATAAATACTGTCCTAAGGGTAGTTTACTCTCGACTCGAAAAATATCAAACCCCATTAAATCGTACGTCTATGAAGTATCGCATTTCTTATCCTGGGCAAAATGTACGTGTTATAGCCATACAGTCTCCTGCCAAAAATGAAAAAAGTCGCTCAACAAACAACCAAGATATTGGCTTGTATCCGTCTTAATGGACTTAAACTGGGACACCCTGTATAACTGTATATGTGTGTAACATGTGTGTGACGGCGACTCTTGTTTTTTGTGTTTTTTATTTTAAAAATTGTATTAATTACTCTTTTATCGATCGCTTTTATATAGCCAAAGATGCAAGTGTGTTCAGTGCGAAGTTAATTTTAAGTTTTGTGAAATTATATTTTTTTTCGTTGGACTTAAATACTCGTAAAAATGACTAGAAAGTGTTTGGTGTGAAGAAGTTCTAATATAAAGGTCCCCGAATTATCTTTTCATGTTCAAGTAAAGTAATCAGTTGTTCTTTTATTTATATTAAACCACATGCATACTTTTTAGTTAGAAGTTTTCCTAAGAATATTGATATTCGCTTGAAGTTGCTAAATGAATTTTTTATATAACTTAATTTTTTGTGACATTATACATTCAATTTATTGTTCAAATATACTATGCATTTTACAAATTAAATTTTTAAAATTAATATTCAAATTTGGCGCGTGAACGATAGGTCCTCGACAAGGATAGATAGAGTAGAAGCACCGCGTGTGCAACAAAGAAGGAGGATAAATGTAAGTCGTTGATATGTTTGCGACAGTTTCCATAGTGATTTACGTATCCACGTCAGTATATATTATGCTAGCAACAGCTTGCGGTAGTCAATTGTATCAATAGAGAAAGCCTAATAATAAGCTTATAAAAGAACCAACTTTTTTTGTCAACGAAGGCCGTTAAAAACTGACTTTAGTAGATTTTTCGACAAATTACATGAAATTCTATTCGATTCTTATACCAAAACCAACCGAGATATTCCCATCTCATTAAAATGCACAGCACACTGATTCCTATTTTACCTTTTCCTTTTTGGGGACTTTTATGATCGTAGCTCTTTGATCTCGGCTCGGGTTCGGGACTGATCGCTCTATTGCCGAAACACCTTCCTCCTCTTTGAGTCGCCTGATTGGCCAGTTCTTCATTCAGACATTTGGCTAGGTGCATGGCTTCGTGTCCGCTCACCGTGTGTGAGTTTCTACGTAAAGAAAAACAAAAAAGATATGTTCGAGTTATTGGTGATAATGAGAGATAAATAAAACGTAATCCAATAAAAACAACGCTCCGGAAGACATAGAAATAATATTCCAGATATATTATAATCCAGTGTTTGAAAATATTTTTATTATCAAGAATTTTGTTTTTTTCACAATTTTATAAAAAGTATTAATCAAAATCTAACATTTAAAAAATTTTATAAAGTAAATTTTTATCAAAGCCACCTCATGATCTTTGTCTGGTATTTTAAAGCTGAAAACCCCATATACCGATTTGGTCATTATAGAAGTTTAGTCTGTATTTTAACGTGTAAGACAGAGAATAATATAAATGACCGGTTGACAGACAGAGAGACAAAATCAAAAGCGGCATACAGTGTTGCCGGTTTTTACGTCTGTAGGAAAATTTGTGTAAAACTATTTTAAAAACTTTCATGTATACTATTGAAATGAAAATAATTATCTAAGCTAAATACCGTAAGATCGAATAAAAAAGGCGTCAGCGATGGCTATGAAATGACGATCGATGACATTTCCCATATAATTTTACATATAAAATGACAGCGATCTTCATTTCATAGCCATCGCTGACGCCGTTTTTAGTCGATCATACGGTATAATCTATTACATCTGCAGTAAAATGAGTAACTAATTGTGAGAAATAAGGTTCCAACCCTAGATGCAACATTTTCCATAAAAGCCTACGTGTGCGGTTTGAACTTTTGATGCAAAATCCGGCAATACCGCATAGAAGAAATGTATCAAGCCAACTTTTATCTCTTTTTAAATATTAACTATGAACTATTGGTTTGGACTCTTATACATTTGATTTTATATTAAGCTGCCTACATCACTCGGCTGTCCAAAGGAGAAATAGTATATGCATCTTATAAATATAATTTTTAACATATACGTATACAGGGTGGTCGGACCTGTATTCCTGAAACTTCGGCAGCATATTCTGCAGATAAAAATAAGTAAAAAAGTTAAAAAGTCACGAAAATGTATATATTTTGACACAGTTGTTTGATACAGGTACGGACGAAAAATTATTACTCTTCAAAGTAGTTAAAACACATGTAGGTGGCGCCCCTACAAATAGGAGTCATATTGGCATCAAAATCAAATTTCTCATGTCAAAAAACTTCCAGACACCAATTTTCATCCAAATATTGACGTTACTTTAGAAATTATTTAGAAAAAAACGAAATAAAAATGAAATTTTAGACCCTGTATCTCCGAAACTAAGTATTTTAGGACATACATTTATACAAACTTTTTTACTTATTTTTATATGCAGAATATGCTGCCGAAATTTTCGGAATACAGTTCGGACCACCCTGTATAGTAAACGAGTGATTATTCTCATACAAAACACATGAAAAATAATATAAATGACAAAATTTGCCATTTTTTGTTATGACGTACAACCTTTCAATTTGTGTAACAAAGAATGTTATCAGTTAAAACGTCGTCAGAAAGAGATGATAGCGAATACTTTTAAGATTTTGTAGATTTTCTTACAGCGCAAGTGTAAGTGCGAAATACTCAATGGACTTGTTTGAAGAGATGGCCACAGAGGTATAATATGTAGTTGTAAATAAATATTATTTCTATGCCCACTGGTCATTAATATTTTGTATAAAGGTACAGTACCCTATTGGTATAGGCGCGCTAGTTTTAATAAATCTCCCCGTGCGTGTGTAAGTATACGCATCAGGAAAGTCTTCCGGTGACAAGTTATTCTGAGGCGTCGATTCCAAAATACTCGGAGGGTTCCCACAAAAAACTTCTCTTCTTCTATAACGGAAATTTCTCCTTCCTCCGCTATAGGCTGATTCTTATTCTCTTCTGGCGTTGCGGTAGCTGAAGTATTTACACTCTTAAATCATAAAGAATATACGTTGAATTTTGTTATTATGTAGGACTTATTAATTTAATTTCTTACAGAACTCTTACTAGCCGCAGATTCATTCCTGGAATGCGGTCTAAATCCTGGACCAGGCGGAAGGTTCTTCTGGACGCAACAGTTAACTCCTGGACTGAAATGGAGCTCTATATGAAACCGTTCCTCGCTGCAGGGGTCTTTGGTAGGGTCTTCATACAACATTATCACTATCTGAGACATGTAGTTCAGTTCTGAAACCATTGAAACGTATTCCATGGCCCTGCGCCATTGTTCGTCTTTGATTACCTAGAATAAAAGTTGACAAGAAACGTATTTAAGTGTACCTAGCTAAAAGTGTGAGCTGGACCACTGCTATGATTGCTAACAGCCATAGAATAAATAAATAACGCTTTATTGTACAAAAAGCCAAAATAGCTTCATCGACAAAGCATTTACAAGACAAACAAAAGCTCAACAAATATACAAATAATAAAAAATATCATACAATACAAATCATACAATTCAAAAAATTTGCGTCATTAAAATTACAAATAGAACATAATATGGACATTGCAGAACACAAAAAAAGACATATCAATAAAATTTTACAATGGGAAAATTGTACATGGATATAATCTTTTAAGAGTTATAAAATATTAAATACTAGACTTTTAACCAGTGTCTGAGACGATCAAAATTTTAAAATTCAAAATTGTTCATGATTAAACATCATCAGAAAAGTCATTTACCGCATATAGGGCCCTCTCCAATAAGTATAATTTGAGAGCTTTGCGAAATGCGGGAAAGAATGAAAGCAACTTGATATTCAAAGGCAGATGATTATACATTTTTTTTGGCATTGTACAGTATTGAGCCTTTACCTAGTTCTGAGCTCGGGGTTGGTAGATAAAGATCGTGCTCCGCATTTCTAAGCGGATAGTTGTGAGCTGGCCTTTTGGGAATAGCAGATATGTGCTTGCGGATTAAGCAAACGGATTCAAAAATGAATAAAGAACGAAGAGTCAGTATTTTGAAATTTTTAAAGAAATTCTGGCAGTGAGTTCTACTGTTCAGTCCCAATAAATATCGAACTGCTCCCTTTTGAAGTTTGAAAATACGATCAAATTTTGTTGCGCAGCAAGTACCCCAGAATGGAAGGGCACAACGAAGAAAGGGCATAATAGGCTATTCTAGAGGTTGATAAGTTAAGTTCCTTACAAACTGATATTAGCGCAAAACAGGCAGCGCTTAGTTTCTTTGATAAAACTTCGATGTGCCAGTCCGATTTTAACAAAGTCCTAAGAATTTCACAGAGTCCACGACGTCAATAGTGGTGTTATTAAGTACAAAAGGTTGTATAGTACTTTTATATGTATAATATTGAAATTTTATAGTATTATTAATGTGAAAACGTACTATAAACATATTTTTCACTTTTTAACATAACAAGGAGTCGAAATAAACTGCCCGATTTTTTATTACTAAATTTAAAGAAAAACTTGCGCGACTACTTGACTATAATTTGGATTGCCTGGTTTATTTAGAAACTTTTTCCCTTTCGCATTTTTTTATAAAACTTATCGATTTGAAATTAAAAAAAAATAATATATAAATCAATACGCCCAAAAGAATTTATTTTAGAAAAGGAATTTTGTTGGTTGCTTCCAAACAGTTTTATTTCATAGTCGTACCATAAACTTTGGTACCACTGATATCGAAGATGGCCGTCTCAGATACTGGTTTTTGTCAAAGCTCTGCTGTTTCCAACTGTCCACTTAGCACAAACTTAATATAAAAAGTTCGATATTCATTACTTACATCTAAAAGTCCTCCGTGTCTCAAAACAGTAATCAGAGAATGTATATGGCTCTCGCTGGTAAAATACAATCGAGTTCTAACGTGTCTTCCAGGACTGGACACGCCATGCGAGTATCTCGGGTTCAAACGATTCACAGTCTCTTCACCCATTTCTTCAATGTTCCTTTGAAGGTCTGCCTTTATCTTCTTTAACAATGGCGTGCAAATACCTTGGCTAATCGTCAGTTTCTCCTGACCCGTTAGTCCATATTCCTAGACAAAATTTGAAACCCTAGTTTTAAAGCTAGTATACATTAACATGACATGCAGAAAATGCAGTTTCTTGTTACAATGTAAATTTTTTTACAATTTTCTTTACACAACTTTCTCACAACACTAAAAGGGTCACTTATTGCAGGAAGAGGGTCACCCCTTGCAGGAAGTCTGTTATTAGAAATAAGAATTGAAATAAAAATAAAAAATACAGAATAGAAAATATACAAAGTTGTTTGTATGTATATTAAGTAAATTATCTATAACTATATACAAGGTGTCAAAAAAATAGTGTATCAAACTTCAGTGGATACACTATTATTTATTCTATCGACATTTGCCTTGGCATATAAAATATGTGTAATAATGCCAAATTTCAAACTGTATTCCGGAAACTTCGGCAGCATATTCTGCAGATAAAAATAAGTAAATAAGTTTGTATATAAGTATGTCCTAAAATGCTTAGTTTCGGAGATACAGGATGTAGAAGTTTCATTTTTATTTCGATTTTTTCCAAATAATTTCTGAAGTAACGTCAATATTTGGATAAAAAGACATTTTAATGTAGAAAATCACGGAAATGTATATATTTTCACTCAGTAGTTTTATACTGAAGTAGTTTTATACTGCGGAACACTGTATAAAGAAAAAGATCCTCAGCCTAGTTGCTCTTTCCACAGTGATATAATTAATGAAGAACCAGATATACTGAAATAGGAAATTGAAGCAGCAATAAAAAACCTAAAACATCATAAAGCCCCGGGACCAGATCACATCACGGCCGAAATGCTCCAAGCGTCGGGAGATTTTGGTGTGGACATCTTGCACAAGTTATGTAATATGATATGGCATAATCACCAATGGCCATCAGATTGGACCGATTGTTCCATAATAACCATCCACAAAAAAAGATCTCCAGCCAAATGGAGACAACTTTCGTACCATTGCGCTAATTTCACATGCCAGTAAGATTCTTCTTCATATCATTAACGAAAGGTTAAAACCGTATATTCAACCACAAATCCCTCCAGAGCAAGCAGGATTCACAAAAGGTCGAGGAACACGTGAACAAATTTCTCATGTAGAAAAACGACCAGAAACCAATTTTCATCCAAATATTAACATTCCTTCAGAAATTAGTTGGAAAAAATCGAAATAAAAATGAAACTTCTACACCCTGTATTTCCGAAACTAAGAACTTTAGAACATATATACGAACTTTTATACTTATTTTTATCTGCAGAATATGCTGCCGAAGTTTCCGGAATACACTTCGGACCACCCTGTATATTATTTTTATTTACCCTTTCGAGGGCTGTATCTTCCTCTGGAAGCATATCTTAGAGCATACGTTCATAGGAACTTTTTTCTTTTTATCTGTATAATCACCCACTGAAGTTTGGTACACTATTTTTTTGACACTCTGTACATATAATTAACTATATTTATAATGAGCAAAGAAATAAATAAAATTAATCACGTATCACATACCTGTGGTATAACTATATCAGCTAAATATTTGGCGTAAATGTACAGTTCTTCTGCCTGTTCGAACTGGAGGGTATGCTGATTGTGCTGCAGATCATACTTGATACAATCGTAAATATCCGGAATTTTACTTATGTCAAATGTCTTGTTTTTCGTGTAGAAATCCTTCTCGATTTTGCCCCAACGCCTGTACATTAGATCCCACGTCTCTCCATGATATAATATAGCTTCTACAAACAAAAGTATGAGTATAGGTTTATGTGCATCCGTCATACATCGTCTGTCCTTGGAATCACGTTTTATGTATATTACAGCACTTTTTAACGTATATGTGTTGATTTATGAAATATAACAACAATAGTATTCCCCTTTGAATAAAAAGATTAAGGAAAGAGTATAACGCTATCCATGTATAATATTCATGCACGATAGACGGACAGGAGTCCTAGGGTTGGGATCATTGACAGTTCTGTTTGACGACTCATTTGACACATTTAAAAATTTGTAGATTTGTCAGTCTTTACTGAGGCTTATTTTATGTTATTTATTATTTATTCTACAACTGGTGGTTGTTTAGAGGTAGTAAATTTAGAAGAAAATTGTGTGGCAGAACTTAAATCAGTAGTGACACTATTGCCACAAATTAACAACAGATGCGAAAGAACACCGAATTACGCGTTCAGGTTTCTGTGACCTTCAGAAAGAGTTCATAGACAATCCGCATCAATGTATAGTTTGGGTTATTATTTGTTTGGGTGAAAATAATCTGCACCAATATGTTATCGAGACATACAAAAGCAGATTAAAAAAATAATTTTTTATAGCTATAGCAACTGCAGCGACTATGAAAAAAGCTGTGTGATTTTCATAGAAAATAAGGGCACCTGTAATTCATTTGAGAATGTTATAAATCGCTAAAAGAGGTTTCAAATCTCTTGGATTTCTATTAATATTAAATAAATTTTATTAAAAATTGAACTAAAATTGTTAGTATCATTAAAAACAATTCAAATTCAAAAATTGTATCAGTCAAATTCCCTCATTTAAGGTGAATATAAAGTAAATATAAATACAGCTCATTCTAAGCTCTACTTATCTTTAAGAAAAATTTAAATCATTGTTGCAATTGGGCCTTAATGCCATTTCGAATGAACAATAGTATAATAATGTACATTATAATAATAATAAATTTTATATCATAGTGTGTATTAAAACTACTAAAACCCTTTTAAATTGATATTATATTAACAACTTTTGTTTTTTAATCCAAAAAAAAGTTACCAATTTTCTCAATCAGAATATTTGCGGTCCTGAAAAGGACCTCCGTTTTCCCATGTCCGTCAAGGTAGGTAATGGGTAAACGGTAAAAAAACAGGATAATGAAATTTAAAAAATTACAAAAATTGTTCAAAAGTGCCTCCCTCTTGCATTAAACAATAACCCAAATGATCATAAAATCCCCTCCACACATTGGATAACATATCAGGGGTGACAGTGTCAAAGGCATTAAATATTTTCTGTCTTAACTGCTCCAAGTTTTTAATTTCTTCATGGCCGTAAATTTTAGATTGTATGTACTCCCATAAAATCATTCACCGAGAAGTCAGGCGAAATTAAATGTCAGTCTAAACAAAACTGTAATTTTTGAAAACTTGTCAAAATTTGGACACACGCTAACTGGACTTGATTTTCCTATGTCTCGAAGTCTGTGGACTTTTCTGTATAATCTCACAGTAATTTAATAGATTGCTCGTCATATTATATCAGCTCGTAGGAGATTAGGAAAAAAAAAGATATTTATAGTTTAAAAAATAATTTATTTAACAAAATTTAATTAAAGACGTGACAAAATAGTTACATTTCTATTGGTTCTATCGGACTTTTTTCGACTGTATAAATCTTTATTTTTTGTACTAACTTTAATGCATAAAATATTTTCAATCTAATAAATAATTTAATGATGTAAATAAGAGGAAATTTCTCACATGGTTGGTCAAATCTATAGTTTTCATTATATCAAACAGCCTCTGAATGTTTTCTTCAGTGCAAAACTCATCAAAATTTAATATAAATAATTTTTCCAGCCTGTAAATAAAATGAACAAATTTTTCCACTTTCATGATCAAAGGCTTTTAAATGGGTAAATAATTTCGAGTTATCCAGAGATTCGGATTTTTTGCAAATTTTAGACAAATATCACATTGATATATTTGAAGACCCTTTTTAATGATGTAGTCAAACATAATTAAAGGCATTTTGAGTTGAAAACATTTCTCAGAGGCTGTTTGATATAATGAAAACTATAAAATTTGACCACCCATGTGAGAAATTTCCTGTTATTTACATCATTAAATGATTTATTATATTGAAAATATTTGATGTATTAAAGTTTACAAATAAAGATTTATACAGTCGAAAAAAGTCCGATAGAACCAATAGAAAGGTAACTATTTTGTCACATTTTTAATTAAATTTTGTTAAATAAATTAATTTTTTATACTATAAATATCTTTTTTTTTTCTTATAAATAAACACATTTGCATCCCATTTTAAATAAGATATACAAATTACCAAAACTTAGAAATAACAGTTCAAAAGTTCAACAAAAATCCTACACGCGTTTTTAAAAAGAAACATATAACCACGCACTATGTCATTCCAGCAAGCGAATACGACACAGCATAGGTTTCCGGACTAAACGACTGGTGTATTTACACCACTCAATAGGCGTGTCGGGTTTGCCGAGCGGTTTCCGATGCAGTCGCTTTCTTTCGCATCTGTTATAGGTAATTTGTGCTATTGCGATTTATCATATGTGCTATTTATCATATAATATTTTTTATTTTTACACGTTTTGGATAAAATTAGAACAGCACTGACAAGCCGGTATTTAAGTCGGCCATTTTAGGAACCCATTGAGTTCGATCTTGTTCGAGACTTTTGATATGCTACTTCCGTAATCTTTTTATTCAAAGGTATCCCCATATATAGTATTTAAGCGCCATGGGAGTAGTATTAAGAAACTAGTAGAACCCCAACAGAAGAAAAAAAAACACGGACGACGTATGACGCATGACGTACATATGATGTATTATATCCCCACGCTAATTCTAAAAGGCTGGTTAAACATTTGTGGTTCTAATCAGTTTCTCTTCTTAATGGGTGTTATCAGTGTAGTGCTATATTTATGGACGAATTTTGATTTTCAAGTTACAACTTATTCAATAGCAGCTTAGTTAAAATATCAAAGTCTGATATGGTTACTCGCTACAATGCTCCAGATACCATATGATTAAAAAGTTTTACAATCCCGACTTTCGTAGTTAAAGCAATTCTAGTTATATTTTCCACAATAACAGTATATTGCTCACTGTACACGATGAGTCTTAAATAAGTGCAAATATTTTTAGGGGTAGTATATTGAGTCTATAAGGGTTTTTTTTGCGAAAAAAACCCTTGAAAAATTGGAATTTTTTTTGGACATAATATCTTCATAATATGGCAATATAGGTAGTAAATTAAATTTACAAGAATGAAAATCCCAAAAATATCGAATGGTTCTAAAAATTTAAGCATAGAACCGTTAGCTTTACGTACACCCCAGCAATAGCGAACGGAAAGCTTTGCGCTTGCGTGCGAATGGCATTAGCCATAACTTTACTTTAATGCTTTTGCGAAGAAACTAAGTAATGCCTAGCTATAGTCTGGTTACAAAAGCAGCTGTGGCTCTGAGTGGTTCGAGTTCAACAAATATAGATTTCTTTTTAATTTTTACAGCTGTCGGTAATAGCAATCAAAACAAAAATCTTTGGTTAATCTCTGGGGTTATTTTTTTTTGTTTAGATTGCACGCGTAATACCCGACCCAAAACCAAGAACACGCCTGCGCAAAGCTTTCCGGCATGTATTGTTGGGGTGTACCTAGATCCCTGTCAAAAAGCTTGAAAATATATCAGTGAATTAAAATGACAGACAACTGTCACTGTCATGTTACCTGTCGCTGGACAGACTTTAGCTACTATTGAATAAGCTGTATAACAAAAAAAAACATCACAACAGGCGTAGAAATGGCATTCCAAGTGATGTATGTTTCATTGTAAATAACTAACCTTGACAAAAATAACATATCGTGATTTATCGAAGCCTTTCTAAAACAGTAGTATACAAAGTGAAAAATATAAGTGTTAAATAAAGTCTTAATGACAAACCGATCTCTTATGATTACGAAAAAGAGTTATATTCAATATTATCAAAAAATTTTGTACACGTAAATTCAAACCCAATTGTTAGATCTCTTGCTTATTGCAGAACTTTTGTTGACAGACAATTGTTTGTTATAATCTTTGAATATACCAGGCGCGTCTCAAAAATGGCTTACCCCCTATAACTTTTTTATTTTTTCAGATGTAAATCAAGATTTGGTATATTAATATATGACATAAATTAGGACTGATTGACGTATTCAATTGTTTTCTGTCACTTCCTGTTTCACCGGAAATGACTACAACTTTTGATTTTTAAATGGTACCCTCGGTGTTTTGTTGCTTTATTCGATAGAAAATGACACTCTGAATAGAATGGCATCATATGTCACCTTTTGACATTATCGAATATGGTTTATTTGAAATTGCAGCATGCGATTCATAACGACAATTTGACTCGAAACACCAAGTGTGTGGTACCAAATTATTCGTAAAAAATTATTTTTCGAAATATGCTAATGAGCCACCCTCGTTCCATTTGAAAAAAATTGAGATATGATTAAAATTGCGATTTGGGCATCTTGTAAACCGGTCAGGACAAGACACGAATAACATTAGACGATCAAATATATTTTCCAAGGCTCCTTGATTAAAAATTAGTGCTTTTAATACAGCCATGGCACTCTAGATCGAAATTTAAAATTCAATTTTGTTTTAAGCAAAAATGTCAAAAGTTGACATGTGATATGTCATTCTATTCAGAATGTCATTTTCTATCGGATAAAGTAAAAAAATTCCGAGGAAGCCATTTAAAAATCAAACGTTGTAGTCATTTCCGGTAAAACAGGAAGTGGCCGAAAAGAATTGAATACGTCAATCAATCCTGATTTATGTCATATACCAACAAACCAAATTTCGTTTTTTTATCTGATAAAATAAAAAAGTTATAGGGGTGAGCGGACTTTGTAAGCAACTTTAGACCATTGCCTGGAAACTTATATGGTGAAATTTTGATAAAAATAATTTAGTACACACTAAAAACACGGTATGTCGCTAGCGGCAGGAAAAATAATTTTTAGAGGTTACTAGTTTATTTGGTTGCCTGTGATATGCATATACAGGGTGTTTCCTAATTAATCTAAAAAATATAAAATCGTTAGAAAACGAATTAAGGCGGGCTCTTAATAAGTATATTTATTTTTTTCTCGACAACCGTTTGATGAACAAGAAAAACTCAAAAGATCAATTTTGTTGCGATTGTTGAAAAAGGATGGAGAGTCAAGAAAAAAATATTTTTTCTTTAAAAAAGCAGTGGTGTACCATTTATGTTAAGCAAAAAATCGATTTTTTTAAAATTTTAAAACCCTGTAGATCTGAAAGGAAGTACTTGAGACCTAATGGTTAGATAAAAATTGTTTTAAGGACACATGAGGAATCACACCATAATTTTTTTAGACTAATTCGAAAACACCCTGTATATTGTCAACTTGACAATGACTGCTGATAAATCAAAAAATACCTTTTCAGGGAAAAAAGCCTGATTTTCGCAGGAAAAATTTTGATTTTTATTGAATTTGGGCCTGCGTTTGCAAATACTGGTTTGTTTTTTAATTTTCTATCTATCTAAATTTTAAATATCATAGTCAGAAATAGTTTTATTATTTATTAACTGTAAAAATGGCGTTTTCTTGTTGTGTTGCATCTTGCAAAGAAACTAACAAAAGTGCAAAAATGTACGTGTTTCCAAAAGACGATAAGGTATCTTAGATAAAAGAAAAATATATGGTATGTATTCGTTGTTTGATTTTTTTTCGTTCGCTTTAAAATCTATAAATCTCGGTCTATTCATTAGACAGCCAGTCGACTTACGATCATTTACATGAAACTCTGTAAAATAAATAAACAAATAAATTGTAAAATATATATATATATATTCTTATGTTTTATTAAAGTTACTCTGATATACTAATATATCAGTGTAACTTTAAAAATAAATCCTTTGAATTCAAATATAAACATAAAAAACATTTACAGCAGAAAAGGCGAAGGCGCTGGGTTAAACGTAGTCTCCACTAAAAACACGGAGGGGCGCTTTGACCCAAAATTTTACTATTAAGTTTCATATCTATCTTAATAGTAGATTATTTTCTTTTATCTATGCTTTAGACGTCTGTCAAGTGCATGCGGTGCTGGCGATTATGTTTCCCATTTTTATCATGATGATGCAAACTAGTGTTTTGATATTCTACTAACATTCTCGCAAACAAACTAAATTTTATGCTTCTAACGTATGCCACTATATGAATAAAAAAAGTAATTAGGTCTAAAGGTCGCTTACTGCACGAACTCAAACCCCTGAACGAACCTTTGGTCTTACCATCTTCTTTTTTCACTTGCACGATTTCCATCAGCGATTTGATCAGTTCGTGCACGTGCTTACAGCACTTGTACGGATTTTTTACGAAATCTAACGCGTCGTTTATACTGACTGAATTGCACGGGTTGATCTTTTCTCGATCGGCCGGCGAAAAGTCCCGATCCACCTGCATCAGCTCGTGCAGTCTCGACTTGCACCTAAAAACAAATATATTATATGCCTTTCAAAACCACTCCCTCAAAAGCAATATCCTGACTAGTGATGGGATCACTCGAGTGAAAAATAGTCGGTCATCCGAGTATTCATATCGTCGGTATGTCTCGAGTATTTTTGTCGATCCTCGAGGATTTCTCGGCGCGCCGGGTGTCGCCGTCCTCGCTGCTTGCGAGGATACAGGCGATTTACGATTTATGCTGAAACCTTTTTTTATCGATCGTCGAGGATTAGTCAGCATGCAACTAAAATCGGGTATGGTGTACCGTCCTCGCTGCTCGCGAGGATACAGGCGATTTACGATTTTTTGCTGAAACCTTTTATACAGGGTTGTTCACCACATACGACACGGAGTATTGTAGCTAAACGATGAGATTTTTACAAATTGTAAGTTTGGGGTTCGTTGAAGGACTATTAGAGCTACAATTTAAAAATATTTTTACAAGATACAGAGTGTCCCAAATAAATAAAAAATATCAAAGTTGTATTTTTTAAAATCGAACACCCTGTATATTATTACATTTTTAGTTTCTACGATTAAAATAAAGGTAAATTTGATTAAGGTTTATTATACTTAAACTTTACCGTTTTTGAAATATTTTCAATTTTGTGAAATTGTAGTCAAAATTTTAAAGCTTCATTTCTCCAAGGGTATCAATGTTTTTAATACTAAATATTTAATGAAGTTTATTTATTGATCAGTTATTGTGTTGCAATAATAAAAATAATAGTACCTTATACACAGTGTCTAAAAATTTATTTTAAATAATTATTAGCTTCAAACGGCAATAACTTCTTTAATTTAAATGGAATGCCCTATATATTTTAGGAGAATCAGATGCACAATTAAATTGTCTATCAAATTGTATTATACCATTTTTTACCTATCCCTTCAAGTTTTCGTAGAAAATGCATTTTCTTCTAAATTAGACCTCATTTATCAATATATCTATGGAATATTGACATTTTAGATTGTTTTTAAAGCAACAAATGTACAAAATGTACAGACTAGTAATATTATCGTTTTTAGCAAAACGATAATATTACTAGCCCATTTGTATGCAAAAAGAAAACTATTTAAATCTTTATAAAAGGGTATACCATTAATTAAATATAACACCATTATTTCCGCCCATATACTAATTAATGACATACTTAATTGTGTTCGCTAATAAATTATTATAAATAAATGTGGATTTTTGAGTCAGAAATCAATATAATAATAAGTTATCAAATTAAAGCCTTTGTTGTTATAAATAAGCATTTATTAAAAAATGAAATATCATTTTTAAGATGTTACTTTTTATCACACTGTCTAATGCCCATGCAAAATTCAGTTTTTTAGTATTTGGAGCAATTATTATTAATCAACGCAAACAGTCAGTTAATGTAGTTTGAATACTGGAATCATATTAATTGGTCCTCTTTAACAAATATTTAAACAGTTTTTTTTTATTTTTTAATGAAATAAACGAATTATATCGACAATATTAGTATCTGTCTCTTTAAAAATTTGGTACATCTTTAGAAATAATCTAAAATGTCAATAGTCCATGGGTATATTGATAAATAAGTTCTAAATTACAAGAAAATGCATTTTTTCTGGAAACTTAAAGAGATAGGTAAAAAATGGTATATATAATTTGATAGACAAACAAATTGTGCATCCATTCTGGTAAATATACAGGGTGTTCCATTTAAATTAAACAAGTTATTGCCGTTTGAAGCAATAATTATTTAAAATAAGGCCACAGACACTCTGTATAAGGTAGTATTATTTTATTGCAACACAATAACTGATCAGTAAACTACAGTAAATATTTAGTATTAAAACTTTGATACCCTTTTGAGAATGAAAGCCTTAAAATTTTACTGCAATTTTCACAAAATTGAAAATATTCCAAAACGGTAAGGTTTAAGTATAATAAATCTTAATCAAATTTACCTTATTTTAATCGTAGAAAACAAAAATGTAATAACATACAGGGGTGTTCCATTTAAAAATACAACTTTGATATTTTTTACTCTATTTGGGACACTCTGTATCTTGTAAAATTATTTTTAAATTGTACCTCTAATAGTCCTTCATCGAACCCAAAACTTACAATTTGTAAAAATCTCATCGTTTAGCTACAAAACTCCGTGTCGTATGTGGTGAACAACCCTGTATAGAGGATAACCGTTTAATCACTTGCTCGCAATAATAATCGGTTTTCAGAATAGTAACATGCATTTTTGCACAGAAATACATTGCTTATTTTTGTTTTGTTTTGTTTAGATGTTTAGACGGGATATATTAATTATAATATTTAATATGTTGGGCAAACTAGAAGATCAATATTAACTAGATTTAAAGAACATTTAGCTCAGATAAGATATGGTAGACCGGATAAATCTTGCGTTGCCGAACATATTGTTGATAAAGAACATTGTATAGATCTTAATAATTTAAAATTAATTAAACAAGTCTCAAATTACAGGCAATTAGATGCATATGAAAGCATCAGAATTAATAAATGTAAAGATAGTATGAACAGAGTCAACGGTCCAATTCCTTCAAGTTCTTTGTTCCTACTACTCTAGTGGCGGAAATTTAACTGTTACGCTCAGTTGGCTCTGACTCGGTTTGGCTAGATTTTGCCACGCCCACTCGGTGCCCACTGAGCGAGTATATAAACGCTCAACTTGTAGATTGTACTTTAGTTTATAATCATCTGCTGATGATGCTAACATGGTTAGCGAAACGCGCGTCCAGTGTAAAAGTAAAAGTGTTTTGGTGTATTGTGGTGATTTAGTGTTTTTATTTTGCTATAATATTTATTTAAATTATAAAGATTTTTTCTCCATATACTGTGTTTTTTTTCTCAGGTAAGATTTCGACAGACGATGACAGAAGAAAAGCAGATGACGTCCCATACCAATCTATTTATTTTACTAAAAAAAGTTTCTAATAATTTTTAAGTTATCTATGGATGGGTTTAAATATAAATCCGTCATGCGTCGTGTCTTGTTGTTTTTAACCAGTTTTATTGGTTTATTTAAAAAATGACAGATCGTATTTCAATTTTATTGGTTTGACGGAACGATGAACCACAAACGGACGCCGATGCGTATGAACCCGCCTTTAGATTTTTGTCATTTTTGACGCTTGTCAAAGTCTTGCCAAACTATAGGTTATAATTTTGTGTCAACTTTTGTTAAATACCCTGCGTTTTGGAAGATTATGCATTTTGATTCGTATTATTACGTGTGTTTTGTGTCTTTTGAAGTCAAGTGGAGGAAAAATCGAGTGAAAATTAACTGTAGACCCATAGCACAGTTTGTGGTTAATACTCGCTGCCCAGGCAGAAAGTCTTATACACCAATGCAGTTGCCATCGATAAAGTTTGTATACTATTTCGTCGTAGATAAGTGCATCTCGTATATGGTAGAAGGATCAAACTAAACACATACTAAAAACTGGAGTAGCTGTAACATATCGACATCACACGATAGGTAAATAATGGATTTTAGTACTGCAGAAAAATAATGTCAAAAAGGTACTGGTTCAAAAATTAAGATTAAAAGTTAATTAATCAACCTTTAAAGGTATAAAATTTGGTAGATGTTATTATTAATAAAATAGTTTGTTTTATTTACCTATGTTGTTTTATTTATTCCTGTGGAATATTACTAATTTGTATTTGTACATAAGTTATATTGATAAATATAATCATAAATGCGGGTAGTTTCATAAAGCTTGAAAGTAAATAATAGTTCTTTTTATATTTTTGGTATGTAGTGTCTTGTTCTTGTTTGTTTTGTATTAACACATACCGTTTTTATTAAATAAAATAACCTCGATTACATTTTTCAGTTTTATACAGTTTTTTCACAATATTTTGAAGTAATCACTTGTCATCTTGTCAATCAAATTTTCAATATATCTATGCGTTCCAGTTGTACCAACTTATTTCTTTGTAAAATAAAATAAACTACTTTGAAATTAAAATGACAGACACATCTATCACTGTCAAGGATCTTCTCGTTGGACAGACTATACTTTTTATTTAAAGATCAGATTTTTTTCGAGGCGTTTTCGACTTTCCAGGCGTTTCGACTTTCAAAATTCCATTGGACAAAACTACAGTTGTTTATTTGGGTTAAGGCTTTGGAGATTTTGTTTTATTTGTTTTTTTAATTTTCATTTTACGTGTTTCCTTGTAAAAAAACCTTTGCTTGTTTGTACGTTGGGAGACTATATTCTGATGAAATTACGAAAGTATAATCGAAATTTGGTGTAATGGAACGTAGATATAAAGTGAACGATTTGCGGAATTTGCCAACAAGAATAATAACAATATTGTTGAATATTTTATTTCATTTTTTTTCAAACAGTTTTTAAAGCGACAGTTGACTCGTAAGCCTTATGTAAAATTTCATTAGTTAATATTTTTCTTTTCTGAGGGTTACAAGAGAAAGAGGTTGAAAATCCGAAACAATTATCATTAACAATTTTTTTTCGATTATTACTTACGCTGTGCCTTAAGCGATTATTACTTAAGTATGCAGAATAACACAAAGTAAAAGTAAAGATTTCAGTTGTCTCCTTTTTGCTGCCAGGGCTAATCTGGACGGGGCCTACTTTGTTTGCGCGGAATCCGAACCGTGGTCCTCAGCCATATCATTGTCAATGGCCTACGGACTTGGCAAGTGTCTAAATCGACTCTTACTCACGAGATATAGGCGGTGATATAGGTATAGAGTCAGGCACCAATATTTAGACTTGAATACGAGGCATGTTTTTTAAGTAAGTATCGTTTTGGAATTAAAAAAAAACGTGCAAAGATATCGCAATAATTTTATTTTTACATGAAAGCCTGTACCTTAATCTACTTTTCTACATAATTTCCGTGAATATTGAGGCACTTGTCATAACGTGGCACCAGTTTTTCAATACCCTCCTCATAAAATTCTGCCGCCTGACTGGTTAACCACTGTATCACAACTCTTTTGACTTCGTTATCGTCTTGAAGACGCTGACCGCCAAGGTGTTATTTCAAGTGCAGGAATAAATGGTAGTCACTGGGCGCCAGATCAGGGCTGTATGGAGGATGATCTAGAGTTTCCCAATTAAAAGATTTGATGAGATCTTTGGTCCGATTAGCCACATGTGGACGGGCATTGTCATGCAGCAAAACAATACCCTTACTCAACTTGCCACATCTTTTGTTTTGGATTGCACGGCGCAGATTGTTCAATGTCTCACAATAAGATGCTGCATTGATTGTCTCATTGCGAGGCAAAAACTCCACTAGCAATACTCCTTTTCTGTCCCAAAAAACTGTGCACATGATTTTCCGGGCAGAAATTGTTTGCTTAAACTTCACTCTTTTGGGTGATGATGAATGTCGCCATTCCATGGACTGTTGTTTCGATTCTGGTGTGACGTAGGCCACCCATGTTTCGTCACCAGTAACAATTTTGCCTAAAAAATCTTCACCTTCATTGTAGTACTGCTCAAGGAAAGTCAATGCACTGCCTAAACGTTGGGTTTTGTGCAAATCCGTCAACATTTTCGGAACCCAACGTGAACACAATTTCCGGTAATTCAAGTTCTCGGTCACAATGCGATACAAAACACTACGAGACATTGAGGAAAGTAGTCGCACAATGATGAAATTGTAAAGCGTCTGTTTTCTTTCACCTCTTTGTCCACTTTCTGCACCGAATCTTCATTAACGACCGAAGGACGCCCACTCCGTTCTTCATCATGCACATTTGTGCGGCCATCTTTAAATGCTCTCACCCTTTTCCTTACCATTCCATCACTCATAATGTTTTGTCCGTAAACTTCACAGATCTCACGATGAATATCGATCGGTTTTACGCCTTTAGCACTAAGAAATCGTATGACAGCCCGTACTTCACAATCGGCGGGGCTCACGATTGTCGGAGGCATCTTAAACACTCAATAAACAACGTATACAATGAATAATCAGACTGTACTGGCGTCTGTGCATAGACAAGAGATGTAGGTAACCAGCGCGCATGCGCGGAACGCCGACCGTAGCGCTGCGGCGGCGGAATCGCAAAACGGTACTTACTTAAAAAACATGCCTCGTAAAACCCCTAAACAAACATCATGGGCATAAAATGCAAACGATAAGAAAGTTATTTACAAGAAAAAACTTATTTATACTGTGCTTAGTACGGATGTATCTGTAAGTTATTTAATTTTCACGTTAATATTTTGTTAAATAATATTATACCGTCTATAAACCATTAAATGTCGGACTAAAAGACGAAATAATGTTTTTATGCAACTCCAAATAAATATTGTTGGCCTCTCTTCAATATGACAAAAAAACGGCGTCAGCGATGGTTATAAAATAAAGATCGCTGTCATTTTACATGTAAAATTATATGGGAAATGTCATCGATTTCATTTCCAGGCCAACTGGACGCCATTTTTTTTTCGATCATGCGGTATTGTATACTATTTATTATGATTATTAAATCGGAATTAAAATATGACTTTAAAAATATTAAATTGGTATTAAGAAGTCTTTAATAAATAGTATAATATATGAATTGGATTAATAATTTAATATTATTGATAAAATAATCAATCCAATTACTCCAGTGTCAGAAAGTGTTTAAAAACAAATGAAAGAACTGTATATTTCTTTTTCTGGTCCCTTAAGTAGTTGTCCGGCCAAATTATCGCCGGTAGTGCCAGCTCCGATCTTGTTTTTATGAAACGTAAATTGTGCATGTGGTTCGTTCAAATGAACGAATCGTAGAAGTCGATTCAATATGAGAAATTAAATCGTGTGATTCGATTCACTAAAAAGAATCGTAATGCCCATCACTAGTCTGTACTCTATCTCCAGAAAACAACTTACATATTTTGATATTTGCTACTATCACAGTCATTGTCCAGCAACCCGTTCGTGTTGGCGCTCTTCACCATCTGGACCAAGATGGGCGTGAGCTCGCCTTCAAGGGCCAGCAACCCTTTGGCGAAGGCGGCGGCTGTCATCTGGACACGCCCTTCGTCGGAAGCGTAGATTTTTAGGTCGTGACGGAAGGTGGAATGCAGACGGAGGAGCCCTAGTCCTTGTGCACCTGCGTATTCGCCTACAGCACATACATTTGTAGTAGAAAAAGTCTAGTAAATAAGGTAGATCCTATTAAGTCTTAGAATAGTACTGATAGAATAAAAATATATGCAATTAAATGCTTTCAAAATTATTGTTATTGTTGTACTACTACCAATCATCAAATTTGTTATATTTCTGAGGATAAAAAATGAAAGTACAGTACTTAGATGTTCTGGGTCGCTCCCAGAGATCGGGTAAAGCGAGTTAGTGGCCGAAGGAAAGATATATTATATTTCAGAAATCTGCCTAAGGCTTAGCCTGATCCTGTCGTGTTAAGCCACGTCCAAAATTCCAAACACACGTGCTTTGATTGAGGCTTGATTACGGTTTGCAGAGTTTCAACATTTGCCATAAAATAGCCAGTCATTTGTTATAAAACCATATAAATTATATATCACTGTAATCAGAAAACTTCAATCTATTTCCGTATTGTAACGGAATTTTAAATTATATACAAACATAAGGAATATTTTGTTGATGTTTGACCATCAAAATCTTAAAAATAAATAAATTGTCTAAAAATGTGCTACAATACGGATATAGTATAATCCTTTATCTTTAATTTCCTTCTTCATTTGTGTAAAAATACCTAGCCAGTTTTACACAAAACGTTAAATGCCGAACCCTCGTTTTGCTACTTTTTCAAAATAATGAAAAGGACTTAAGAGAAATATATTTTTGATATACACAGTACAATTCTAAAACTTCAGGAACACAATTTAATCACACTGGCTAAAATTATTGATATAATTACAAGTAATATATCCTTTATATTACTACATTTTTCATGCTAGAAGTAACCATCACAGCTACTTCTAGCATTGTAATCTTCACACGTTAAATTTAGCGAGTATGATTTTAACAAGTTATATACACGTCTAACTACAATATCAAATGGTTTTCTCGACATAACAAAAGCTGACTAGGCTTTTTCGATCGATTTTAGATACACAAACGTAGCCTAAATGATCCTTATACAAATAGATGAGTGCTTGATAGAAAGTTCGTTTTGATTTGAAGGATGGAAGCGATATGAAGCCATATTGACACTGTGCTGTCGGTGCTTGGTGCAATACGACAAAAGCTATAGTCTATAAAATGAATAACTTTGAATTTTGACCGTTATTTTTTACCAACATGGCAAATATAAAAGCCCTCTATCCAAAAGGTTACTGATATTCTTTAAAATGAGTGCCTGATCGAATCAGATAGGTAACTCATTTTACTTTCGTAAAATAGAAAAGGAAAATAATAAAACAGGTGACAGTTCTTCCTCTTCTTGCAAAAATCAACGCAAAATGTCATAATTGACAAAAGTAAAATGTCATCAGCCTTTGACATTTCTAAATATCAGACCAATGCCGTCTTTAATAGAACAGCCTCGGAGCGAGATTTATGACGTCACGCTAGTTAGATACCACGGATTAATAAATATGTTGTAGAATACACGGAAAACATAATTATTCCTCGTACTTTTGGTTTGTATTTTAAAAATGATATAGTTTACATGAAATATACATAATATACAGTTAATAAATACAATATATATATACCTATTTATAGTAATAAATACTTTGACAAATAAACTATGAACCATACAAATGCATCAAATGTTTTACAATATACAAATAATGAATAGGTACATAAGATAATGGGTAATATGTAAAATATATTTTAAATTTTGGTTTTTGAAAATCGATCTAATTTAACAAAAAATATTCAATATCTACTAATAGTGATGTATTATTATTTGCATTCACAAAATTTATATGTATATTTTGCAAGCATCAATGTTCGAAAAATTATATTTGCAAATAATACAATATCATAGAAAAAAAGGCGTCAGCGAAGGCTATGAAATAAAGATCGCTGTCATTTTATATGTAAAATTATTCTAAAATTTTTTATAGCTAACGTTTATAGCCTTCATCAGTGTTATGTCATATGAAAAAAATAGTGTCGAATATAATCCTAAAAATTAGATATACGAGGAATAATTATGTTTTCCATCATTCTACAACATAATTAATCCGTAGTATCTAACTAGCGTGACGTCATAAATTTCGCTCCGGGGCTGTTCTATTAGAGACGGCATCAGCATGGCCGCAAGTTGCTAACCTAATAAAACTAACACTAGAAAAGCCCGCGGGAACTGTCAAATTCAAAGTTATTCGTTTCACAGACTATAGTTTACTTACTTTACTTACCGCGCCCTGTCACCAGTTATTTCATTTTATTTCTGTATAAATTAATAATATATTCGTTTCCATAAATAAAAACTAGAAAACTGCATTCAAAATTAAGAGAAAACTTCTCAAAAAAAATATAAAAAATATAATTATTAACGAAAAAATCGCAACTTAAATTAATTCGATTGGTCAAACTGAAAATGCTCTAATATTATGAAAGACAGTTTGCAAATAGTGTCAAAAAAAACTCTAAATTATTGCCCTAATTTTGACGTTCTAAATGCTTACATTAAAATTAGAGGGACACACTTCTACGCTAATTGAAACCACTAATTTATTTCACTAATTTCGAGGTTCTGAATAAAGCTTTAGAGACGTACAATTATTGAGTAAAATTCATACAAACTTGAATATAGTAAATTCATACAAACTTGTGTATAAGAAAACACCAATCAGAATAGAATATTTGTTCCTATAAAAGAGTTAAATTCACTTTCTACCTATACAGGGTTAATATTATGTATACTTAAGTGGGTATTTATGACATTTTGTTTGACAGAAGATATTTTGACAATGATTAAATTTTATAGCATTTCTTACCGAATTTTACAACTTTATAGTAAACATAGGACAATATAATTCAGATGGTTATTAATTTTGAGGATAATACAGTATAGAAAAATCAATAAAGGTTGGTGTGTACACCATCAAAATATTTTACGAATGCACGCCGCAATGTTGCCACGGGTACTTTTCTTACTTTGACTTTTGACAAGTGTCAAAAAATATAATTCGTAATTTTGTAAGCGATTTGTATAAAAATATTTTTTTTAAATCTGCATTATTATTTAGTCTACGATTATTACACAATCTAATTCTAATTAAATGAAGTTATTAGGCAGATGTGTGAGTGGAAGTGGAAGATGAAAAACAAATAAGTACCAAAATATTTGGAGAAATAGTAAAAAAATATCGGCAATGTTTGAAGAAGCTTAATTTTAAGTCATTTAAATATTCCCTTTGAATAAGAAGACTAAGAAAGGAGCATAATGCTATCCATGTATTCATGCATGGTGGGCGGAAAAAGCACTCTAGGGTGGGGATCCTTGACAGTTCTGTTTGACGATTCATTTGACACATTTGAATTTGATTTGAAATTTTATGGATTTGTCAGTCTTTACGGAGCTTATTTTATGTTATTTATTATTTATTCTACTACTGATAGTTGTATAAAGGTAGTAAATCTAGATGGAAATTCATAATATTCATAACATAAAGTCTTTTTCACCTGCCAATTCGTTTACTTGATGCGACAGCGTGCCGTCTTTTATAACCACAACATAAGATCACAAGAAAAAGGAAAAAGGGCGCTCTAAGTTTCAAAGGAATTATTATTTATTAGAAATCGACGTCTTTGATGACGTGTACGCCAACTTTCATTGATTTCTCTATACTATTTCTTATAGTGTAACGTTATGTTTGTCGTCCAGTACACAACAATCATCTCTACAAAGCCTTAACAGATGACACTAAAATATTTGATACTATTATAATTCAGAGTAAGTCACTATTTGCAGACTGTCGATTGCGCTAAACAATTAATAAAACGGGGAGAAAGAAGCGTAATACCAACCGGCAAAATGTCTACCTTGTCCTCCGGGATACATGCATCTGAATATCCTGCCCAGTTCTTCGGCCTGTATCCTGCCCGCGGGAGTCAATTCGCCACCCCACTTCAAAATCAGGACCAAGGAAGGTTCGGCAGGTTTATCTACTAAAACACATGGTGGAAATTAAGTTCGATCCCATATACCGATCTGGTCATCGAAACTGCGTGATCTGGATTTCTCGTGTAAAGCTTGATTTTCATGCATCAGTTATACGACGATATGATGATACGATATTAATTTTATTGGTTGAATTTAAACACTTTGATTGGTTAGAAAATTACGCAGTTATTAAACTTATTGCATTTTCATGCCTCCGTTCATCGGCTTTTCGATTTGCTTGTAATTGGTGTCATTTTATATGTTCATTTCTATAACGATTTCGCTGTTTTACTTATAGTCGAAGAGCTAGCACCGTTTTCGAGAAAGAATTTTAAGTAAGCTGGATCTTTAAAATATCTTTTGTTAAGCCCTCCCTAACAGAGTGCGGACCGTCTCGCTGCCGGTAGACGTTGCGTTCACTACTGCGCATCCATATCTGTATTCAACATCTGTTCACTACTGCGCATCACAAATTCGAACTGTATTTCAGGAACTAAGGAGGCTAGGACAAATATATGTGTAGCATATTTACTTTCATGAGAAAGTAGCAAAGTAATGTGAAAATCGCATCACTGTATCTCTACTCATAAACGAGAAATCCCATAAAACACACGAAAATGGTGTATCTACCCTGTACAGATGTGATGCGCAGTAATGAACCGCAGTAGTCAACCGGCAGCCAGACGGCCCGCACTATGGACAGGAGAGCGTAGCAGAAGATATATTAAAGAACCAGCTTTCTTAAAATTCTCGTTTTTCGACGTTGCTAGCTCTTGTACTATTATATTTTTATTAAGGTTATATTAAACTTGTCAAAAAAGTGCAAAACGTCTGTTATCGTACGACCTTCCTATGTTGACGGGCTGGAGTAAAAAAATTACGGATAAAAAGTTGCGCGAAAACGCTATGACTAATCAGAAAACCGGCAACATTGTTTGCCGCTTTTTATTTTGTCTCTCTGTCTGTGAAGTGGTTATTTATATTTCTCTCTGTTGCATGCATTAAAATACAGACCACGCAGATGAAGTGACCAGGATGGTATGTTCGATCCGTATGTTAAATTGTGACAAGACATTATTCAAATTCACAAAAACTACCTACCATCATCGGAACTAGAACCTCTAGGCCTGCCTTTCGGTTGGTACTTCATTTGAACCTTTCTATTGATGCCCGAAAAATGCCCGTACCTAAATAAGCCGCATAACGTTCTAGATAAAGATAGTAGTTCAAATGTCCCATTGAATAAGTTGCTGCATCTATAGCCTATCTGGCGAGAGAATATATGATTTGGAAAGAAAACACAAGAAATTACAGGAAAAAATCAATCTACTTTAGAATTTACAAATGACAGAAAATTGTCACAGTGGTCATAATATGTTCTTTCGCCGAACAGACTATAGCTGATGTATGTCATGACAGAATTAGTTGAATATATGCAAAAAATAGAAATATAAAAGACTTTTAGAGGTTAAAAAAATAAAGTAATTGGACTAAATCAGTGCAGAATAAAATAAGTAGAAAAAGTAATTTTTATTGGCCAAAAATAGTTAAGAGGGAGTTGCAATATCATTCCCTACGTGTTTACATTTATACTTACATTTCCAAAACGGCCTTAAGCTGTTCTAATTTACCCTGTTTCTCCTCGATTTCTGGATCGGCTTCGTGCTGCTGTATTTCGGCAAGGAGAGATCTGGCAATATCCAGGATTTCTTGTAGTTGTTTAGGTCTCTTAAGTTTTACGTGGCCATGTTTGTAACCGTCATATTTATCGAATATTTCGAAAAATCTGTCAAATAAAGTATAACTTAACTAAAGTACCATATGAAAAAAAAGTTGTTAAGTTGGCTTGGAAATGGCCATCATTAATATTCACTACACTTAACAGAGATATTTTACTTTGAAAACTAAAAAAAAACCTGATTTTTCGCTTAAATTTTGAGAACCACTGGATCTTTTCTGGATTCTATTTATTGTAAATTTAATATACTATCTATGTTGCCATATTATCACGAAATTACGTTTTTAACTAAAAAAAATTAAAACATTTTCAAAAAATTCCAAATTTTCAAAAAACATTTTTCGCGTAATAAAAAAATCACAAACTACTTACTTGGGATGGCGAACTTCGACCTTCATTTTTTGTTTAGGCGTTCGGTCGCCATGTCTTAT
This sequence comes from Sitophilus oryzae, assembly GCF_002938485.1. Lineage (NCBI taxonomy): Eukaryota > Metazoa > Arthropoda > Insecta > Coleoptera > Curculionidae > Sitophilus > Sitophilus oryzae. Next base: position 1,317,906 of record NW_022147287.1, on the reverse strand, counting down.
CACAGCCGTCACGCATCTCAGTTCCATCATTTTACCAAACGTGGTGGGTACTATGGGCGGATCGTCAAGTTGGAACGGTACTGACCACGGTATATGTAAGGTGGGAGCCAGCTCCCTTAATATCATGTTTCCCAGTATTTTTGCCGAGTCGTCATAGTACTTATTCGAATTCTTAACAAAACTAAAGCCGTTCACATCACAAACAAACGACTTGCCTATAAAATGTATTGTATTATTAAAGAAGCACGCTATCAATCATTACATATCTAAATTACGGAATATATGCATCAAAATATATTGGAATATGCAGATACTAAAGCCCCGTCTACACCTAACGTTTTACCTCTGACAGTCTTACCGGTTCAGACAAAACGTATCAAGTAAAACCTTGGGTGCAGACGAAAAAACGGTCTGTTTTACGTAAACTCAGTTAAAACGCAAGTTTACTGAGTTTTTTTACCTACAATGTTAAATTTGTATGTAAATTTACAAAAAATAATATACAGGGTTGTTCACCACATAGGACACGGAGTATTGTAGCTAAATGATTATATTTTTACAAACTTAAGTTTTGGGTTCGTTGAAGGATTATTAGAGCTACAATTTAAAAATATTTTTACAAGATACAGAGTATCCCAAATAAATCAAAAATATCAAAGTTTTATTTTTTTAAATGAACACCCTGTATATTATTACATTTTTAGTTTCTCCGATTAAAATAAAAGTAAATTTTATCAAGGTTTATCACACTTAAATCTTACCGTTTTTGAAATATTTTCAATTTTGTAAAATTGCAGTAAAAATTTTAAGGCTTCATTTCTCCAAGGGTATCAAAGTTTTTAATATTAAATATTTACTGAAGTTTATTTATTGATCAGTTATTGTGTTGCCATAATACAAATAATAGTACCTCATACAGAGTGTCTAAAAATTTATTTTAAATAATTTGTAGCTTTAAACGACTCGTAATTATTGTTGTCGAATAACTTGTTTAATTTAAATGGAACGCCCTGTATATTTTAGGATAATCAGATGAACAATTTAATTGTCTATCAAATTGTATTATGCCATTTTTTACCTATCCCTTCAAGTATTCGTAGAAAATGCATTGCCCTATAGTTTGGTGCTCATTTATCAATATACCCATGGAATATTGACATTTTAAATTGTTTTTAAAGCAACAAATAAATGTACAAAATGTACCAAGTGTACAGGTGCTAAAGACGATAATATTACTAGCCCATTTGTATATAAAAAGAAAACTATTTAAATCTTTATAAAAGGGTATACCATTAATTAAATGCACCACTATTATTTCCGCCCAAATATTAATTATTTACATACTTAATTGTGTCCATTTAAATTAAACATGTTATTGCCGTTTAAAGCTAGTAATTATTTAAAATCAATTTTTAGACACTCTGTATAAGGTAGTATAACTTTTATTATTGCAACACAAAATTTAGTAAATAGAAATACTTCAGTACAATACTTGGTTTTAAAAACTTAAATACGCCTAGAGAAATAATACATTAAAGTTTATTACTGTATTTTAACAAAAACCTAAATATTTCAAAAACCGTAAGATTAAAATACGGTAAACCTTAATCAAATTTACCTTTATTTTAATCGTAGAAACTAAAAATGTAATAATATACAGGGTGTTCCATTTAAAAAAATACATCTTTGATATTTTTATGTATTTGGGACACTCTGTATCTTGCAAAATATTTTTAAATTATTGTAGCTCTAATAGTCCTTCAACGAACCCAAAACTTACAATATGTAAAAATCTAATCATTTAGCTACAATACTCCGTGTCGTATGTGGTGAACAACCCTGTAGATATACAGGGTGGTCCGAACTGTATTCCGGACACTTGGGCATCATATTCTGCAGATAAAATTAAGTAAAAAAGTTCGTATAAATGTATGTCCTAAAATGCTTAGTTTGGAAGATACAGGGTGTAGAAGTTTCATTTTTATTTCGATCTTTTCCAAATAATATTTAGATGAAAATAATATTTAGATATTTAGATGAAAATTGGTGACTGGGAGTTTCTTGACATGAGAAATCTGAATGACGCTTAACCCTTGATATATTATAATTTTTTAAATTACAACATTTACATTAAATAAATTCACAACATTCGACTTTTGAGATTTTAATGCATATGTTCCGCTCTATAACGTTTGGATCTTACCATTAGCTCTAAGTAAATCAAATCCGCACACCGCCTGTTTGAAAGCCAGGCAAACTTTCCTGGATATCAATTTTTCGGCGTTGCTCAAAATTACAGGATATCGAATTTCCTTTCCTTCTCTATCCCTTTCCACTTTTCCATCCAAAGCTGGCGATTTTCTGGCTTCGGCGTGGGCATAGTCTGGACCGACGGTGTACACCTTCACAGAAAGTGTTTATTTAGTAGTGCGTCAAAGAAAATTAATCACATGACAGACATATTTTAAGTTTCTCAGATATGATATTCTTTAAAAGGTCTGTAACATTCTAAAGGCTATAGTGACCCCCCACCCAAAAAAAAACTCTAGTCCATCTAAAAGTGTGTGTCTAGTTGCGCCACTGCTAAAGGCCACCATATACTTCAGTTATTTTGCACTGGAATAATTAATGGAAGGGGGGCAATCCCAAAAAGTGCCATTTGGCCATTCTTTGACCAAACACCCTATAATTTGAATTTTTAATAAAGTTTCTAGCTCAGATAATAACTGGGGGATAAAATTAAAGAGATGATTAAAATATTTTTTTAAGTATGTGACCAATTTTCTTTCATACACTTCCATAATTTGCCACTGATTTTGAAAAAGTCTTTAAATAAAAAGATTAAGACTGACAAATCCATCAAATTCAAATGTGGTCAAATGAATCGTCAAACAGAACTGTTATGGATCACCACCCGAGGGCCCTTTATCCATCTACCTTTCATGAATACATGATAGCATTATACTCCTTCCTTAATCTGTTTATTCAAAGGGCAAAGTAAATACATAAAAGTATACCTTCACATCCGTTCCGTCTGTGGGCATGAAATCCTCATAAATAAAACTGCCAGTTTTCCTCACCCTGGATTCCGGTGAATACACGCTGCTTCGACTGCCAATCTGCAAAAGCATACCGCTCAAATGAACTACCTGCTAAATTATATAGTGTCTTAGGTATAGAATACTCAGGAACGTAGTGTTAGTACGCCTGACAAACCACACGAAAAAACACAACAGATGAAAATGTATTTTTAGCTTTATTTTTCGAACAAAATGTTTTGCTCAAGTGTCATTAAACTGAAAAGATTGCCTGAATAATTACTGGACTAACAATGCATCACATAACTACCCTACTGATATCGATCCTACGAATAACAAATAAACGTTTACTGACGGACGATACTTAAAATACAATTTTATGTAAACAAAGCTGTTTTTGTCAGCAAAAGCCATGTTTATTAAACAGGCAAAACTTCCAATGCTATTGTGATAGTATCTTCTAGTTTAATATATTTACTCTAAAAGATACCTTTCGGCAACGTTGAGGTGTCTAGTTAGTGAACGAACTCGTTCCAATGAACTATTCCGACCTCGGAACGAAAGGAACTAGTTCCCGGTTTCTCAAAGGACTAGTTCCTCAGGACCTATTCTGGGGACCAATATATAATAATATACGACGGCGACGGATCGGCCAACGCGATCGTAGCTCGATGCTAGGCGGGAGTGGGGAGTACCAGCCGTATGTTATCGGTTCCGGACCAAGAGGAACTAGAGAAACTAAATAAAAGTCTAGTTCACGTACGGACCGACCAGCCCGATGCTAGGCGGGAATGAAAGTGCCAGCCGTATGTTACCGCCGGAAGAACTGAGAGGAACTAGTTAAAAGACTAGTTCACGGGAATCTATTCAGTTCGCAGATCCGAGATATAATACAAGGCGACGACGACGGATCCGGTCTTGTCTACTGCCGCGGCTGGCGTAATTACCACAGAAAATTGTCGTGAATACTATTTTTAATTCTTAGTTGATCCTTTAAATATTTTATAGGAATGTTTCACTTTAGGTGCCTAAAATTATTAAGAAATATCTTATAGAACAAGTTGATATTCTGACTTTTTACACAAAAACATGCAAAATAAATTATTTCGTAAAATAAGTGAGAAAACTTTACCTTCATATTTATCATTTAGCTTCACCTACACATGTGCCAATATTATATACCGTATGATCGAATAAAAACGGCGTCAGAGATGGCTATGAAATGAAGATCGCTGTCATTTTATATGTAAAATTATATAGAAAATGTCATCGATCGTCATTTCCAAGCCAACTGGACGCCGTTTTTTTTTCGATCATACGGTATTTTATTATTTGCCTCAATTGATTTGAGTTTCTTTTATAATTCTTTGTTTTTATTCGCAATAAAACTTACCTATATTTAGTTTTAAACATATGCAATTAGACGTCTCGTTATATTTCGTACATTATAAAAATTATGCAGATTATACTGTAAATAGTTCTGACTATGGAGTGTAGAGAAATATCTCTTACAGGACTTTATTTGAAAAAGTGGTCACAAAAATGGGAATAATAAGGGTTCACAAAATCACCACAGTGGCGGTAATGACGCATAAATCTAAAAAATTAAAAGTAACCATAGATAACAGAATAAAAGTAACATTACCAAACATTACCCAAAAAAGCTTTGTTTTTTTATTTTTTAGAATATAAAACAATGATTTTTATATATTAAAGGTCCAATCTATTGCTGCTGAATAAAAATCGATAATTTATTTCATGTGATATAAAAATAAAATTTGTATTTTTTTGAAACCCGCGCCTTCACGTCAAATATTTGTCTTTTATAATCATTCCCTGTTCTAAAAATTTTCAGCGCATATTTTAAATTTTAGGTTTTTGCTACAGCAGTGCCATCTTAAGTCTTTCCTTTTTTTTTGACCATTTTTTAATGCACGACGATATTTCTCCCCACCTCTATACTCAATAGTTTTGACTTATAACGAAACCCATGAGCAAGCAACGGAGATGTCAATGTTAGACGGGAACTAATGTGAACTAAAGACCTAGTTCAAAGCAGGGGGGTGACAGTGAAATAGGAAAATTGGAAACAGTCATTAGTGTCATTCCTGTCATTCTCCTCACGACAAGTATGGCCGCCTAGACAAGGACAGCATTGTTTTTGTCTAACTTCACAGTTTAGAATTGACAGATTTCAGTTTCAGAGACAACTTCAGATTTGTTCTAGAACAAATTCGAAAATATTCGACGCCATTTTAATTCATTCCGTTTAGTTTCGTTTTGGAAGTTCAGTTTAATATTTCGGCTGAAATTTATAAATATAAAGGTAATAAAGTATATAAAATATGTATTACATGAAGAATCCTGGAGAAAATGACGTTTCTGCAGTAGTAGGTATGTCCCATGTATATCAAAAATAGGTAGTAAATAAACACTGTTTTTACATTTTTTAGATGCAAGAAAATGGTGTTATAATCTCTTTGATCGGCGATTTTTTTGAAAATGGAAACAATTTACAGCAAGGTAAGATCATTTTTAACTATAGCCAACATTAGTTATCTCCAGTATGTGCGATTTATTGTCAATAAAGCAATAAATCGGACTGATAATCTGATTATGTTATCCGACTAAAAGTCTCTTTTTGCATCTTTTTGATTTATAAGCCAGGTTCTTTGGGAATAATGGACGCTTTTTTTAAACAGTTTATTTATATTTTATACCTATTGATATTTTTACATTGTTAATTTTTGTATAAAAAAATTGTTTTTCTGTTTTCAGGTTTTTGTATAAGGCTCCCGTTTTCATGTTCCTGTGTCCGTTTTCTGTCCTTGAAGTTTGCGAATGCGTGTGTTTATTTACAAATTACTGTAAGTCATGCTTATACCTTAACTAATTTACGTTAAAAGTGCATATAATTAACTAATTGGTATTGAAACAATACAATCCTCTATATTTTTATATTTATTTAGTCACGTTGTTCCATATTTCAAATAAATATATGTGAATAAATTATTTTGGTTTTATTTATGAAAGAAAAATACAAAATACATTTGAACTGAAAGAGGCCCCGCCATTGAATAACCGGAAACGGAAATGAAAATTAAGCCATCATGTCCTTATCATGTCAACCTGTCAATTGGAAAGTTAGTTCTCCAGACGACAACGAAGGCTTTCGGTGGCGTATCGTGTTTCCACGATTTAACACAGAGTTGACACTTCTTTCTAGTTAATTATTTTATGGTTCAAAGAACTAGAATTCCCACTTCTAGGCAACGTACGCTTCGTAAAATGTTTTGTTAGCCATAGACATGTGTAAAAGACAGATATCAATCAATATACACTGATTGATTTTGACTCAACACATACAAGGAAAATGGAAATACAGAAATTGTTTATTTATAGTCTGATTTGACCAGACTTTTATTCCTGTGCAATACTAAGTTATATCGATAAATATAATAAATGCTGGAAGTTTCTTGAAGTTTGAAAGTAAGAAATAGTTTTTTTTATAGATTTTTGTATGTGTTACTTATTTCTTTGTAAAATAAAATAAACTACCTTGAAATTAAAATGACGGACACATCTATCACTGTCAAGGATTTTGTCGTTGGACAGACTATAGTGTGGGGCAATTGCCCCACGTTGCCTTACCGTAGCTACTATGAACTCTGGCTCTTATGAACCCAGACACAATTTACCATCGCTACTGCCCGCTACTGTTTAACTGTACTGCTCGTCTATTTAATTCATGCATTTTATGTGTTCTATTGCACAGAATATTTGCCTTACTTTGATAAAAAGATAAACTCATACTGTCCAAGCATAGCTTAACTTTTCAACTTTTATTTAATAATGAGGAAGATGCATATATTTTATTTTTCGCCAGAAACTGTTCAATTTATTAGAATAAATATGTATAAATGCAAAAAAAACTTTTTTCTTGAAAGCAGTACCACAATTTTATAAAACGGGCCATTAAAATACTATGGATAACGCAAACGACGCCTCGCGAATTGAAACGATATTCTATTGGCCTGACGTCATCCGCCGTTCTCGTCGACGCGCGATGGCCAGCAGCAGCCAGATGTGTTCCGTTTATGTACGTATTTAGGTGGCATTTTTGTTGCTGGTAGCGTTGATTGAAGGAGCTTTTTATGCTTTTTTGTGGAGTTATTATTTGTATGTGTGAATTTTTTAAGTAATGGCAGATTCCAGGTTTGTAAAAGCACAATCAGATAACTTGCCAAAAGTCGATGCTTTTATGTTGGCTGCTTTTATAAATACAAATTCCCAATTTATTGGTGCTGAATTACGAGGAAAAAAACAGAGAGGTATGTAACATTTATTCTTTGCAGTACTGAGGCATATTTAAGTATAAGTAGGTACCTACTGTTACAAACATATAGTTATAAATTAATGTTATAAACTTATTTTTCAGATCAGGTAGGGAGACGTATGGAGATAATGCTGTAGGTTATGTAGAAGTGAAAAGAGACAAAAATATTTGTTTAGTATGTGGAAAAATAACTCCAGAGCATAGCGTGAAAAAGAAAGTTTTTTTTTATATATTGACACCCCCTTACCTTTGTTATTTTTAAAGGTTTTTTTACGAAATTATAGGAAATTTAATTAAAATTACGAAATATTGACAGTTGAAAAGCGAAAAATACCTACAATTTTCTGGACCACCTATTTTGAGACACCCTGTATAACTAGAATTAATTTTAAAAGAGAGTATATAAAAAACCATGCAACTTTTTTTATGTAATGTTTTCTTCTAAAACCTGCAGTTAAGGCTGTATGTGGGTGTCAAAATATAATGAATAACCCTGTACATTCAAATTTCATATACCTATGTAAGACAATATACATAAATATATGAACTTACATCAAAATGATCTTCACAACAATAAATCGTAAAAATAGAGGATAATTTAACGTTTTTCTTTTTATCTCTTCTCATTGCCTTGGACCATTTTTTTCTGTTTTCGCTCATCCATTACTATTTATAAATATCACTAATTACTAATTATGTATTAATTAACACAAATAACTAAAATTTTGACTCTGATTCAACATTGTTTAAAAGCAAACTGTGTAAAATAAACACGCGTCTGGCTCCACTCAACTAGAAAAACGGCGGGTGACGTCACAGCGGCAAGGCGCGGTAGAGAGCGTTTGCCCGGCCACTGAAATTAACAAAATTTAATTATTTTATATTAGAGGCATTTCTTAACCGATATCATTTTTTTTTGTTCAATTTGTAATTATATGAACTATTTTTTAAAACCATTATTTAAAAACATGCATTTTCCTCATTGACCCTATATGCCAAAACTTCTTTCAACTAAATTTTTTAACCTTATACATATAATAGATGACAAATATTGGTGCAGTTATTGTAATTTTGTGTTTTATTTACTTTTAGTTATCCCAATGAAAATAATATTTAAAACACCAACACTCTCAAACCGCAGAGGAGAATATAAAATCACTTATAAAATTTGAAACAAAACAAAAGCTAAATAAGAAAAGCTAAAAAAGCAGATAATGGATGACAGTCTCGTTGACAACCATCGTGACAACCCTTTTAGTTAATGACACTTGACACCTACCTTTCTGAATAGTCTTTGACTACCCCCGCCGGCCTGAGTAGGGTAATAAATGTAAATATTGTGATCTTCCGCCGATACAGGCTTCTCGACGAAGGGTTTGTTGAAGATGATACCGTTGACTTCAACATGGTCTTCCGATTCAACCAATTCATGATCTAAAAATTGTAAAGCACCTATGTAGCGACTTTATCAAATGCTATTTAAAAATACGAGTATCTAATATGTCCAAACAGAGAAAATATTATTGCGAAAATCTATATTTTAATTAAAATTATATGTAACAACTTGCACTGTCGTGTATTCTTTCGCTGGGGAAAGTATATATTAATATAAAATACAATTTTTAATAATATGTATAGTTCAATATAAATTAATTAAAATTTTCTCTGAAATTGTGTCGTAAATTTATAAAACACTCTGTACAAAAATCACTAGAGAGCCTTATTCATTTACCTTTTGGATCTAGACTGTCTCTATCTAAAACTGCATATCTAGGAATGGCAATGCCTTCAGCCTCTAACGTTGAGTATACTTTTCTTCTGTCCTGAATGTCATACTGCATGTGTAAGTTGTTGATGACGTAGGGGTTGTGTAGTTGGGCATACTGTATCGCTTTGTCTAATGGAAACCCTTTGGAATGGAATGAAATGAGGCAATCACAGACTGGCCATTCCTCAACAGGTTGCTTTAAGAAAAAAAAAATTATGTAACATTATACAGGGTCGCTTTTATGTATGGAAACTGTCGATTATTAGGTAAAGTATAGGAGGTACCGCAAAAAGTTAAATATAAAAGTTATAGGGTTTATAAATATCTATTAGCGGGTAATAAAGGGTAATAAATTTAAGTATACAGGGTCGGTCATAAGGTCGTGGCACATCAAAGTTTCATTTTTTTAAATGGAACCCCCTGTATATTATTGCATATTTCGGTTCTTCCTTCAATTCTAAACAAAAATCGAATTACACACAATGTACCTCATACTTAAATCGAATTACACACATTTTAAAAATATCACTTAAACAATTTGATTTAATTAATTTCGATATGTTCAGTTTCAATTAACGATGCCATTTTGTCAAAACTGTGATACTTAATAATATTTGACATTAGTTCTAGCGATGGGAACTATCGAATGAATTAGACTATCGAATGGTTAATGAATGAATGATTTCAACTATCGAATGGTTTTATTCGAATAAAATCATTCATTCATTTGTATACTAAAGCATATGTGACAACCTCGCCGTGCGACTAAATGGTTATCGTTGAGCCACGACTATCGAATGCTTTTGATAAATGAAATTTAGTATTCGTTTGATTTTTTGTATGCGTCAGTGCATTATTAGTTCTTCCAAATTTTTATAACTTCGCCGTATAAATACTGTGCTATTTTTGCGTTTATTAAAATAGTTAAGATACTAAAATAGTAGTTATTTTTTAATTTTATTTATTGACGATTGTGTGCATGTGCAGGTGGTCAAAATTTTTCCGAAAATTTGTGTGGTTTTCCGTAGTCCGATCTTTCAATTATTTAATTTTATATGGTATATGGTCTATTTTTTAATGGGAAATTTTGAGAAGTAGCAATTTTTAAGAGAGATGAGATGAACAATATATAAATGAACTTACAATTAATTTTAAAAATACATATTTGTATTTTAGATGTTTTAATAATATGAATTAGTTGAACTTAATAATCATATTTAAGTAATGTGGTTAAGTAAATGGTTATCGAACTCAAACTATGGGGTGAGAAAATTAAAATGAAAGTTTTACACGTGCCAATTTAAAAAAAAAGTTAACGATGTTTGTATTTTGTTTCTGCTAATTCTCTTACATGTAGTTTTTTGAGAAGAAATATTTCATTTATTTTTTAAAGTAAATGCCAGTAAAAGTAAATATAATTTTTAAATAGTAATATAAAGCACCCAATATAAATAATTTTGATTTCTAATTTTGTATTTATATTTTCCTTCCATTACACTGCATGCTTAGAAAATTAATAAATGTTTATATTTCATGATTTTAAAATTTGTTGTTAATATAACAAATTAGTTCTGTAATTATTATTATTTAATAAACCAACGTTGCCACACACAAAAAATTTAGAGACTATATTATTTTTAAATAGGATCTAATATAAATAATTTTGACATCTAATTTGTTGTTTACATTTTTTTACTACTTAAAAAAAATATTTATATTAAATGATTTTAAATTTTGTTGTTAATAGGTGTAACAAATTATTACTGTTATTATTATTTATTAAACCAGTCTTTGCTTAAAAACATTAAAAATCATTTTCCTACATCCAAAATAACAAGTATTATTGCAGTGTAACAACAGAATATTAATAAAAAAAATGCAGAATATATAGACATACTAACCCTAACTAACTAAAGCCAAACAATAATATTCTTTGCTAATATCAACCAATACCAAAATATGGCAACAGCGCCCTTCATAATGTATTTTCTGTGTAAATACTAGCACCTCAATAAAAAAATTAATGTGTCCTTATCTATATCTGACTCCGCAAAAAATCAAAGATGCCGGCTTCTTTCATAGCATTGCCACCAACCGCTGTCAGGTTTCTCGGAAAGAAACCTACGTCGCCGGGCGACAACTAAAATTCAGTTAATATTTTATTATAATCGATCCTGACGAATAAATGAATTTCATAAATGAATGAATTTTATAAATGAATGGTTTTTGCTGCCGAATTACTAGAATACAATATTTCAAGGCAGATGACGGATCTATTCGATAATTTTTATTCGAATAGTTTTTTTCACAACGAATGCTTTCTTACTAACTATCGAATTATTCGAATGAATTGCAACTATCGAATGTTTCGATAGTATTCATTCGATAGTTCCCACTACTAATTAGTTCTCAAGTTAGCATTTATAGATGTATAAAATGAGAGTATAGCAAGTGTAGAAACTACAAAATTTTCGTTTAACATTTCAATTCTTCAATTTATGTACATTGTGTATTACGATTATTGTTTAAAATTGAAGGAAGAATTGAAATATACAATAATACACAAAGGGTTTCATTTAAAAAAAAATAAAGTTTGATGTGACACAACTTTATGACCGACCCTGTATATTTAAATTTATTAGTAGCTATAGGAATTTAAAAATCCTTTACAACAGTATCACAGTTTCGGCAGAATAGCATCATTAAATCAAACCAAACACATCGAAATTAATTAAATCGAATTGTTAAGTGATATTTTCAAAAGTCAATAACTCGGAAACGGCTTTGGGGTACATTGTGTGTATTTCGATTTTTGCTTAGAATTGAAGGAAGAATTGAAATATGTAATAATATACAGGGGGTTCTATTTAAAAAAATAAAACTTTGATGTGCCACGACTTTATGAACGACCCTGTATACTTAAATTTATTACTTACTAATAGATATTTAAAAATCCTATAACTTTTGTATTCAACTTTTTGCGGTACCTCCTATATTTTACCTAATAATCGACCGTTTCCATACATAAAAGCGACCCTGTATAAAAGAATAATCTATATTTGATATCAACTAAACTTTTAGTTACGTCATCGAGAGCGCAATTTTTAAATTCAATGTTGCCAACCATGGACATATCCGGCGCCCGGCTAATTAACTGGAATTTAATTTCGCGCTGTGGATTCAGGTGGTAGCTCTGCTGTAAAAAATTTCAAGTTGCCACATTTATTTATTTCCTGACATTATCATTCGTTATGACACTTTGGTTTTGTATTACGAGTTTTTGGTTTAAATAAATAATGTTGTGATGCTTGAAGCTTGAAAATGTTTACTAGCAGACCTTGCAGTCGAACATTGTTCTTTTTAGAACCTCTTTTAATGGACCTCTTAAGTGTACAAGATAGTTTAATAGCCGTAAAAAACTCATTGCAACTTTATTGGAATATTTTAAACGGGAAAGCCGTCGTAATGGCCCTTTATGTCCCTTAAGACCTGTTAAGAAGGTGATTTTTGTTGATGTAAATAATAACTGTTCATAATTAATTTATTTTTGTTTTCTAAAATATTTTGATTAAAAGAAAATATATAATAGTGGGCAACGCTGTGCCGGTCAAGCTTAATCACGCGAGTAAAAGTTTATTTGGTATAAACTTATACGAAAGTATTAAATATAAAACTAATTTAAATAACTTACATTCAAGATAACGTCTTCCTGAAACACGATCACTTTAATGTATTCAAAATCCTGCAGCCTGGTCAAAATCTCCTTCATGGGTTTGCTCTGGGTCTTTTTTTCCATGGCACACACGCCCACAATGACCACCTTGCCCCCATCGTCCATTTCTTGGGGGTCCAGATCCGGGTTGCTGGGATCGCATAATTCCAAGTCCCCCTAAATAAGCGATTGACAGTGTGAAATATTGACCGTTCTTTATTTATTTAAATGCGAGACAAAGAAAAAATTAGTATTATTTATTTACAATAATTGTTTAAAATTGTTTAAACTGTCCAAGTGTTGCATCATATTTCGACAGTGGGTTAATTACAGTAACAAGTAACGTTGGGACAAAATTAATATTTGGTAAAAAGTTAACAGCAATCATATGGGCTATTAGACAAAAAAATTGGCGCCGGGAGGCACGTATAGCAAGCGTATAGCCGCCCATACTAAAATATGTTAAAAGGAATTTTTCTAATTTTTTTTTCATCTCAAAAACTGCGACTTTGACCGTTTTGATGTTATTACAAATTTTGTTGCAAATATTATTCCTAATCTTAAATTGAAAACCGCGTTTCTCTAGCTACTGCAATTTTGGAGTTACGATTTTTAAAAAAAAATTAACCCCTTTACCAACCCCCCACCCCCACCAAAAACTAATGGCCATATTCTCGAACGCCACAGTATTTTTGTGGCAAATTTGGTTAAAATCGGTTTAGCGTTTTTTGAGTTATCGTGTTACAGACGGCCAGACAGACAGACAGACAGACACCATGAAAATATTTTGTATTTAGGTGATTTATGACCCAAATAACTCATTTTAACGTCTATGTATAATATTCTAACGTCACATGCAAGCAAGATCTGACTTAGGATAATTGACCGAAGACTTCAGAGGTACTGGACGCCCGAAATACCTCCTGAACAAGCCGGATTCGTGAAATGAAGAGGCACAAGAGATCAAATATTTAACATACGCCAACTCATAGAGAAATCCGAGAATTTAATTCGCCTATGTTCTTGTGTTTTATAGGCTACAAGAAGGCTTTCGATTGTGTGAGGTGGAAAAGTCTATGGAGGATTCTGAGTGAAATGGGAGTTCCGAATCATCTAGTGGCTCTTATTAACAATTTATATGACAATTATACAGTAATTGTCAACCTAGATAACAAAACGTAGGAACCTTTCAAACCTAGAAAAGGGGTACGTCAGGGCTGTATACTGTCACCCAGATTGTTTAATGCCACAAAACATCCCCCTTTAGAACTTTTTCTTTAATGGCCATAAGCGGGAGTAAAAGACCAACCGCCCGAACAAACACTAGAGGCGCCACCGGTCATCAAATGGTGTAAAAATTGCGAAAATTTAATCATCTAATTTTGACACAAGGGGTCGCGCTTAACTTTTTCAATTTTAATTCAATATTCATTGTTTTCAAACTATATTATTAGACTTTGTTGTATTTTGTGAATGTATAAATGTTTTCTTAGTATAAAGTTGCATTATAGTAATTTAAATTATATTACATACATATTTAAGATTCAAATATTATGACATATATGTCAGTTGCCGTCTAAAATGTCATCTTGATAACAAAAAGTTAGTTATTGTCAAAAGTAGTTAAAATCATGTTAAAATATTAAAATTTACAAGTTATAATTAGATATTTTATATTATTTCAACAACAAACACATAATAGTACAGCGTAATGTTGATATGCAGGTCAAAACAAAAAATGCCGTTATATTTTTCAGTTTTCGTTGTCAGCCGCGGAAGTTTCAGTGATTTTAGTGTTGTCGGATATTTTTATTTGTGAAATAGAAATATTGCGTTTGGATTGCAAAACTAAAAGTGGAAGTTTTATTGCAATGTAAGTAAGCGTTTGTCCATTTTATATTTTACTTTTTTCATACTTACGATAAATATACATATATTGAAATTTTATAATTCGTTTTATTTAAAAAATGTTAGAAAACAAACTTGTAATCCTGTAATTGACATAATTGTTATGTAATATATTCCATTTAAATGTAATATATTACTTAACAATTAAAAAAATGTACATTTAAAAATATATACAGGCATTAATTGAAATTTTTTGAGTGCGAACAAACACGAGAGGCGCTTTATTATTTACTTTCATTTCTTAACATGACAGACGAAGTTCTAAAGGGGGATGTTTTGTGTTTAATGCCTATAGTGAATACATTATGAGACGTGCTTTGGAGGGCGAGGAAGGAGGAATCCTAGTCAACGGTAAAATCCTAAACAACCTCAGGTACGCGGACGATGCCACCCTTATAGCGAAAAGTGAGGAAGAAATGGCCCGGTTGCTGGAAAGAGCCACTGAACCGTCGAAAGCAATAATAATTACCATCAAAAGCAGTAATCTTGGTCTAGAAATAAACACTAATAAAACCAAACTCATGCTGATTGATAGAAGTGGTGCAGTTCGATTACACAACCTCCTCCCTAATATAGAAAGAATAGATCAATTTATATACTTAGGGTCTTTAATAACAAATAATGGGGGCTGTGAAGCAGAGATAAGAAGGCGTATAGCAATGGCACGGACGGCTATGATGAGCCTAAGAAAAATATGGACAGATAGGAATATTACTAAAAACACCAAAAAGATCCTTGTTCGATCTTTGGTGTTCTCCATATTCCTATACGGGTCTGAGTCTTGGACCATCAAGAGCGCTGATAGACACCGTATAGATACATTTGAGAGGTGGTGCTGGAGGACAATGCTCCGTATCCCATGGACACCTCGAAGAACGAACCAGTCAATTTTTAATGAACTCGGCATCACAGATTGATTATCCACCATCTGCCGTAGACGCATCCTGCAATACTTCGGTCATATCACTCGCCTCTGCCTCTCGTCATATCACTCGCCTCTGCGAGTGATATGAGTCACCTCTGTGAAGACAACCTTGAAGAAATCATAGTACAAGGCAAAGTAGAAGGCCGAAGACCCAGAGGACGATCACCATCGAGATGGCTTGACCAAATAGCAAATATTACAGGTCATCCATTTCAATCAAATCTCCGAGAAGCGGAAGATCGCCAACGTTGGAAGATCAAAATCACCAGCTGCACATTGCCATAAGTCAAGATTCTTCAGACATGAAGAGACGACGAAGAAGAAGAAGATTATACAGTCCTTAAGAAACAATCTCATTGTCACTGTTAAGAACTTCAGTAAAGAAGAAGCTGTTTTCATTCAATCACAAAATGACTTTGAAAATAAAAAACTTTTTTGAAATTCTTAAGCTTGGAAATGATTTCTCTTTCCCTTCTTGATATATATCTTATCTCATTGTAATTAAATCATCATGTGTATAGTTATCAACAAATAAAAATAAAAATGAGATAGTAACTTCTAATATGAACTAATTATTGATTGTTTATACCCTCAAGTTAAACCCTTACCTACTTATTTAAATATTAAAATACCTACTTAAAATTACCAAATACCATAAACATCTTGATTTATTTGATTTGATATATATTTCTTTAAAAATAACATACATATACCCGTTTAAACATTTTAAAAATAAAGCTATATTACCAGTGTATCTATGTAATATCCAGGTTCCACTCTATCAGGACCATTACCAATAAAAAACATTTCAAACAGACCCACTACAATCAGGAAGGTTAATGTTTCAAATAAATATAAATGTTACTTAACTACACCAACCGGAAAGCGTGTATTAATAATAAACATTATTATCAAACCATATTTTAGTATTCCTAGCAGGCATACATAGTATATTTGTTGTTAAAAGAAGAAACGAGGCAAAAATTAAATTGTTTATAATAAAAGATTCGGTCAACAAGAATGTGCTGTACGGATAGCCGAGAGATGAGTTCGTTAATTAAATAAATGTGTAATTATCTAACGCGTTTAGCAAATAATACGATATTAAACAAAACTAATCCAGGATAATCAGTTGAAATTTACATTAACAATAGTACAACGCAGATTCTTTGAACATTTTTTTTTATTGGAAAATTTAGTGGAAGGAGTCCACATCTAAATATTTCCTGTTAAAATTCATTAAATTATAATCAGTCGAAAACGAGTTTTTAAAACTTATTAACACAGACTATAATCTATATAACTTAGTAATTATTCAAGTTTTTTTTTAATATTCATAATGATTTAAAATAGATGTAACTATCGTTTAAATTTAATTAAAGATAAATATAGATTTAGAAAAAGTATGAGTGGATAGGGATAATTTTTTTAAATAGAATACCCAGTATATTATTGCATTTTTAGCTTCCTTTCAGATCACTTTACATAATACTAAGATATAAGTAAATATATTTCGATAGTTTTATAGATATTAATAAATAAATAAAAATATACAGGGTGTTTCAAAAAACATGTGCCATCTCTCGTGGGGAGATTCCTGCTTTGTTTCGTAGCTACAGGGTGTTAACCGGACCTACATATGTTGATATGAAAAATAAATTTTATTTTTACGTGAGGAATCTCCCCACGAGAGATGGCACATGTTTTTTGAGACACCCTGTATATTTTCATCCTTTCTTAAAAAAAATATTAAAATTACAAAAAGTGTGTCCTGAAATCAAAACTATATTACTTTGCTATAAATATGGTAATCGTAAATTATACAGGATGTTCAAAATTCTACGCCAAACTTTCTAAAATTTAAAATAATTTTACTTCGTTTTTTTTTAAATAGAACATCCTGTATATTATTCTTTCAATAGATGAAGAATTAAAAAATATTTTTTTTTGTATTTAGAGTATTTCACAATTTTTAACGGTTTCGCAGATATTCGCGGTTTTATATTTCATATGGCATTTTCTACAGTAAATTTTTATCAAAGTCTATGAAATAATACCAGGGGCGCATATACGGGAGGGGAAATGAGGGTAATTACCCCTCCCAGGAATAAATTTATAAATAAGAAAATTTGGTATGAAATAAAATAATTGTCACAAAATAAATGAATAATGTCAATCACACAAAATAGAAATCTAGAACAATCTAAGTCTATTTTTTTCCATATAGTCACAATCCCTTTGAGCAAAACTTAATTTGAATTACTTTATTTATTGCCTCTACCCCTCCCAGACTCAATCTCTGGATGCGCCACTGAATAATACAGCGTGTATCTGCAAAACCATTAAAAATTTTGATATACTTTAAATACAAAAAAAGGCATTTTATAACTCTCCATCTAATAAAAAAATAATATATAGGGTGTTCCATTTAAAAAAAAAAACAAAGAAAAATTATTTTATATTTTAAAAAGTTTGGCGTAGAATTTTGAACACCCTGTATGATTTAAGATTACGATATTTTTAGTAACGTAAGTATAAATAATATAAAGTAAATACCTAATATAGTTTTGATTTCACGACAGTTCTTGTATTTTTAATAATCTTTTTAGGAAAGGCGGAGAAAACTATATTTATTTATTTATTAATATCTCTAAAACTATCGAAATATATTTACTCATATCTTAAGATTATATAAAGTGATCTGAAAGGAAGCCAAAAATTCTATAATATACAGTGTGTTCCATCCCGCTCCACTCACACTTTTTTGAGCCACCCTATAGAAGTTAAAATATGTATTTTCTTGGAATACATACTTGAGGTTTGCACTAAAACAAAATTCGCAAATTTTTTATTCTAGGAGCTACAGATGCCCGACGCACTATTGCCGGATCTTGTAGTAATATATTTTAGAAGCAAACTGTCATATATTATATTCAGTACTAAATTATAAATCACCCTGTATATTTACATCAAAATCCGTCAGACATTCGTCGCAATAACACAGAGAATCCGTCGATTCTGCGTCGCTGGTTCTCCGGTATTTTCTCCACTTTTTCAATCTCCACCAATCTTTAAAATGGGACCAGTCCATTATAGAAAAAATAACTTTAAACAAATAAACTAAAAATTTTCACATCTATGACAATTATCTGACTTTTCTAACAACCAAAAATTGAAATCTACGCGAAATTTAAACGATATTCACAATAAAAATCTGATAATGAACTTAGGAGTGGAAAGGATCCAAACATACGACTTATCATTAAAACGAAATAATCAAGGTTAAGTATAGTTACACGAATATTATGGTAATAATGAGAAGATAAACAATTTAGCAAATATTTAACCAATTCTATGCACGTCAATTGTGAAAGTAAACTATGTTTATTAATTTCAGTATTGTGTTTGCCTGCTAGTTATAAGTCTCGGTTATACAGATCACTATTAATACGATTAAATGCTAGTGTGTTAATAGTCAAAACATTCATTAAAGCAAAACTAAAAGTTCTAAGCAAACTAATATACCGTGTGCCAGTATGCAGGTGCAACTGATGGATTGTCAACATCTTGAATAATAACCGTAGGTATAGATTTTAGACTTTCAGTGCTGGAGCTCATAGTGAACATCGAGAAATAATAAGCAGATAGAGTGGTGCATAAAAGAATCAGTTAAGTAAAAAAGAACAGTTTTACTTACTGCCCCTACATAGAACTGTGCCGGTCTGTACGTTATCTTACGTAGACCTTGATACCCTTGCTCCAATTCTGTATACGACATGACCCAAGTGAGACATGCCTAACACTTTTTACCGGCTTTTTAAGTGGGGCCTCTGGTTTTTCAATGCTTCTCAGCTGTACAACCACGAAACGATGAAACAGTACTTTGAGCAGGTCACAATGTATTGATTATAGATGGAAATTTTCCATTCCAGCAGTATAAATATAAGAAATACTGTTTAAAACACTTTGCAGATTAGTTATATTGGTCTTAATGAAGGGCTATCATTCACTTTTACATGACGTGCGACTTCTAAAAGTAGCACAATACTTTTACTTTTATTGTTTTGCAATACAAAATCAAATAGAATCAATAGAATTGTTAAATGGGTGACAGCAAAATGACAATAATCAGCTGATCTCAAGAGTTCGTTCATATAACCGATATTCTATATTTAAAAAATCTGATTTTTTAAACTTTTTAACTAATCTTCTTTAAAGATTTTGTATACTACTGTAATTACAAATATATATTTCAGAAATTGTTGTTTATTATCCTATTCCTATTATAAACAGTATTTTGATATTTTAATTTAACTGGTGTTTTAATATTTAGGATTTAGGCAAAATGAACAGTATAAAGCCCCGTTCTCAGAACTGCGTCGTGTTGACAGCGACACTGATTGACACTTCAAACGACCAATGGGAGCTGTACTAAATTTAAAATTGACAGCTGTTTGAATTTTGTACAAATCTCATTGGTCCTCTTGACGTGTCGCTGGCGACAGTCGCTGTTCTGAGAACGGGGCTTAAAACCATCTGATTTTGACGTCTTCCAATGACATCAATCTGACTCATTTCCACAATCAAAACAAGTTTATTATTTTAGAAATTGTTCCAGAGGATATATTGAATTTATTAATCGCAGCATGTCTATAACGCAAGGTTTGTGCTTAAAAATGATTTCTTTTTCTATCTATAATTATTCTTTTTGCAGAGAATCGCCCTGAACTTTACGAGGAAGTGAAGCTATATCACAATTCAAGGGAGAGAGAAAAGTAACATGATTGTTTTATTGTTTTTAATCTTTTACATATATTTTATTTCCAGGTATGATAATTTAGCTGATTTATACGCCGTAATAAACACATTACAGCAACTTGAAAAAGCATACATAAGAGACTGTGTCACTCCAAAAGAATATACTGGAGCTTGTAGTAAATTGCTAGTACAATACAAAGCAGCTTTTCGACAAGTTAAAGGAGACGAGTTTCCTAATATTGATACTTTTGTGAAGAAATACAGGGTATATACATATTCTAGTTGTTTTTTTAACATTTATATAAATGTATGTTTTGTTGTAGCTTGATTGTCCAGCCGCATTGGAACGAATAAAGGAAGACAGACCGATTACAATTAAAGATGACAAAGGAAATACCAGTAAATGTATTGCGGATATTGTCTCGCTTTTTATAACTATAATGGACAAACTGAGATTAGATATAAGAGCTATGGACGATTTGCATCCAGAACTAAGAGACTTGGTGGACACAATGAACAGACTGAGCATTCTTCCTTCGGATTTTGAAGGAAAACAAAAAGTGGGTGAATGGCTGGCCACGCTAAATTCAATGCAGGCTTCAGATGAGTTGTCTGAGTCCCAAGTTAGGCAGTTGCTGTTTGATTTGGAAAGTTCTTATGCAGCATTTAATAAGGTTTTGCATAATGCTTCTTAAATTCCTGTTTTTTGTATTTTCTTTATTTGTAAAAGCACATAATATGTTATACCTTATATAATAATAATAATATAGATTATTTTATTTTATTGTACTATAATTTTACATTTAACTGGTAGGTAACAAGAAAAAAAAACAAATTTATATAAAATTATTTATTAAATAAGTTTTGATTATTTTTCTTAAATAAAATATTAAATTAGTATGAAATGTGATGTGTATTTACAATTATTGCTTTGGGATATTTTGTATAAATACTGAGTTACATATATCAAATAATGTATTTATATAAAATATCATTGCAAACATACAGGAGAAGAAGGCATCAGTATAAATAAATATTTTACTAATTCTCCTTGTATGTAAGCGGTGTTCAGACTTTTCCGTTTTGCACTGTATTATATCTAATATAACATCTTACAATATTCAAAGCTTTAAATTACCTTAAAATTAATATATTTTTTAATTTATAGTAAAAAAAATGGATACATATGCAAACCAATTTATCAAATATAGCCAAAAATGTTATATAAATAAATATGATTTAACATTAACTTGTTCTTACTAAGGTTATATATTGAAAGATTTAAATTTTTATTTTTGTTAATGTATGTTAGGTTGCCTACGAAACAAAAAAATACAACTACACGAATACACTCACCGGCGCGAAAAACGGGCAACTTAAAATATTGATGTAGTTTAAAGATTAATATATTTTGTTCTAGTGCGCCGATTTTGATGATTTTTCCGGCAATTTGTAGCTAAATTATTTGACTTTTTAGTGTCTCTTTCTAAATTAAAAATGAAAATTTCCATCTGTCAATTATACGAAGGAGAAGAAAATGTTGATATTTTGGTGAAAGTTTGAAACACCCTGTGGAATATATTAACCAAGCAAGGAATTTAAAAATAGTTTTATCGTCTAGGTACGTCTTTTCCTGATAGTTTGTTTTTTGATTCATCTCAATAACATTATTTTTATTGGAGATATTCGCTTTTGAAAGACAGTAACGATTTACAGCCATTTTAGCATTGATTTTTCATCAACATACTTATAAAATAGTGTAAATTGTTTTTGTAAAGGTGCGTTTCCACCAAGCGCGCATAATGTTTGCAAATGTTCGCGAATGATCAGCAATATTTGCAAACACATTTATTTGTCCGGTGGAGATGTTATTTAGAATGTCTGCAAACCGATTGGCGATGTTCCGGCCGATGTCGGTACATCAAAGGGATTTGCTGTTTGTGCGCATTTTGTGGAAACAGGTTTAAACGAAACTTTTTTTTAAAACAGGGACCATTTGAATTTGAACGTGCCATTTTGTGTGGTTCTTTTAAACTTTCACACACTTCTTACAGCTTCACACACCTCTGGAATAATTCTTGATGTAAGTGGCTTCAAAACTCTAAAGAGATACATATAAAGCTGTTGTACGAATCTCCGGTGGCTAAAAACCGAAGTGTTATAGCCAATATCAGTTCCACAGGAATACAGTCTCTGTAATTTGTATCTTTTTTACCTATTTTAGGACCGATTAACGATATTAAGTATTGAAAGTCTTCTTGTGACATTCTAGAAAAATTCCTAAATAGCCCACTTCTATCATCTGTTGTTATATCACGAATCAGTTGTACTGAGTTTCTCGTTTTCAAGAAGTATGACGTCCAAAACCTATGTTTTCTTTTCTTTTTTTTCAAAGTCTCCTTTTCTTTCAAAACACACAGTGGCATTTACAAAAGCTGTTTTTCGCGGAGCCATTTTGTGCAAATATTCCGGATCGTTGACAAATGTTCACAAACTCACTGTTAATTCGCGAAATCGTGTCCTGTTCTAAAAGAGAAAAATAGAAACGAACCAACATTTTCAAACGTTTTCAAGCATTCACAAACACTTGCGAATGTTTGTTTGTCAATGTTTTTCGGTGGAAACCGGGTGGAAACCCTAGATCTTATAAACTTCGTGGATAAAGCTATGCCATATGTATATTACATACGACTTTGTTTACGGGACTTTCACATGCATTTTTCTATTTATTTCTTTCTAGAACAAGATTATCGTATAGATCTATCTTTCTCTCTGCGTACGCTACTGAGCAGAGAGAACACTAATAACTAAAGTGAGAGAGACCGATCAACGTTAATTTTTGAAGACTGTGTTAGTGGCGCGGCCTTTGGCGTCTAACCCGAACTATGAGCGCATTATCGATATAGTAGGCTGCATTCATGCCTATTTTTTGGCGCCAAAAATTTAAAATTTGTATATTTGAACCGAATCTTAATCTTTCAAGTTTATAATAAGAAATCTTTGTAGTTTTTTTAGATTATTTTGTTGACAGCGAAAATTTATTATTAGACTTTAAAGCATTAAAACCTATAAATAAAATACTGTGTAGAAACATAATAATTTATTTAACTCCATACTCCTTGCCATATTCCAACTCAAGGCTGCAATCTTCAGTATCTTTTTTTATCTAACTTGGTTGAGAGTGAACAGGAAAGCACGGTTGGGAGCTCGCACAGAGTATCAGTAGGTATCCCGTAGGTATTCAATGTTTTTGCTAGTCTTTATTCTATAACAAGAACCTAGCAGTTGAAGAAAATAATTTGTATTACTGGAAATAATACCAGGTATAATACCTAGTCGTTCCATAGGTATCAGAAAAGAATGTGATGTTTTAAATTAAAAAAATTAAATTAGCAATGTACGATTATTATGTGCACTCACTATTACTATTAGGTATGTTAAAATAATTACCGAGATAAAACTTACCTTTAAAGGAAACGTTTTGTCTGGGTCTCAACCACAAAACAAAAATTACAAAAATGCCGAATAATCGTGGAATCTGAAATAATCAATAATGACAATAATCTTCTCTTCTGACAAGCTAAAAGAACAGGCACATTCAGTTAAAAACAATTTATTGCTCCGATTTGCTCCGATTATCAACAGATTTTAGTTATCTCCTTCTAGAACTAAGAAATAGAAAAAGCTACTGACAATCTAATCATAGATAAATGCAACAAGTTTAGATTGGAAAGCCCGTAAAAATTTTGGATCGCGAAATTATTTTGGGTCGCGACCGTTATACGCGATCTGGCGCTGCTATAGCGGTCGCTAAGAACAACGGCAAACAAAAACAGAAATAATTTTCTCTTGTCAAAGTCAGAATCTTCAAAAATCATAATAATCTTTCAAAATCTAAACCGCTCTCATTAAAGAAATTCCGAAAAGTGTTTATATAGCGTCCATTTTCAAAGTAATTATTGCTATCTTGTGAGTTTAATTCAAGTTTTATTTACTCCAACCGGTGATAATTGTGAAAAAGTGGCATTAAAAACTTAAAAAGCTGTGCTGTGAACTGTGAACTGCAAAAACCATCGTGGATCGTGGCATAACATCGATTTCCAATGTTTCATAGGTATTTCATACATGCGTCCTTATATAAAATAAAGTTTCTTGTATGCAACACACTGTATTTTATTTATAAAATTAAACGAAAATAATAATAAATTTGAATAAACAATATTTGGCGATATAATTCCGGAAAAAGCCGAACCGCTCCGAAATTTTCAAAAGTTTTGGGTCGCGACCGTTGCAAGAATAGCGCCAAATAGTGTTTACATTGTCCTTATGGGCACTTTCCAATCTAAACTTGTTTCATTTATCTATGAATCTAATTAATCCTGTCAAATGTTTAACTTGCAAAGTTGAAAACTTCCGTTTTTGACCGCCTAAACGCTATGCGCGTCTGGGATGCGCGGTGACCAAATAAACTTGTCTACGAAATGCCCTATTCCACAAGCCCTCTCACTTTAGTTATTAGTTTCTCTCTGACTAGGTCCAAAAGGAAAGGCATGGCTTTAATGTAAAAAATTCGAAAAAATGTTAGTGTCTTCTTCAAACGCGAATATCTCCAAAAAAAATAAAGCTATTAAGATGAATCAAACAACTAACTATCGAAAAGAGATACATCTAGATGACAAAACTATTTTTAAATTCCTTATTTTGTTACCGTACTCTACAGGGTGTTTCAAACTTTCACCAAAATACCAATGTTTCGTTTTTCCTCGTATAATAGACAGATGACAACTTTCATTTTTAATTTAGAAAGAGAAATTGAAAAGTCAAATAATTTAGCTACAAATTGCTTAAAAATTCATAAAAATTGGTCCACTAGAACACTTTAAAATAGATGAAAATTTTAAGGTGTCAGTTTATCGTGCCGGTGAACGTGCACAAATATCACTAGAATTACTGTTATTAACACATTATTAGCACTTTATATGTTAAGATAAATAATACAGATCACATTGTAACGACATAGTTAATTCAATATCTGACTCTGTATAAAAAAATACAATGGAGGATGAAACTATCTGTTACAATTGAACAATTTTATCGATCCGCTTGTAAGATCACTCAAATACACAACAAGCCTACGTAATAACTTATGGAACACAACGTTCATGTAAAACATTACATTAAATCTCACAATATCACTGTCTTTTCTATGTGTTTCTTAACTTCTAAACTCTTAATTGATGCTTCCCCGGTGGTTCATGTACCCATTAAACTGGGTGGTGGACAGTACTTTGTCTATGGCTATTTTTCGCATTCTCGTGCAGGTGGCTAGAAGCGCGCCACCCAAGAGGCACATTGCGCCTCCACCAAGGGCTAAAAGGGCTGAGAACCACCCGGTTTTGAGGCATACGGTGTCCGGAGTGGTTTTTGTATCTGAAATTTAATATAAATTCAGTATGAGCTAAAGCACATTAAAGTTATGAAAATACCAATAAGCGCAATGACCACACGATATTGCTTTAACGACAAGTCTATGTAATCGACACGAAAAAGTATTAAAGAATATTGACCATATTGACCAGGTCCTAGACACTCAATAGTAATTTTATGGAACTACAAATTTAGTTTCTTCCGCATCGCCAGGTGGCGCAAAAGACATTAAAGTACAGGTTTCTAATTTTTATATGAAGGTGACATGACAGCCTCTATATTTACTACCATCTATGGTCTAGTTTTGGTCTAGTTGTCAAAATGTTGGTGATCCGTCAAGTTATTTTTAAATAATTATTAATTCAGATATTCCTGATTTGCCGGAAAGTTCGGTGATTTGTGTTTATAGTTTATGTTTTTATTCATTTGTGCATTTTGATATTTACAGTCGATCATTATTTTCGTGCTGGATACTAAACATTTTTTATTAAAGACATTTTAGACATCTTAGAAATAATACATTTATGAACAAACTAAAAAAAATGTTTAATCATAAATAAGTAAGTACATAGTTGGTAATATAGTATGTTTAGTAATAGTTAAGTACTAGTCTATACTATATTATAATTTATTTGTTAAATCAAAAAAATAGGCGGTATGTGCTCTATTGTTGGTGTTTAAAATGTATGTTTTCATAATTTTATTTTTAGTTTTGAATGTGTTACACTTTTAATGATCAAATAAAACATAAAATATAGTAAACAAGTCTATATTTATTATTTTATATTTTACAAGAAATAATTTTGCGCTTGAATAACGTTACCGTTTTAGTTAGCGTTAATAAACAACGGAACGCTAAAATTATGTTATGCTAAAACTCTCCATTAGTTTCTTCCGGATCACCAGGTGGCTCTAAATGAAGGACTAATTTGTTTTATATCAGTGTCCAATCTATCTCTAGTAGTGACATTAGTCTATGATATTGACTCAAAACTGACAACTAAAGAGACAGCTTTATTTATTTGTCAAGTTACATAGAAACCAACACCAACCCAGCACAATATTTTTTCTATTCGTAATAAATTCCTTGAAATAATAATTTCTGAATATTTTTTAAAACGTAACTCGCTATGAAAAAAAATATTGTTTTATATACGACGATAAAATTGCATTATCGTCTCCCGAAATTAATTCACTCGCGATTTCATCGCTCGTGAATTAATCTTCTCGGTCGACGATAAAATACCATTTTATCGTCTTGTATAAAAAATAACTATTAATGCAAATATTTATGAAAAAAATATACCTATATAAGTTATATTCGTTTCTTGATCGCTTTCTCCTTCGTGTAGTACCCTCAACGACTGGAAAAGATTGATATTTTCCGATAAGGGAATATTCGAAGCTACTGTGGTAGAACTAGAAGGACCTTCTAGCTCCAAAGACCTCTTCTTCACGTTTTTGACGTTTCTCCAGTGGCATGGTTGACTCTAAAGATTAGAAAGCAAACTTTTATTATTATTCCTTTATCAAAAATAACAAATTAAGATTCCAACATAATAGCTATTTATGTAACAAGTTGCGAAATGAATGTGTTTTATTAAGCACGGGACGATGCGTCGAGTGCTTAAAACACTCTTTTCGCAACGAATTTCATACAAGATTTTTGTGAAAGCGGATAATTTGAGATTTTCATGCTATTATTATTATTCATTTTTAAACATTTTTTAAAATGTTCTGGTAATCGGTAATATTCTGATTTCTAAGGCATTGTTTATGCATTGTTTAATGACAAAGTTCTGTCAGGTTCAAACGTCGCCGTATTTCCTACAAAGTTTTGTGAAAAAATGATTGATAATGACGAATCTTTGGATATTCAACAAGCTGCTGAAACTGCGCTATCCGCGTTATTATAGTGCCCGAGAAGTCGAAAAACTTATACGAGACCATCTACGACAACTTTGAAACATGGGTCAAAGAAAAACATGTTGAGAATTTCACAGAAAAGGTATTGCTAGCCTATTTCCTGAAGTTATCCACTACCTTAAAGCTATCAACTCTGTGGAGTAAATATTCGATGTTCCGCACCATGAACAGAAACGTAGATATTAGTAAATTCACACCTTATTGCATTTTTAAAAAGAAAAGCTTCCGGATATCAGGCAAAGAAATCTAAAGTATTTAAAAACTGGAAATAGAACGCTTTATGAAAGAAGCCGATGACAAAGAATTCCTGTTAGCTAAAGTTGTCTTAATCGTTGGAGTATTTGGAGCATGTAGGAGGGAAGAAATCACGTTTTTGACCGTAGATGCCATTAAAGATTGTCATTCATTTATCAGTGTGAAGAATACAAAAACTCATTTTCCAAGAATGTTTACGATTACTGAGGGACCAATAGATGGTATCAATTTCTTACATGTATTTCGTAAGTACGCAAAACTTTGACCACTCACATGTGACACACAGAGAGAACACTAATAACTAAAGTGAGAGAGACCGATCAACGTTAATTTTCTCAGACTGTGTTAGTGGCGCGGCCTTTGGCGTCTAACCCGAACTATGAGCGCATTATCGATATAGTAGGTTGCATTCATACCTATATACTGGCGCCAAAAATTTAAAATTTGTATATTTGAACCGAATCTTAATCTTTCAAGTTTATAATAAGAAATCTTCGTAGTTTTTTTAGATTATTTTGTTGACAACGAAAATTTATTATTAGACTTTAAAGCATTAAAACCTATAAATAAAATACTGTGTGGGAACATAATAATTTATTTAACTCCATACTCCTTGCGCCATACTCCAACTCAAGGCTGCAATCTTCAGTATCTTTTTTATCTAACTTGGTTGGGAGTGAACAGGGAAGCACGGTTGGGAGCTCGCACAGAGTATCAGTAGGTATCCCGTAGGTATTCAATGTTTTTGATAGTCTTTATTCTCTAAAAAGAACCTAGCAGTTGAAGAAAATAATTTGTATTACTGGAAATAATACCAGGTATAATACCTAGTCGTTTCATAGGTATCAGAAAAGAATGTGATGTTTTAAATTAAAAAAATTAAATTAGCAATGTACGATTATTATGTGCACTCGCTATTACTATTAGGTACCTTAAAATAATTACCGAAATAAAACTTACCTTTAAAGGAAACGTTTTGTCTGGGTCTCAACCACAAAAAAAATTACAAAAATGCCGAATAATCGTGGAATCTGAAATAATCAATAATGACAATAATCTTCTCTTCTGACAAGCTAAAAGAACAGGCACATTCAGTCAAAAAAAAATTTATTACTCCGATTTGCTCCGAATATCAACAGATTTTAGTTATCTCCTTCAAGAGCTAAGAAATAGAAAAAGCTACTGACAATCTAATTAATCCTGTCAAATGTTTAACTTGCAAAGTTGAAAACTTCCTTTTTTGACCGCCTAAACGCTATGCGCGTCTGGGATGCGCGGTGACAGAATAAACTTGTCTACGAAATGCCCTATTCCACAAGTCCTCTCACTTTAGTTATTAGTTTCTCTCTGGTGACACATCAGCGATTTTTCTTGACGTATCGAAAAAATCAATGCTGTACCCTGCCAGTTGGAATCAATACAATTGGGGGTATACCAAAAAAGATAGCGGAATTTCTTGAACTCTCCAACGCCATTGAATACACTGGTCATTGTTTCCGGCGCAGCTCTGTAACAATGCTGGCAGATTCAGGAGCGGACATAACAGTTTTAAAGCGACATTGAAAATTCAATTGAACAAAAAACCGAAATAGCAAAAAGAATCATGGGACAGAAAGACACGCCAAATAAGAAATTAAAAGCAGTTCACGTAGAAGCAGAAGCTACCAGCATTGCCAGTACAAGAAATTTACTTATTCCGACTCCTATAACTTACATTTCTCTTAGAGACGAAAAGTTGGATGCCTCTTATATTAACTTTAATAATTTAAGTAATTGTACCTTCAAGATTTATAATAAATAAATATTTTCATTGTTTCTAACGTTTCATTTTTTACTTTTAGGCACTAGTGCCTAAACACGTGTCACTGTTAGATACTAGTGCCTAAAAGAATGTCATTTCGAATCTCAAATAAATATCAAAAACTGTCAATTTCGAAACGCTTTCACAAAAACTGTATTTTCGTGTTTAAGAAGTGTATTTGTTGCTTACCGGACATCTTCCGTGGCACATTCTAACGTCGCACTCAATGTACAACGCTGGTGATCCTGTAAATCGGAATGTTTTCATGTAGGCGAAAACCTGGGTCTCGTAGACTCCGGCTTCCGACCAGGATCCTCTGAACCTCGATATCAATTTGTCGTCTACTGGACATCTAAGGAATTAAACAAATTATAGTATACTAGACTAGAATCATTTGTAATGATGATGATAAAGCAAAGCAGGAATTTCCATTAACATACAAACTGGATAAAATTTTCTCACATTTATGTCAGCATGAGAAAAAACAATATGGCGATATTATTATATAACTTGGTAATATTTGAGGGGTAGTTTCATCTCATTGGAATTTGACTTTGAAAAAATCCGTTTGCCAAAAATAAGCTTTTTACGTCAAGCAGTTTAAGCAGAATCGTGGTTAATCAATTGCCCAACTTCTTGGAACACCCTGTATGATTTTTTAAAAAATTTCAAAATATGTAAAAAAAACAAAATAAATTATGTGTGTCCAAGCGTTTTCCCGAAAGACTAACCGTTTTTTAAATAACAAATATTGTAATATTTGAGGGGCGTTTTCATCTTCTTGGAATTTGAAATTCGAGAAACCCGATGCTTATCGAACCTCTACACCCCACAGTCAATCCGTCTGCCAAAAATCAGCTTAAAACGTCAAGCAGTTTAAGCAGAATCCTGATTATTCAATGGTCATATTTTATGAAACACCCTGTATAAATTTTTAAAAAATCTTAAAATATGTAAAACAACAAAGTAAAATATACGTGTTTAAGAGTTTTTCCGAAAAACTCACCGGTTTTTAAATAAAAATATTCTAATATTTTTCACCCCCTTAGAATTCGAGTTTCGAAAAATCCCTTCTTATCGAACCTCTAAACCCTAAAGTCAATCCGTTTTCCAAAAATCAACTCTTTATGTCAAGCGCTTTAAGCAGTAAACGTAAATAAAATAAAATATAGGTGTTTAAGCGTTTTTTTCGGAAACTTGACTGTTTTTTAAATAAAAAACATTGTAATATTTGAGGGGTGGTTTCACCCCCTTGGAACTGGAATTTCGAAAAATCCCTTCTTATCGAACCTCTACACCCTAGAATCAACCCGTATGCCAAAATTGAGCTTCTTACGTTGAGTGGTTTGAGCAGGATCGTAATTAATCAGTGGGTCAGTCACTTAAGAAGTTTATATATTAGTATAGATTTTAGTATGATAAGATAAAAAAACGAATATTTTAGTTAAAATACTTTTTAACATTCGGTAATTAATATAAAATATCAAAAAGTGCAGTAGGGAAATGTCTAAAAAATAAACCGTAACTTTGTATAAATAAAAGTTCTCTATTCCCAAATGTGTATTTATGCGGTAAATTTGCGCTTATGAAGTTTTTCCCCTAGACCTTTCATGGTATATCCCCAAGTAGCATTTTCACGACTTGCGACCACATGTTTACTAAACACAACGTTGGATTAGTTACAAAAAATAGTTAGCTCCCTACCTTGGGTATTAAAATAAATTTAAACGTTTTTATAACGTTGTGCCGACGTTGGTCTAGTACTACAGCAAAGTAGAAGCTTCTGCGACGTCGAATAAACATTGTCTTGTAACCTTTTTTGCTTAAGTGATCTTTTGGTGATTCGGACAACGTAGTTACAACGTTGGACAAGTTTTCCGACGTCAGTTTCAGGACCTATTCCAACGTTATGCAAACGTCGTCTGTTTTACTAATTCCAACGTTGTTTAAATTTTCTTATTCTTACGTTGGTAGGACGTCGAGTCACTACCTTTTTGCAACTGTATTGAACCATAACCTTAAATCTTAAATTTTCACTTCATTGTTCTGTTCAGTCAGACAGTTCAGTGCTGTTTTTATTTTTATAAAAAAAACTTAATTAAAATGGGACATAAGAAAGGTACATATAAAACTAAATTTAAATATACATCGACATATATTACCGATAGTTTATCCACTCCCTCGTTTATTTAGATTATAGAGGACGGCACAAGCTAGACTCTAGGATGACTAAATTAGGCAATCTTGCGACTAGTATCTGTTAAGGCCGAACTGCGACTTTATTAGTCCAGTATGCGACTACTCGAACTACTCCATCTTAATCTCCAAAACAACAAAGTGAAAGCCGCCATGTTGTTAAATAAGAAAATGGTTCGTTCCTAAAATAGCAATTCCTGCTTTTTGAATACATTAACTTGAAATATTTGACCCTAGAAAACAATTTTTTCGACTGCGAATAAATTATTCTCATTTTACTAAAAAAAAATTCAAGAAAATTTTTAAAACTTCTTTAATTTTAAGGCCCATTAGTATTTTTCAAAGTAGAAACAATTCATTTATCAATAAAGTTGTATGCGTTTAACTTTTTTGCCTTGGGTAACGAGTTACAAAGTCGGTTAAAGTGTTTCAATAATTATGATCTTCAAACATCCTCCACACTTAAATATTTTTGTTTTGTTTTCCTTCACTGCCATCTGACATATGTCTCTAACTAAATCATAAAAATAATATATTTACTATAATTATCCCAATTTAAGATAAAACGCGACTCAGACGCCATATTAGTTTTGTATTTCTGTGAATTAGGATTTTAAACAACGTTGCAGTTTGTACTAAATTAGGCTTCTAGCCAATGTCGGTATCCAACGTCGTTTCGACCCAAAAATTATTCTCCAAACTAGTGCAGACTAGGGTTGGCACGAGGTTGTGCCGACGTCGCGCCCCGAAGTTTGGTCGCGTGACACAACGTTGTCCCGACGTCCAAATGCTGCTTGGGTCATAGTATTGATTGAATTCATTCAATCAACGATCATAGTTATTGCTTGTTTTTCGTTACTTACCCATATTCATCAATCAGCTGAATCTTTTTCGTAGCTCCATTGTGGGCATAACAGTCGTTCACAACAATGTCGAATCCATCTGAAAATATAAAACGAATAATTATTAGTATTAAACTTACTCATATAGCAATTTCCTTAAGTCCTAAATATGTAAGCCGAATTTTAATAATAATGAGAATAAAAATTAATAAATTAATAATGTTCATAAAAAATAACAACTTCGGAGATTTGCAGATGTGATTATAATCAAGCCATAAAAAATGAATTGGAAAAATAATCCATCGAGATTTTGACGTATCAACGTATCCACTGCCGATCCTTTACATTTGGAATGTAGAAAGGAACCGATTCAATTGCAATTGATTCAATTTGCAATTTTTTTCATCATTAGATATTGATGTAATTTTTGACAAGATGGTTTTGGTGACTATTGTCGTAAGGTCATATTACATTGCATTGGATACTCTATACTAAATAATACAAACAAAACCGTTAATGACTAACGGTACAGTCCGGATTTTAATGAATATTAACAAAAATAATCGAACTAACGATATTAAAAAAACATCTGTAATACTCAAGTATACTAACAGAAAAAAATTGTAAAAAATACCCTAATCCTTTGTATTACCGCCCCTGGCTGCTATAAGTGCCTGCGAAGTTCATTTAATGAAGCTGGTACTGCTTCGCGACCTTTAAACCCTCCTGCCAAGCATTGGTCAAACGTCGAACACGATGGGCTTGTAGTTAGTATATAATTTTATAGAGGAACTTTAAAAAAAATCCAAATAGTTATTTAAAACAATCATTATTAACTTTGAAAAATATGCTCTAAACAAAGATTTATAAAACTATAACGAACTAAAAGTCAACATCTTCGACCATCTTCGACCAAACTTAAATCGATTATTAATTGATAATTGGGTCTAATTGGTTATTGATAATAAACTAGTTGTTTATCCAGTGGCGTCGTAAGTACTTAAAAAAATAATCATAATAATAAAAATATCTTATTTTAATGACACGCCCTGTATCAATATTTAATTCAATTGATTCAATTGACAATAATCACCAAAACCGCCTTGTCACATTGAAAAATAACTTCAAAAAAGAAATGATAATTGAAAAAATTGCAAATTGTTGGTGGCAAGCTTATTTCGCTCTTAAAAATTAACCAAAGCATGTATTGACATTAATCAAAAAACAAAATGCTTAGGAGTCATGGTTCTGACCATAAAATTATATTAAGGAAAATTTACAGACGAAATTGTTGCACAGGGTGTTTTAAAGTTAGGGTAAAAAAACAACCCCTCGATTAACCATGTATAATATGCCAAATACTAAAGTTTATTAAAAACTAAGCTTACGAATAAAAGGTGATATAATTATACAGGGTGTCCCAGGCTGAGCGTGCATTAGAAGTTTCTAGAGAATTATAATATCTAGAACGGAGATTTTTTACACATCATTGTTTTAGAGTGAGATCTATCCGCATACTGAAAACCATATCGAAAATAAAATATTTTCAATATGGCGGCATTTCCGAAAATACCGGAAGTTGGTAGCAACTTTCTTATTTTAAATAGGT
This sequence comes from Sitophilus oryzae, assembly GCF_002938485.1. Lineage (NCBI taxonomy): Eukaryota > Metazoa > Arthropoda > Insecta > Coleoptera > Curculionidae > Sitophilus > Sitophilus oryzae. The sequence goes on along the minus strand of NW_022147287.1, from coordinate 1,283,405 downwards.
ACTTCAATTTTTTATTACATAGGTACTTAAAATTTTATGAATTTTAATATCAAACACTCTATACGTAACATTAACCATTTTTGAGAAAAAAAAATATTTTAAATATTTGGAGGAAAAAAACTGCCTGTCAAAAAAAAATTTATAGCCTAAACGTCAAATTTAGTGATTACCACAGCCACTGGGACATAAAGAGGAGACATGTGGCTATATATTTCAAAAATTAAATTGTTTGAATGTCATATAATATTGGCCGTAGCTGTCATGAAATTGAGCGATTAAAAAATTATCATTTTATTTCACTATTGGAAAGTTTTTTCAATTCGTTACTTTTTGATTATACATGTTCCTTTATCTAAAATAAATCGTTCTTAAGTTATTTAAGATTTAATTTGGAAACGTATATTTTTCTTGATTTTATCTAGCTTCCTTTGACATTAAGTGTTAAACAGTCAGACAATTTATTTCCATCTCTCAGAAAACGAATTATTTGAATTTTCTATATTATAAATACTGCTGCCTTAAGAGTTTAAAAAGTGTATTTATAAAAATATATTCTCGTAATTTCGCTCTTTAGTGATATCTAATAGTTGATATTAAGTATTAATAATATACCGTATGATCGAAAAAAACAGCGCAAAGTTGGCTTGGAAATGATGATCGATAATATAAAATTTTTGAACCAAGTGTCACAATATGGCATGGATCTATTGTTTTACATCACTTGACGTTTAAAGTCATAGGCTACTGGTTAAAATCAAGACAAATATTTTTACGGTTTAAAACTAAATCTTAAATAACTTAGAAACTATTTATTTTAGGTATAGGAACATGTATAGTCGAAAAGTAAAGAATTGAAAAGCCTTTTCACTAATGAAATAAAAAAAGTGGGTTTCTATTTGAAAAAAATGATTTATGATAATTTTTTAATCGCTCAATTTCATGACAGCTACGGCCAATATTATATGACATTCAAGCAATTTAATTTTTGAAATATATAGCCACATGTCTCCTCTTTATGTCCCAGTGGCTGTGGTAATCACTAAATTTAACGTTTAGGCTATACACATATTTTTGACAGGCAGTTTTTTTCGTCCAAAAATGTTAAATATTTTTTTTCTCAAAAACGGTTAGTGTTAGGGTATAAAGTGTCTAATATCAAAATTCATAAAATACAGAGAATTCAAGTATGTAATAAAAAATGGGGGCACCCCTTTAAAATAAGGAAGTTGCTGTCGACATCCGGTATTTCCGGAAGTGCTACCATATTAAAAATATTTTTAATCGATAGATCTCGTTGAGAAACAATGATGAGCAAAAAATCTCCGATCTAGATATTGTAGTTCTCTAGAAACTTCTAATGCACGCTCAGTCTGGGACACCCTGTATACAGCTTGCTAAAAAAATCATGAAAATAGGGCTAAAAATAACAAAAATATAACACTTTAAGAATTTAACCAAAAATTTGTCCGTTGCGTTTTTTTGCATGCATGGGTACAATGTAAATGGTAATAAATATAATCAATTGAGCTACAAACAACTCTCATTTTTTCTTCCTTGCTGTTTCTGAAACTCTTCTAATTTATTGAATTTATTAATTAAGAACCGTAGTATCGTTTAGCAGAACCGTAACGTCAATTATTCCACGCTCGTATCCGATTACGGTAAAACGGTTTAGAGTTACCGTCGTTTAATAGTCGAAATAATTACCGAGACAGTTTCGATCCGCGCCATCTTACGCTAATTTCGTACCACCGTCGCCATAACTTTATCGGTACTATACAGAGAGAGGAAGAGTGAGAGAGAGCCCGACCAGGCTGCTCTATGAATTTTATCGCTAATGGTCGAAGTTTTAAAACCTTTAAAAATTAATTTGCCCGTACCTCACATTCTTCCGCGTCATTATTCTCCAAGACAGTAGAAGCTCTTAAGAATTGGCATACGTAAGAAGCATCCACGTAATAAATTCTGTTAGAAAATAATTGCAAATTTTCTAACTATTTTTTTTGCGTTTTTTGTATTTCTTTTTTTTAGTTATACGTTTGTTTTTACTTTCTTCTTTTTAGTTTTTTCTTTTTTTTTTGTTTTTATTGATGATTGTTCTATTTATTTTATTTTATTGTTATTTAAAACAAAATTATAAACAATAAGAAACAAAAGTGAATAAAAGAAAAACGAAACAAAGAAAAATTAAAGATAATAAAAAGTAAAATTAAATAAATAAACAATAAAAAATAAAATAATCAAAAAGAAATAAGTAGAACAATCATGAATAAAAAAAATAAAAATTATCTTTGCAGTTTGTGAAATCAGAGGTCCCAATCCAAACGCTGATATAGTGATGAGCAACTGCAAGACCAGGCGAGTCTGAGTCTTGGTCTTGCAAGAAATAGGTAGGTAGTCTTAGATGTTTATTATTAATTTTGATTAACGTCATATTTTTTCTGTTGTTAAAGTATCAGGTTTTCCGATAATAATTATCACCCTTTCCATAGCATCGAACTAAATAAATGTTGTGCTTCTTTAACAATTTACAACAGCAAGAAATATTATGTTAATTATAATTCTATCAGTAAGTATCTATGAAAGAAGGAAAACGGAATTATATTACCATAGAAAGGCGTTTTGATTTTTAGGACGTGAGGAATCTCCCCAGGAGCGATGGCACATGTTTTTTGAAACACCCTATATAAACTTTAGAATACCGTTTTTTATATAACACAAAAATTAAATGACATTCCATATTTGGTTATTTTTCTTTAATTGATTATAGATAAAATTTATAACAAAGTTGTTGATTAGGTACTTACAGAGACACATGATTTATTTATTGTTCTTACTTTTTGTTAGAAAAGCAAAAAATATATTATTTATTCCAATAAATTAACAATAATTAACATTACAAGAACTTACCCAACTATTACGGTTACTTTATGCACACTCTCATGCAGATTTTATTTGAACTGCTTAACAAATTGGCGTTGTTAACAATTCAAGAACGAGAAGACCGCCGTAATGTCTTTTAACTATTTGTTCGCTAACTATTTGTGTAGCTACGTGCATTAGAGCGATTCAACTTATTTTTATTTTAATCGGAAAGGCTTTATTTTAAAGTCGTGGTAAATGGGGATTCTTTTGCGGAAAAAGAAGGAGTAGAACTGTTAAGCCGTTAGTTTTTACGATGATGCTGTCGATCTGGTGTCCGTAAAAAGTGTGTATAAAATATAGTTTAAGTTCTCACGCGAATATACTGGGTATTAAATTAGTTTAAAGCGTTATGGAATTTTGAATCACCACATTTTGTCACTTCCTGTTCCACCGGAAATGACTACAACTTTTGATTTTTAAATGACATCCTCGGTATTTTTTTACTTCATTCGATAGAAAATTACACTCTAAATACACACATCGGAAAAATCTAGGGATATCATTTTATTAAAGTTAAAAATAAATGTTTTGAATAAACAACCACATATTTGTAGGCCGATTCTTTCTACTTTGATTGAAACGAAGTAGTCACACTAGTTATTTCTAAATTTGGGATATTTGCAGAAGTGTTTGTGCATATTTTGTCAAATGTATAAAAAGCACCTAGCATCAATTGTTCGAATTTAACCTGTACTGGCTATGTTTTTATGATAACTGGCCAGAATTCATTCAAATAACTCTGTTTAGTATTAAACGACATTATGGAGCGTAGACATCTTAACAGAGACGAAATGCTAAGGGCCATGGGTATGCTCGAAGCTGGAATGCGCCAAATCGACGTAGCTAGAGCATCAAATACAACGCAAAGTGTAATATCGCGATTAAGTGCACGCTACCGTGAAAGTGGTGATGTTGCTGAAAGGCACACAGGGCGACATCGCATTACTACCCCTCAGCAAGATCATTTTTTACAATTAAATGCTCGACGCTAACCGACTCTTACAGCACCAGAGCTTAGTTTAATTCTCCAGGAAACACATAATAATGTAACCGTTAGTCCTGACACTGTTCGCAATAGATTAAGAGAGGTCAACTTAAGAAACAGACGCCCCTGGAGAGCTTAACCCTTAACGAGAGGAAATCGAGAAGTACGATATTTGTGGGCTCAAGATCATGTTCAGTGGTCGAATGAACAATGGGCCAATGTTCTCTTCACGGATGAGTCACGCTTTGGAATTCACCCGGATTCGAGAAGGCTTAGGGTATGGAGAGAACCGGGAAATCTTATTCGGTTGGCTCATGTTCAGGAAGTGCACCCTTATCAAGGTGGAACAGTTATGGTCGGGGGAGGAGTCCAGTTAGGCCGAAAAACCGATCTCGTTTTTCTTGATAGGTTTCTAACAGGAATCACATATCGTGATTTAATTCTTGAGCCTGTCGTGTTACCATATGCCAATGATTTTGGGAGAAACTTCATTCTCATGCATGACAATGCACGGCCTCATACAGCTAGAGTGGTAAGTGAGTTTATCAATGCTTATCAATTAAACATTTTACCCTGGCCGGCACAATCTCCTGACCTCAACCCCATCGAGCACGTATGGGACGCGGTCCAAAGAAGAATTTTGAGAATGGGTATGCCTCGTGAAACTCGTAAGGATCTGGTTCGGGCCGTGAATGCAGCGTGGCAGGCTGTACCTCAAGAAGAGATCGACAACCTGATCAGAAGGATGGAGAGACGATGTAGGGCTGTAATGAACAGTAGAAGAGGCCATACCCTTTATTAAGTAAAAATGGTTTTATCTTTTTTTTTAATTCACAGTTTAGAATAAAAAAAAATGTGTGTATTTTTTTGAGTTCAATTAAACTCAAGGTAAATTTGAGAAATTCGGTAAATTTCGCATTTTTATTTCCAATACGTCCTGTAAACTATTTGTTTATTTTAATTTTATTATATCAGAATTGCAAATAATAAAATTACTGACGATGGCTGGATAAAATTGTAATATCCTAGACTTTTCCGGTGTGTGTAGAATAAATGATATATCATATATGTCAACTTTTAACATTTGAAATTGCAAGATGTGGTTCATGACAACAAGTTGACTCGAAATGCTGTGTGTTCGTGAAATACCAAATTATTCGTAAAAAATACTTTTTCCAAATGTGCTAATGGGCCACCCTTGCTTCATTTGAAAAAATTGAGATATGATTAAAATACGATTTGGGCATCTTTTAATCGCCCAGGACAAGTTTTTATACTTTTAGAATTATTCGTAAAACTAAAAAAATCTTAGTCTATTGAAAGACATAGTAAAAGAAAGTAGAATAACTGTAATTAACCTTACTTCATGTCGCTATTTTTTTTAATATCCATAAACCTCATTTAATAATGTAGTGCGTTAATTTACTGACGGACGTTTTGTTAATAAACCTTTTTAATAAGTATGTGGCAATAGTCCAAAAAAATAGACCTTTAAATAGGAAGTCTTGGTATAAACTTGAATTTTTGATTTAAATTACTTTGAAAGATCTAAAAAAAGGTGAAATAAATAAAAATATTTTCTCGAAACTTCGGAGAAACTGTAAGAACTAGAAGAAAAATGTTCAAATAAAAGTTGTGGACCGTCAAATTTTACATAGAAATGATCTCTATACTTTTTTTGTTCAGATCAAAATTAACCGAGATAGGATGGCTGGAAGCTAGGGGAAAATTATAAGTTGCTGAAAAATTCATATATTTATAATAATAATAATAGCTCCCGTATATAGCGTTTGACGCCTTGGGAGTAGCAAGGTACAGTTTGCTATACTAGAGCCGTTCAGTATACAAGGAAGATAATGTGGCTATCACTGCGCTTCAACCGCCTATTATTACCTCAGGATTGTGAATCCCAAGTACTCATTTAAGGCTGAGTCGACCTAGGTACCCAAACTATTTTTATTTTAATAAAAATAGTCGGCTGATGAAATGCCGGGTGTGGGATTCATATATGTGTAAATTCATATTATTTAACATTTTTATTCAATTTGTTTGGAAAATTATAAATTTCAATTAAGACTTTTTTTAAATTCACCCCGAGAAGGTGAAAAATATAAATAAAGTGATTTTTCCAAATTTCAAAATATTTTATAGGGTGTTCCAAACTTTCACCAAAGTTACAACATTTTGTGTTCCCTCGTATAATTGACAGATGGAAACTCTCATTTTTAATTTAGAAACAGATACTAAAAAGTCAAATAATTTAGCTACAAATTGCTCAAAAGATCATCAAAATCGGTCCACTAGAACACAATATACAGGGTTGTTCACCACATACGACACGGAGTATTGTAGCTAAACGATTAGATTTTTGCATATTATAAGTTTCGGGGTTCGTTGAAGGACTATTAGAGCCACAATTTAAAAATATTTTTACAAGATACATAGTGTCCCAAATAAATAAAATATATCAAACTTGCATTTTTTTAAATGGAACACCCTGTATATTATTACATTTTTAGTTTCTACGATTAAAATAAAGGTTAATTTGATAAAGGTTTATTACACTTAAACCTTACCGTTTTTGAAATATTTTCAATTTTGTGAAATTGTAGTCAAAATTTTAAGGCTTCAATTCTCCAAGGATATCAAAGTTTTTAATAGTAAATATTTACTGAAGTTTATTTATTGATCAGTTATTGTGTTGCAATAATAAAAATTATACTACCTTATACAGAGTGTCTAAAATTTTATTTTAAATAATTACTAGCTTTAAACGGCAGTAACTTGTTTAATTTAAATGGAACACCCTGTATATTTTATGAGAATCAGATGCACAATTTAATTATCTATCAAATTGTATTATACCATTTTTTACCTATAGCTCCAAGTTTCCGTAGAAAATGCATTTTTTTGTAATTTTAAATTCATTTATCAATATATCCATGGAAGACTGACATTTTAGATTATTTTTAAAGATGTACCAAATTTTTAAAGAGTACAGATACTAATATTCTCGATATACTTTGTTTATTTCATTAAAAAATAAAAAAACTGTTTAAATATTTGTTAAAAAGGACCAATTAAAATGATTCCAGTATTCAAACTACATTAATTGACTGTTTGCGTTGATTAATAATAATTGCTCCAAAAACTAAAAAACTGAATTTTTTATGTGTATTAGACAGTGTGGTAAAAAGTAACACCTTAAAAATGATATTTCATTTTTTGACAAATGCTTATTTGTAACAACAAAGACATTCATTTTTATAACTTATTATTATATTGATTTCTAATTCAAATCCACATTTATTTTGAATAATTTATTCACGAACATAATTAAGTATGTAATTAATTAGTATTTGGGTGGAAATAATGGTGGTATAATTAATTAATGGTTACTCTTTTATGAAGATTTAAATAGTTTTCTTTTTGCATACAAATGGGCTAGCAATATTATCATTTTGTTAAAAACAATAATATTACTAGCCTGTACATTTTGTACATTTGTTGCTTTAAAAACAATCTAAAATGTCAATATTCCATGGGTATATTGATAAATGAGATCTAAATTATAAGAAAATGCATTTTCTACGAAAACTTGAAATGATAGGTAAAAAGTGGTATAATACAATTTAATAGACAATTAAATTATGCATCTGATTCTCCTAAAATATACAGGGCGTTCTATTTAAATTAAACAAGTTATTGCCGTTTAAAGCTAGTAATTATTTAAAATAAAATTTTAGACACTCTGTATAAGGTAGTATAATTTTTATTATTGCAACACAATAACTGATCAATAAATAAACTTCAGTAAATATTTACTATTAAAAACTTTGATATCCTTGGAGAATTGAAGCCTTAAAATTTTGACTACAATTTCACAAAATTGAAAATATTTCAAAAACGGTAAGGTTTAAGTGTGATAAACCTTAATAAAATTTACCTTTATTTCAATCGTAGAATCTAAAAATGTAATAATATATAGGGTGTTGAATTTAAAAAAATACAACTATAGCATTTTTTACTTATTTGGGACACTCTGTATCTTGTAAAATGATTTCTAAATTGTAGCTCTAATAGTCCTTCAATGAACCCAAAACTTAAAATTTGTAAAAATCTAATCGTTTAGCTATAATACTCCGTGTCGTATGTGGTGAACAACCCTGTAAAAAACTTTAAAATACATCAAAGTTTTAAAGTGCTTGTTCTCGTGTCGATGAGGGTATATTAAATCAAGTATAACAAGTATCTTACCATATTTGCTCCTCATGTAGATAATAAGGGTTAAGGGATCCCCCACTCTTACTGGTCCAGTCACTCTGTTGCCCGCTGTTCCATATCCGTACCTAATCTCCATATAACATTCCGGAGGGGTTAGTGTAAACACCACTGGATTTCCTGTGGCCACCCTAAACACAATAAAACAATTAATTACATATACTCAGGTATCTAGATGTGCTTAAACTAAGAGAAAAATATTTAAAATACGATATACTTAAAACTGATACCAAATTTTGTTATGTGTTGAAAAGAAGAATGAAAATGAAAAGAAATAAGGAAATGATGTCAATTTTTGACATTTCCAAAAGTGCTGCAATATTGAATAAAAATATATGAGAGAGATCTTGTAAGTAGAGAAATTGGGAAATACTGAGATCCAAGAATTTTCCAAAAATTTCTAAAAAGTTCTAATGCAAGATCAGTGAAAAGTTATACTTACTCCACGTCTAAAAAAGGAAACGTCACAGTTTTCCAGAAATCGTAACCATATTCACAGGTGACCTTGAAATGCTCATCATATTCTTCTTCGATGAGCGGATTGTATTGAACGGTGACTGTATTCCACATGAAATTTTTCTGTAAAAAATATTTTATTTAACCATACAAAATATTATTTATTATTTATTTCATTTAAAAATATAATTTGCAAGGTCTTTAAGACTTTCCAAGTTCCAAAACTAAAAGGCGTTTCTATGGTAATATAATTTCGATTTCATTCTTTGATAGATCGTTATAATTAATTTTGATTAACGTCATATTTTTTTATGTTAAAGTATCACATTTTCCGATTGAACTAAATAAATTTTGTGCTTCTTTGACATTTTAAAACAACAAAAAATATGACGTTGATTAAAATTCTGTCAATAATAATCTATCAAAGAATGAGAAAGAAATTATATCACGATTGAAACGCGTTCTGATTTTTAGAACTTGGAAAGCAAACATTTTTATAAATAATGCATTTTACTCGAAACGTCAATAATAAAAAAGTTTTTTCTCTTGTAAAGACAATCCGGGGACATACTGTATAATGATATTCAAGGAGTTTACATAAATATAATATATCTGACAGTCAAGCTTCTTTAAAAAATATAGTAGCACACCAGAGCTAAATATTTTGAAAAAAAAACAGCATTGTATAAAGAGTATCCGCAAAAGATTTAAACATATCGAAGTAACTAAAGTGTGTTTGAGTAAACTCGGGGTAGCTCTCTCAATATATGCTCAGACATTCAGGCAGCAGTTAACGTGCCCATGAGCCCAAAGGTACCGTTGAGACTAATCTGGAAATGTCTGAATGAACTTGGAACTTGGCAGAGAAAAAAAACAGAATTAAATTATTTTAAGTGCGATATCCAAAGCAACAAAAAAAACAACAAACTGACTAGGCTAGGGTCATCAGAATGCCATCTTGGTCTAGAGCCAGTACTGGGAACATCCAAGTGTATAACCCGTCTTACAGAGAAAATAAAGTTCTCCTACTCTGGGTGCCAGCTCACCAAGGTAGGGTTTCCGGAACCGGAGCTATTTTTCGGAACCGGGAATTTCGGTACCGCGCCTCTTAGGAACCGGGATTTCCCGGTTTTTTCGGTACTGACTAATTTTTGTTCAATGGTGGTGCAGTTCATTAATCAGAAAGCAAGGGATAGTTTATTCACAGTAAAATGGATAAAAAATTGAGATTTTTAATGAAAATAACATCAAATTATTGTAAGTAATCAGTCATGAAAAATTAACATAAACACAAACATGAACACAAGTAAAGAAAAAAAAGTATAGGTAACTTAAATTTCACATCAAACAACATAAACCAACTTAACTGAATTTGAGACAAAAGCCCTAAAATTTTGAATTAAAAATGCAAATATCTATTAACACATAACATAGCATCATTGCTTATTTAGAAGAGTTTGATTTCGATCGCTAGAAAGTATCAAAGGACTTTTTCACGTAACAAAAAAATAATTTTTTAATTATTGTTACCGAGGCCCGGTTCTGTGATGGCCAAAAAAATCTGAACCCTAATTGGTAGTATTAATTAGAGTTTCCGGAACCGTACTAAAATATTTACGTTCAACGATTATGAAATTTATCAATTAACAAGCAAGGGATGGTTTTCAAAAGTAAAACCGATAAAAAATTGAGTTTAAAATGGAAATAATATCAAATTATTAAGTCATGAGAAAGTAAATATAAACACAAATAATGAACACAAGCGAAAAAAAAAAGAAAACACATAGGTAGCTTAAAACCATCTTAACTACACACATCGGAACAGTCTAGGGATATTACAATTTTATCCAGCCATCGTCAGTAATTTTATTATTTGCATTTCTGATATAATAAAATTAAAATAAACAAATAGTTTACAGGACGTATTGGAAATAAAAATGCGAAATTTACCGAATTTTTCAATTTTTATTTAACAAATTTACCTTGATTTTTATTGAACTCAAAAAAATACACACATTTTTTTTATTCTAAACTGTGAATTAAAAAAAAAAGATAAAAATCAATTTTACATCATTTTATTAAAATCAATTTATTTTATTTTTAATAAAGGGTATAGATTGGCTAGAGATCGCGAAGCATGGAAAAACCTAGAAGAGGCCTATATCCAACACTGGATGGAACCAGGCTAAGAAAGAAAGAAGAAAGGGTATAGCCTCCTCTACTGTTCATTACAGCCCTACATCGTCTCTCCATGCTCCTGATCAGGTTGTCGATCTCTTCTTGAGATACAGCCTGCCACGCTGCATTCATGGCCCGAACCAGATCCCTACGAGTTTCACGAGGCATACCCATTCTCAAAATTCTTCTTTGGACCGCGTCCCATACGTGCTCGATGGGGTTGAGGTCAGGAGATTGTGCCGGCCAGGGTAAGATGTTTAATTGATGAGCATTGATAAACTCACTTCCCGCTCTGGCCGTATGAGGCCGTGCATTGTCATGCATGAGAATGAAGTTTCTCCCAAAATCATTGGCATGTGGTAACACGACAGGCTCAAGAATTAAAGCACGATATGTGATTCCTGTTAGAAACCTTTCAAGAAAAACGAGATCGGTTTTTCGGCCTAACTGGACTCCTCCCCAGACCATAACTGTTCCATCTTGATAAGGGTGCACTTCCTGAACATGATCCAACCGAATAAAATGTCCCGGTTCTCTCCATACCCTAAGCCTTCTCGAATCCGGATGAATTCCAAAGCGTGACTCATCCGTGAAGAGAACATTGGCCCATTGTTCATTCGACCACTGAACATGATCTTGAGCCCACAAATATCGTACTTCTCGATTTCCTCTCGTTAAGGGTTGAGCTCTCCAGGGGCGTCTGCTTCTTAAGTTGACCTCTCTTATCTATTGTGAACAGTGTCAGGACTAACGGTTACATTATGTGTTTCCTGGAGAATTAAACTAAGCTCTGGTGCTGTAAGAGTCGGTCGGCGTCGATCATTTAATTGTAAAAAATGATCTTCCTGAGGGGTAGTAATGCGATGTCGCCCTGTGTGCCTTTCTGCAACATCACCACTTTCACGGTAGCGTGCACTTAATCGCGATATTACACCTTGCCTTGTATTTAATGCTCTAGCTACGTTGATTTGGCGCATTCCAGCTTCGAGCATACCCATGGCCCTTAGCATTTCGTCTCTGTTAAGATGTCGACGCTCCATAATGTCGTTTAATACTAAACAGAGTTATTTGAATAAATTCTGGCCAGTTATCATAAAAACATAGCCAGTACAGGTTAAATTGGAACAATTGATGCTAGGTGCTTTTTATACATTTGACAAAAAATGCATAAACACTTGTGCAAATATCCCAAATTTAGAAATAACTAGTATGGCTACTTCGTTTCGATCGAAACATTATAGAAACTTCAAAATAACTTCAGAAGTAAAAACAGTAAGAAATAGCATCATTACTTATTTAGAAGAGTTTAATTTCGACTGCTAGAAAGTATCAAAAGTCTTTCGCACGTAACACAAAATATGTTTTTACTTATATTTCCGAAAGTACCGAAAGAACTGGGAATTCCGGGTAATTTCGGTACCGGGAATACCCGGTTCTGAACCCTAGCCTAAAACAACACAATTTTATATCTACTTAATTTTTTTTCCAACGATTAAAATAATGTAAGTAGAGAAGTTAAAAATTACCATTTAATGCCAACAGTCGGTATGTAAGTATTTATGTTTTTCACGCCCCAGAGCAAAATGATTTCCTTCAAGCGTTTTATTCGTACATAGTTATTACGCGAAAATGTTTTATTGAATTAAATCGAGTTCATTTCATTCTGACTTTCTAATGAGCTCAGTTATTTAACGTCACGAAGAGATCCAGCTGGGTCATTATTATACACATCATATAGATTTATAGTCGTTATTTTATGCCATTTGATTAAATACGCGTTTCTAAAAAAATGGACGTTTTATTACAATACCGTTTGGTCGAATTACATCGATGTTATAGTAGAAGTAGAAATGGTACTATAAAGTTGACAGTTATGGTTAATTGTGAGTTATTTGAAGTCTTATAGTTATTTTTTATACAAGACGATAAAATGGTATTTTATCGTCCACCGAAAACATTAATTCACGAGCGATGAAATCGCCAGTGAATTAATTTCGGGAGACGATAATGCAATTTTATCGTCGTGTATAAAACAATATTTTTTAAAAAGTTACGTTTTAAAAAATATTCAGAAATTATTATTTCAAGGAATTTATTAGGAGTCGAAAAAATATTGTGCTGTGTTGGCATTGGTTTCTATGTAATTTGACAAATAAATAAAGTTGTCTCTTTAGTTGTCAGTTTTGAGTCAATATTTTTTAATTATCTTTCGTGTCGATTGCTGATTGAATTGGAGCCAGAAATGGCTCAAAACGAAATAAGTAAATTACCAACAGATATTCAGGTTGAGGCGACAAACGCCATATCCAAACTACTTCGATTTAAATCCCGAATAACTTATGAAAAGGAATACAATTTTTTTCAAAAATGGAAGCAATTATAAAACTTGCGAGAAGAAATAATGTTTTTAACCTATCCTCGGCTGTTCAAGTATCATTTAATCTACCATTGCGGTTAAAGTACTATTTTATCTACTATTTTCGATAGATATAAGGCAATTTTAACAGTTGCTATGGAAAAAAAGTAAATGTTAAAACTACCTTTAATACAGTGCGTCTTCAAGTTAATAATGTCAAGACTTCAATATTCAGTATGTCCCCGGATTGTTTTTACAAGAGAAAAAACTTTTTTATTATTGACATTTCGAGAAAAATGCATTCTTTATAAAAATTTTTGCTTGTTCTAAAATGGCTAATCCCGTTTAGACTTATGCAAATTTCCATACCGTTTTAAAGAAAAGTCCTAAAAATCAAAAGGACGTTTTTATGGTAATATAAATTCATTTTCATTCTTTGATAGATTGTTATTGATAGAATTTTAATTAACGTCATTACTGACCATAGATAAAGGAAATAAATTTAGATTAGAATGCCCGTCAAAATTTTGGGTCGCGAAATTGTTTTGGGTCGCGACCGTTGTACGCGGTCTGGCGCTGCTATAGCGGTTGATAAGAACAACCGCAAACAAAGACAGAAATAATTTTCTCTTGTCAAAGTCAGAATCTTCAAAAATTATAAAATCTTTCAAAATCTAAACCGCTTAAAAGAAAATAATAATAAGTTTGAATAAATATATTTGGCGATATAATTCCGGAAAAAGCCGAACCGCTCCGAAATTTTCAAAAGCTTTGGGTCGCGACCGTAGCAAGAATAGGGCCAAATAGTGTTTACATTGTCCTTATGGGAACTTTCCAATCTAAACTTGTTTCATTTATCTATGTTACTGACTGAGTCAATACTAGACTTTTAACCAGTGTGTGAGATGATTAAAATTTTCAAATTCAAAATTGTTCAAGATTAAACATCAACAAACAAGTCGTTTACCGCTCTCTCCAGTAAGTATGATTTATATATATTTTGAAGGCAGATGATTGTACATTTTTTGGCATTGTATAGCATTGAGCCTTTAACTAGTTCTGAGCTCGGGGTTGGCAGATAAAGATCGTGTTCCGCATTCCTAAATGGATAGTTGTGATATGGCCTTTCGGGAATGGCAGATATGTCCTTGCGGATTAAGCCAACGGATTCAAAAATGAATAAAGAAGGAAGAGTCAGTATTTTGAAATTTTTAAAGAAATTCTGGCAGTGAGTCCTACTGTTCAGTCCCAATAAATATCGAACTGCTCTCTTTTGAAGTTTGAAAATACGATCACATTTTGTTGCGCAGCCTAACATAACCTCAGAATGGAAGGGCGTAACGAAGATGTGACTCAAAAAGGGCATAATAGGCTATTCTAGAGGTTGATAAGTTAAGTTCCTTAGAAACTTATCTTAGCGCAAAACAAGCAGCGCTTAGTTTCTTTGATAAAGCTTCGATGTGCAAGTCCCATTTTAACGAGTTGTCTAAAACAAGTTTTAAGAATATCACACACCCCACGACGTCAATACTGGTGTTAATAAGTACAAAAGGTTGTATAGTACTTTTATATGACAAAACCTTAGTTTTTAATAGGTTGAGGCATAGGAGATTAGAATCGCACCAAGATTTAATGGTGCTTAAGTCACTGGACATTGTATTATATAGTGCCGTAACACCTAGGCCGCTCCAAATGGAACTAGTGTTGTCCGCAAAGAGGCAGATTTTACCACTAATGTTTAGATTTGCAATGTCGTTGATAAACACCAAAAACAAAATAGGGCTAAGTACTGAACCCTGAGGGACACCACATCCTATAGACTTACAAGAAGACATAGACGTATCAATCCCCACAAGCTGCCTTCTGTTGCCAAGATAAATATAATATAATATAGCAGGGTTCGGAAAACTACCTGTTACTTTTAAAAACTACATAAACTACATTACATGTAGTTAATGTAGTTTATGTAGAGGGTGTGGTTTATGTAACCTATGTATGTAACTTTCAAATGTCAAAGATTTGAGATGAGGTTATAATAAGTTGAAGCTTTAGCTAAAACTTATAATAAGTTGAAACTTTAGCTAAAACACAATGTATTTAAGAAAACAGAAGAAATATGGCTTTAAATATAATATTCACACATCATACTTATTTACACCCCTCATACAAAGCAAAATTATTCATAATATCAATTTAATTTTATTAACGTAGTTTTCATGTAGTTAATGAACGAGAAAAGACGTAGTTTTTGAAGAAAAACTACACGTAGTTAATCAGGTAAATTACGTCTCAGTTAACTACTTCCGAACCCTGAATTCCATAGTATTACAATTATTTGGTAATTAAGATATGATTTACACAGTCGAAAGCCTTAAAGAAATCACAGAAAATTGTAGCTGTAGAGTGATGGTTATTCAGGCTAGAGTATACATTCTTAAAAAGGTCAAACATAGCATCATTTGAGCAACTGTTACTTAGAAATCCAAATTGATGGGTAGTAAGTACTTTATATTTAAGGAGAAAATATAGAATTTTTTTAACCAATCTTATCTTAGTTTTTTTAACCTTTTTTTAACCAATCTTTCAATGATATTAGATAATGTGGGCAGGAGTGCAATTGGGCGATAGTTCGAAGCTTGATCTTTATCTCCTCCTTTATGCAGAGGATTTGATTGCTGTCTCAAGGCAGTTTGGAAAAAATCCTTTTTGGAATGACTCGTTAATTAAAGTAGTAAGATGGATTAATCTACAGGGTGGTCGAAATTGGTCTGTTTTAACAGAGAAAACCTATTTCCTGACTAGATAGAGCAAAACCGACATAGATGTCATGGGCTCGATTTCTGAGACACGTTTAATGGCGTAAACCGTCTGTTGATATTTTCACTGTCGACTGAGATACGTTTTTTTTTTGAATTTTTTACCATTTGGAAAATTGCCCATAACTTATGTATTTTGCGGAATAATAAAATTCTGTAAAAACGTTCTTAAGGCACTTTTTTAAGCGCAATCCAGTGGCGTAGTCAAATTTTTACTATACTGGCTCTTTTTGTCAGAAATAATAAAAAAATATAATTTTTTAAATGGAAATCATAGTTGGCTATGCACTTAAAAAGGCCTAATAAATCGTTGTAACTTTGTGCGTGCAAAAGATTTATTAGTTTTTTGTGTATTCAACAAGGAGGTGCTCAGTTTGAACATCTTTGATTTTTTTTAGAAAACTATATTCGTCTCTAAAAAAATACGTTTTTTTAATTTTGTTCTTTGTTTAGTATATCGATTTTAGTTGTTATTACTAATACTAATAATTACTATTACTAACGCCACTGGATGGTGCTTAATAAAGTGCCTTAAGAACGTTTTTATAGAATTTTATTATTCCGCGAAATAAAAAAGTTATGGGCAGTTTTCAAAATGGTAAAAAATTGAAAAAGACCCCGTTTCTCAGTTGACAGTGAAAATATCAACAAGCGGTTTACGCCAATAAACGTGTCTCAGAAATCGAACCCATGACATCTATGTCGGTTTTCCTCTATCTAGTCAGGAAATAGGTTTTCTCTGTTAAAACAGACCAATTTCGACCACCCTGTACATTCCGGAAGTTCAGAGCACATTATTAACTTTATATCGGTGGGACAGCCTGGCAAATGTGTGGTTCTCTGTATTAGACAATGATAGACCATTGACAGATAGCTATATTGAAGGTTCAGTCTCCAAGTTGCTGCACTTTTTGAACAGGATATGAGAATGGTAACTTAAGAATCAGAAGAGGATCACACTAGATCTGAAAAGGTCGTAGTGGACCGATAGCCACCTCGTGAATCAGTGCCAAAAAAATGGGAGTTGTTAACTTTTTTTAACGGAAAGTATGAGTTTTGGTAAACAATAGAAAAAAATCAATTACCAAAAGTCAAAAATCAAACTGTACAAACTCAACTTACTGTCGGAGACTTCCTATTATCTTCGTTATGTGTGTTTTTGCCCAACGTACCGCATCTGTTCAACTGGATGTAGAATTCGTAATAGTCTCTGCCGGTACCATTGATATACATGCAGTCCGGGTCGTACGCGTAGCCTGCAAAAAGAAAATGTTTTCAGTAATCATAATTCGCTTACCGCCTTCCCACTGTCATAACTGGGATGCATTTTCTAGGTCGTTTTACTGTAAAACACTTTTTTTTGAAAGAAATATGTGTTCTCTGTTTATTTTTCCTATTTAAAACGCTAATCCTTTAATCGGAGATGCATCAAGTCTCGAGAAAATGATTTTTAAGACGATTATGTGAGAAGATCTAGTAATTCTAATGACTATTAATATTTTCATAATTATTACAAAAGGCATTAAATTATTGTTTTGTAAAATAATTTGTATAAATATTATGATTAAATGTAAAAAAATAAAAATAAAAAAAAATAACAGCAACTAGGTACTGTACATATAATAGCGTCTTCTTCAAAATTCGGTCTACCATTTAAAGGTAGAGAAAACTTTACTGAAAAATATTTATTGCTTTCTTAATTTATACAGGGGTACCAAAAATTTTCTTGATAGAATAATAAATTTATATTTAATATACACACACCGGAAAAATCTAGCGATATCATTATGTTAAAGTTAAAAATAAATGTTTTGAATAAACAACCACATATTTGTAGGCCGAGATTCTTTCTACTTCGATTGAAACGAAGTAGTGACATTACTTATTTCTAAATTTGGGATATTTGCAGAAGTGTTTGTGCATTTTTTGTCAACTGTATAAAAAGCACCTAGCATCAATTGTTCGAATTTAACCTGTACTGGCTATGTTTTTATGATAACTGGCCAGAATTCATTCAAATAACTCTGTTTAGTATTAAACGACATTATGGAGCGTAGACATCTTAACAGAGACGAACTGCTAAGGGCCATGGGTGTGCTCGAAGCTGAAATGCGCCAAATCAACGTAGCTAGAACATTAAATACAACACAAAGTGTAATATCGCGATTAAGTGCACGCTACCGTGAAAGTGGTGATGTTGCTGAAAGACACACAGGGCGACATCGCATTACTACCCCTCAGCAAGATTATTTTTTACAATTAAATGCTCGACATCGACCGACTCTTACAGCACCAGAGCTTAGTTTAATTCTCCAGGAAACACATAATGTAACCGTTAGTCCTGACACTGTTCGCAATAGATTAAGAGAGGTCAACTTAAGAAGCAGACGCCCCTGGAGAGCTCAACCCTTAACGAGAGGAAATCGAGAGGTACGATATTTGTGGGCTCAAGATCATGTTCAGTGGTCGAATGAACAACAGGCCAATGTTCTCTTCATGGATGAGTCACGCTTTGGAATTCATCCGGATTCGAGAAGGCTTAGGGTATGGAGAGAACCGGAAAATCTTATTCGGTTGGATCATGTTCAGGAAGTGCACCCTTATCAAGGTGGAACAGTTATGGTCTGGGGAGGAGTCCAGTTAGGCCGAAAACCGATCTCGTTCGAAAGGTTTCTAACAGGAATCACATATCGTGATTTAATTCTTGAGCCTGTCGTGTTACCATATGCCAATGATTTTGGGAGAAACTTCATTCTCATGCATGACAATGCACGGCCTCATACAGCCGGAGTTGTAAGTGAGTTTATCAATGCTCATCAATTAAACATCTTACCCTGGCCGGCACAATCTCCTGACCTCAACCCCATCGAGCTCGTATGGGACGCGGTCCAAAGAAGAATTCTGAGAATGGACATGCCTCGTGAAACTCGTAGGGATCTGGTTCGGGCCGTGAATGTAGCGTGGAAGGCTGTACCTCAAGAAAAGATCGACAACCTGATCAGGATCATGGAGAGACGATGTAGGGCTGTAATGAACAGTAGAGGAGGCCATACCCTTTATTAAGTAAAAATGGTTTTATATTTTTTTTTTAATTCACAGTTTAGAATTTAAAAAAATGTGTGTATTTTTTTGAGTTCAATAAAAATCAAGATAAATTTGAAAAATTCGGTAAATTTCGCATTTTTATTTCCAAATGTTTATTTTAATTTTATTATATCAGAAATGCAAATAATAAAATTACTGACGATGTCTGGATAAAATTGTAATATCCCTAGATTTTTCCGGTGTGTGTATATTATTTATTAAACTATAATAGGGGTAAATTAAATCAAAGTAAACATCTATAAATTTAAATAAAGTTCATAAACTAATTTCGATTTTGAAAATAGCTACTAACTGTCACTAGAAACTTACCATGACGACAGCAGCCATTTTGGTTGCCATTTTATTGAAAAATTGCTCTTTATTCAAAATTTGAGCTGGATAGGTATAGGAAGCTCTCATATAGTTTCAGAGAGCATTTGAATCTGCTTCGATTTATTTAAAAAAAATACTTGATATTGTATTTGAAATATTAACGAAGTTTTTATGTAAAATAAATATTTAAAATAGACCAACAATTTTTGATACCCCTGTATAAATTAAACGAAGCAAACAAATTTTTCAGTAAAGTTTATTTCTCTGGCTTAAAGAAGAATTAATTCTGAAAAGCAATATACAGGGTGTGGACAATCTTTTCTTCAATTATAGCATGCATATATTTAAAAATCTTTAAATATCGCAAAAACCAAAGCTTGTAAACATATTTAACCCTTATAATAAATGCCTTATTTTGTGTCCAAGGATCCAAAAATAAAATAAAATACTGGGTGTTCCATAAGAAAAAATATCCAAACTTTGGTGTGGATCTTAGTTTTGACGTACCCTGTACATTTCATAATAATTTTGAATTATGCACATTGACTTCTTACATATACCCATAAAATATTTTGTTTCAACATCTTTTTCTTGTATAATCAATCGAGGCGAATAAGGTGCGCTATCCTGTATATAGGGCGAGTCAAAACTAAATGTTGTATATTTCTCTACAGTTTTAAAAGGAACACCCTGTATTTTGTGTAATAATGGAACAAGGATTTCCTTAATCTTTTGTTTTATTAAGCACTTCCTATATACCTAAAATCGATATTTAATGATAAAGTTGTTTTTTTGAAAATATAAGGCAAGATCTGTCTGTCGCTCTTTGAATAGTAGGCGTTTTCTATTTTATTTCAACAACCACTCAGTATACTATATGACATTATGGTATTTTTGGAATAAAAATTTAATAGCAAATCCACTGCTGAGTTAAAAAAAATATACAGGGTGGCCCATCGAAAACGTTCCGCAAGGCATAACTTCCAGGATATTTTTTTTTCAAAAAATCCAAAAACACGTCAATTTTGTTTGTGATGGGGACAACTTTTGCCCCAAAAATGATTGCAAAATCTTCAACCCTCTAAACGGGGGCGTCATCCCCCAACTTTTTCAAATGGGAAGGGGGGTCAAGTGGCGCCGCAATGAAAAGAGCTTTCTATTCTCTATATTTCCCCGCTTCGTTTTTGAAAATCGGTCGAGTCATTGAGAAAATATGAAGGATTGAAATTTGAAAAGTTTATTTAAACATTTATCAGAGTAAATGATAAGGATAAATTCCTTCGACCAATTTGCTGTTTTTTCTTATTATTTCTAGATGTTTACGCATTTTTGCACTTGCCACAAGGTTGAACGATCAGGTGCTGTCTCAATATAGTTAAACTGTCCTACAATAGAATTTCCAAAAATACCAGCCCGCGACGATCAAAATCGTCTTCGTTGAGTTCTTGTACCAATTGAATTTTGTACGGGTGGAACTTGTGTTTTTTTAATATTCTTTGGATACTTGTACGATTCACGCCGGTCTCATTGGCTAATTTTCTTGTACTCGGCGTACTATCCATGACAACTTCACCCAATACGAATACCTCTATAGCTCCATTTACTACAGGACTTTCCCACTGCCTCTTTTCATTCATAACGGAACCAGTTTCGCAAAATTTTGCTACTAACTCGCGAACAATTTTGCCATAAAGGTGTTTGTCAGGATGGCGTTCATTGAATATCTGCGCAACCCGATTGCCACATTCATTATTTTTAAAATAAAGTTCGATTATTTCCACTTTTTCTGCAAGTGAGTACACCATAATTGTTAAAAAGTTTAATGACATTGAGAAGAACTTCAACGCACAAGTCACAGAACAGCTATCTAGCAACTACCGCACCTGATCGTTCAACCTTGTGGCAAGTTTTACGTTTTCGATGGGCCACCCTGTATATAGTTTTATCTTTACTAATAAGCAAAATAGCCTTCAATTGACACCAAAATGGGACACTCTGTACATTAAAGAAAATTGTAAAAGTGAAGAACAGTAACATACGTTATAATTAAATACATATATGCCTTTGAATAAATGAGAGTAGAAAGAATAACAAGAGAACGAAAGGAAAAAGATGAATGAGAGCAGAGTCTACATTTGTTCAGATAATATTTGTCTTTTTAATATCGTTCGAAAAACAGACCCATTTAAACATTTTACAAACGCACCGCATATCAAACCGTTAAATAATTTTAAAATACTTAAACATGAAACTTCTCTTAAAATCTGTTAAATTGTAAATGAAGATTTTATTAAATGAAGAACAATTTCTCGAGACTATAGTAAATTGTGTCCTTTTTTCCTTGTTTCTTTAAAGATATTTAATAAATACACTCGGTATAATACCTGATTCCATTAAACAATGTAAGTAAACCACTAGAAAATAGTAATTACACATAATTAGAACGCATTCCTATGTTTATCGTTTAATTTGGTGCAGTAAAATTTTCAGCATCTCATAATTAATACAATTAGTATTGTTAGTATGTGTCGTTGTTTCTTATAAGGAAGGTTTGTATGGTCAGAGTAAAATAAAACACTACATCACCACTCTGTTTATACCAAAGCACAATATTTTTAACACTGGACGCTAGTTTCGTTAACATTGTTAACAATCATTAACAAATAATTAAAACTCCTCACACCCTAGTTTTAGTCATCAGGTTGTCCATTGAGGAGGAGAGCATTATTGGTGCGTTTTATAAGTGTTTTTTTTTTTACTTTAAAGTTTATCTTTAAATTTGCTTTTTTCCAATGAGGTTCCTTTGTAGACAACCCGGGCTTCCGACCACTTTATGTTGTGTTGCTTCAACCAGACATAATCTGCAATAACTGTTTTTATTTTCACCAGGTGGGCTACTAGATAATTTAATTCTAGCGGGAACACACTGCAAACGACTGATCGCTTGAGGGAAACAGGAAAGCGCACTGTGTGGTTATCCAAAGAAGGCTTCGTATCACTGAGATATGGTGCAAGCAGGACTGTCAGGACTGAGTATCAACTCAGAAAAAACCGCGGTAGTGCCATTCACCAGAAAGCGAAGTCTGAAAAACTTGAAAAGAATCCAAATAGATGGAAAATAAATACCGCCACCAGTAATAACCCTGGGTAGTAAACTTGCTTGGTATACAAAATTAGAGCAACGTACAGTAAGGATAAACATGTGCAAAATGCAGAGGCTGACATTAGAGGAGCCATGAGAATCTGCCCAACAGCAGCAATGGACGTCATTCTAGACCTAACACAATTTTTATTGGTAGATATGCCAGTGCGACAATGATTAGAATGGCCATTGACGGAAACAGTACTGGGAGAATTGTCAGTTCAGGAGCTTGGAACACCCTCAATTCCACTAATTTAACTCAAAAAGACTGTACAATTTTTAGAAACACCTGACTGTAGTATTGAGCAATAAAAAGGATTGAAAGAGGGAAACGTTTTGCTCAGCAGGTAATAGAATATTCTATTAACATCAATATCATAATTTTCTCAAATTTTTTTTCGAAAATTTTCCCCAAAATTTGAGTTCGATAACCCCATTTACGTAACCACATTACTTAAATATGATTATTAAGTTCCAACTAATTCATATTATTAAAACATCTAAAATACAAATATGTATTTTTAAAATTAATTGTAAGTTGATCTCATCTCTCTTAAAAATTGCTACTTCTCAAAATTTCCCATTAAAAAAATGCAATCTAACCTAACCATAATATACCATATAAAATTAAATAATTGAAAGATCGGGCTACGGAAAATCACACAAATTTTCGGAAAAATTTTGACCAATTCGCACACAATCGTCAATTAAAAAAACTACTATTTTAGAAAAAAAAATTGCATAGTATTTACAAGGCGAAGTTATAAAAATTTGGAAGAACTAATAATGCACTGACGCACACAAAAATCAAACGAATACTAAATTTCATTTATCAAAAGCATTCGATAGTCGTGGCTCGTGGCGCAACGATAACCATTTAGTCGCACGGCGAGGTTGTCACATATGCTTTAGTATACAAATGAATGAATGATTTTATTCGAATAAAATCATTCGATAGTAGAAATCATTCATTCAGTAACCATTCGATAGTCTAATTCATTCGATAGTTCCCATCGCTAATAAAAAGAAAGTTGCTTAAATCTATTCAGCTAAAGGAGGGAAGCTCTCAGGGGGGAAGATTTACTTCTAAAATATAATGACAGGCAATAATAACTGTCAATATCATATATTCTCTCGTCGAACAGACTATATACAAAATCTCCGATTCGTGAATAACGTGACAGAATTATGAAATATCAACCATGATTACCATTGTCATTCTCTCTAAGTATAGATTACGACCACACGAGTAGTACCATTATGACTTAATTTCCCTCGTTCGTCGATCGGATGCAAGTTATCTGTGTCATTGGTAAAAGGTACTGGACGGTGCACAGTTAAATCGATCGAATTGCGAAAACACGCAATATAATTATTGTTGTTGCTCCTAACGGAAAAGCGGTACCGCCACGACTGATCCGACCGACAATCGTCGAGTTCCCACTCTCGTGGGAGTACCGCGGATATAATTATGCTCTTCGGGACACGATTCGGAGGAAAACTGGAACGTTTTGGACGAAACAAAACGCTGAAAAGAAGATTTATCGCCGAGGAGCATCTTTTCGTTTATTCTTCGCTGCATCTCGAGGCATTTTTATTCGGGAATTTCTTCTTTTATTCGGATTCGGACAATAGATATTATTTGTTTAACTGTGAGAGAATCTCGCGAGGCTGAAGAGTTTGCTGCACAATTGGAGTTGAATTAAACCATGAAGTGCCTACTTTTTTTTATAATTACAATAATTTAGTAGATTAACGTATTAGTAGATTAACGTATTTTTAATTATCGCTATACCGGGTGCGTCTCGAAAGTGGCTACCTCTATACTTTGAATAAGAAGACTAAGGAAGGAGCATAATGCTATCCATGTATTCATGCATGGTGGGCGGAAAAGCCACCATAAAAGCTCTCTAGGGTGGGGATCCTGACAGTTCTGTTTGACGATTCATTTGACACATTTGAATTTGATTTGAAATTTTGTGGATTTGTCAGCCTTTACGGAGCTTATTTTATGTTATTTATTATTTATTCTACTACTGATAGTTGTATAAAGGTAGTAAATCTAGATGGAAATTGTGGCAGAACTTAAATTAACAGTGACACTATCGCGATTTATCGAAAAAGACTCTAAAATAGTTGGTTGTGTAGCGTGCGGTAGATCTCGGCAAAAATTGAGTGAAATAATGGAACAACTTTTCGCTAGTAAGTGACTATATAATATACATACGTGTAGTAAACCGATCATTGATGAAATTTACTTAAATTAACTAAATTATATATTTTTCTTGCATTTTTAGCTTTTATTTATTACTTGTCAAAGATTAGATGTCAAAGAATTTAGATACGTTAATTTGACTTACCTGCTTCAGTAGCGTATCGGATGTTTGTGTTAATAAATACTTATTATAACTTATCTATTTTTATTAGAATTATATATTTTTATAACAATTTTAATAACTACCAACATTTATTCACAACATAAAATAAAACAACAAATTATTGAGTCTACCCCACGTCTACCCTACATCATAGTTTTACATTTTTTAAATAAAATTAGAACGACACTGATAAACCGGAATTTAAGTCGGCCATATTTGAGGCCCATCGCGGTGTACCTAAGATTTTTGATATGCTCCTTCCTTAGTCTTCTTATTCAAAGCCTCTATACCATTTTTATTTTTTCAGATAAAATATCGAGATTTGATATGTCATGTACTAATGACATAAATTAAGATTGATGACGTATTCAGTCGTTTTCGGTCACTTCCTGTTTCATCGGAAATGACTACAACTTTTGATTTTTAAATGGCACCCTCGGTATATTATTAATTTTTTCGATAGAAAATGACACTCTGAATAGAATGATATATCATATACTTTTGACATCTTCGCATATGGTTTATTTGAAACTGTAACATGCGGTTCATAACGACAATTTGACTCGAAATACCAATTGTGTGGTACCAAATTATTCGTAAATAAATACTTTTTTCCAAATATGCTAATGAACCACCCTTGTTCCATTTGAAAAAGTTGAGATATGATTAAAAATACGATTTGGGCATCTTTTAACCAGCCAGGACAACACACGAAAAACCTTAAACTATCAAACCTATTTTTCCAAATTAGTGTTTTTAACATAGCCATGGCACTCTAGATGGAAATTTAAAATACAATTTTTTTAAGCGAAAATGTCAAAAGCTGACATATGATATGTCATTCTATTCAGAGTGTCATTTTCTATGGAATAAAGTAGAAATATACCGAGGGTGCAATTTAAAAATCAAAAGTTGTAGTCATTTCCGGTGAAACAGGAAGTGACTAAAAACAATTGAATACGTCAATCAGTCCTATTTTATGTCATATACTAACATACCAAATCGCATTTATTTATCTGAAAAAATAAAAAAATTATAGGGGTGAGCCACTTTTGAGGGGGTATCAAGCAAAAATAAACCCCAACGTTAATTAATTCAAAATTTATTAATTTTTTTAAGCTCTCTATGAAACTTATTGTCAAATATAATTTGTGACACTAACATAAAATTCCATATTTTAGCTAACTAGATTCAACGTGCCTGCATAGATCATAGATCGGACAATTTTTTTTCCTCAAAAAATATGCGCGGTTGCGTTTTTTACAAGGGACAAAAATGTAAGGACCATCGAAGAAGGACCATCGTAAGAAAAATAATCGGTCGTCGGCTAAGTTAGAAAATATATATACTAAATTTATGTAGGGGTGGGGATGGTTTTCACCCTTTCCGTACTTTTTCTTGATTTTTGTGAAAGTCAAATGTTAAAGCACTTAGCAAAACACATACACCCTAAAGCTCATTCAAATCGGAATAACGGGTCTTAAAATATCTTAAAAATTTATTTATTTTTTTTTGGTGCCCTCTAACGAAGCACTTTTCTATAGAAGTAAATTGTGTCCAATATACATATTTTGATTACAAAAATACGTAGTAGTTCTATGTCCACGGAATATTGGAACACCCTATATAATGTTAGTATTGTACAATATGATCGAAAAAAACGACCTCAGCGATGGCTATGAAATGAAGATCGCTGTCATTTTATATGTAAAATTATATGGGAAATGTCATCGATCGTCACTTCAAAGCCAAATGGACGCCGTTTTTTTTTCGATCAAGGTTTTTTCAAAGATAAATAGTTAAAGATTTGAATAAAGTCTTTCAGTAGGTAGCTAAAGTAAAATTAAATTAATAACAATATTTATACAATATGGTCAAAAAACAAAACGGCGTTAGCGATGGTTTTGAAATGAAGATCGCTGGTATTTTATATGTAAAATTTTATGGGTAATGTCACCGATATTAATTTTAAAGCCAACTGAACGTCGTTTTTTAGATCATACGGTATTTACCTGCTGAGTAAACCAGTCCTGTAAATGTTCCATTGAAACCTATCCGAATTTTCATGTAGTCGTCTTGACATTCAGCTTCGATATCTGAAAAAAAAAACAGTATTATGAAACAAAGAGCAAAAATGGCTATATTCAATTTATCTATGAATTAAAATGACAGAAAATGACTGTCACTGTCATTGTATCCTTTTGCTGGATAGACTATAGAGCGGTTGGTATACTAGGAAGGTAGTGTACTACACTTCAAGTGCTTCTTATTACGTTATGATTGTTAATCCTATGGAACAAATTAGGCAAATAAAACAAATTAGGCAAACAAAACAAATTAGGCAAAGAAAATAGTCCTCCTACTCTGCATGGCTGCCAAGGTCTAAAAGGCAATGAAAAAGCAATCGATCTAGCTAGAAAAGGAGTGAACACTCCACTAACTGGACCAGCATCGTTTTTCTTTCCAAGTGGAAACAAACTTAAGGCGGAACTCAATAACCTGGAAGACTCCATCCGTAACCTGGAAAGGGGATCCTTCAACAACGGTCTAAGACACTCTCAAGAAATTTCTCAGAACTTACTACCGCGAAAAATTAAAGATTTTCCTTGATTTAAGGATTAATCTTCGGATTTTTACGGTTTTTTTACAGGACACTATCTCCTTAACGAAAATAACTCAGTAAATTGAAGCTAAGAAACAACGGCAAATGAATATTCTGTGGGGAAAAAGGGGAAACACCAGAACACCTCATCACTGAGTGCGCCGAGATGACAACCATTCGTGCCATAAATTGTGCTAGGATTGATATCGGAAATGGAGAACTAGCCTCGTAAAGCCGTCTTAGATACTGGCTTTTGTCAAAGCCCCGAAACTGTATGATCAGTTATAACTCGTTATAAATCAAGAAACGAGGACATACAATAGATCTGTAAGATCTGCCACGATGATTAACACCTCCCAAACATTCTACATTCTATTCTAATGAATTGATGGCCAAAGGATTAGAACTCACGACCTTTAAGTTGACAGACGACATAATATGTACCTCTATACCACCGGGTACCTCCAAAAAAGCATTAATCTATACTAATATATAAAATCCTTAAGTGACTGACTCACTGATTAATCACGATCCTGCTCAAACCACTCAACGTAAGAAGTTCAATTTTGGCATACAGGTTGATTCTAGGGTGTAGAGGTTCGATAAGAAGGGATTTTTCAAAATTCCAGTTCCAAGGGGTTGAAACCACATCTCAAATATTACAATATTTTTTATTTAAAAAACGGCCAAGTTTCCGAAAAAACGCTTAAACACATATATTTTATTTTGTTTTTTACATATTTTAAGATTTTTTAAAAACATATACAGGGTGTTTCGAAAAATCTGGTCATTGATAAATCACGATCCTGCTTAAAGCGCTTGACGTAAAAAGCGGATTTTTGGAAAACGGATTGACTTTTGGGTGTAGAGGTTCGATAAGAAGGGATTTTTCGAAACTCAAATTCTAAGGGGGTGAAACCACCCCTCAAATATTAGAATATTTTTATTTAAAAACCTGTGAGTTTTTCGGAAAAACTCTTAAACACGTATATTTTATTTTGTTGTTTTACATATTTTAATATTATTAAAAAAATTATACAGGGTGTTTCATAAAATAAGACCGTTGAGTAATCACGATTCTGCTTAAACTGCTTGACGTTTAAAGCTGATTTTTAGCAAACGGATTGACTGTGGGGTGTAGAGGTTCGATAAGGAGGGGTTTCTCGAATTTCAAATTCCAAGAGGGTGAAAACGCCCCTCAAATATTACAATATTTGTTATTTAAAAAACGGTTATTCTTTCGGGAAAACGCTTGGACACGCATAATTTTTTTTACATATTTTGAATGTTTTTAAAAAATCATACAGGTTGTTCCAAAAGTTGGGTAATTAATTAACCACGATTCTGTTTAAACTGCTTGACGTAAAAAGCTTATTTTTGGCAAACGGATTTTTCGAAAGTCAAATTCCAACGAGATGAAACTACCCCTCAAATATTACCAAGTTATATAATAATATGGCCATATTGTTTTTTCTCATGCTGACATAAATGTGAGAAAATTTTATCCAGTTTGTATGTTAATGGAAATTCTTGCTTTGCTTTATTATCACCATTACAAATGATTAATTCGACCCAAACGAAGTCGCGGGTACACGCTAGTACTTGTATAAATATTAAAAAAAAACCTTTATCATGCATCTCTAGCCTTAGGATCTCCACTGATATCATCTTTCTCAGCACGTTACGAGATTTCGTGAAAAATGGCGTCTTCAATTCACGCAAACGGTCGTTTACTAACAAGAAATGGTACCTCGCAATAGCGCTTCCGTTTTCGTCGACTTCTTCATCGCTTACGTCACCGCCAGCTCCGGTACTTAGTTCCAGGCAAGTAAGCTGGAAAGCGCGTGTGTGTATGTGCCGAGATCGTGCCGTTTGATAAATTCTGACCCACTTATGACGTAGTATTCGGTACTACACACGCACGAAGATACGTCATAGACATTAATAAATATAGATTACTTACCTATAGGTACGAGCATACGGTACATATGTATAAGAAATAGACTAATCATATACAGGGTGTCCCAGGCTGAGCGTGCATTAGAAGTTTCTAGAGAACTAGAATATCTAGATTTGAGATTTTTTGGTCATCATTGTTTCACAACGAAATCTATCGATTAAAAATATTTTCAATATGGCGGCACTTCCGAAAATACCGAAAGTTGACAGCAACTTTCTTATTTCAAATGGGTACCCTTATTTTTTATTACATAATTAAATTCTCTGTAAAATTCATATTTTGTAATTCTGCATTCTGTAAAATCATATTTTTCAAATGGGAACCCACTTTTTTATTTCACTAGTGAAAAGGTTTTTCAATTCGTTACTTTTTAACGATACATGTTCCTATACCTAAAATAAATCGTTTTTAAGTTTTATTTTCATTTAAGATTTAGTTTGAAAACGTATATTTTTCTTGATTTTATGTAGTTTCCTTTGACATTAAGTGTCAAACAGTTAGACAATTTATTTCCATCTGTCAGAAAACGAATTATTTGAATTTTCTATATTATAAATGTATTTAGTTATATAGTGTATTTATAAAAATATATCTCGTATTTTCGATCTTTAGTGATATTTATAATATCTAATAGTTGATATTATTAATAATATACCCTATGATAAAAAAAAACAGCGCAAAGTTGCTTGGAAATGATCGATAACATGCTTATTGAACAAAAAGTCCCAATATGACAAGGCCAGATCTATTGTTTTACATCACTTGATGTTTGAAGTCATAGGCTACTGGTTAAAATCAAGAAAAATATACGCTTTAAAACTAAATTTTAAATAACTTAAAAACGATTTGTTTTAGGTATAGGAACATGTATAATCAAAAAGTAACGATTTGAAAAGCCTTTTCACTACTGAAATAAAGAAAGTGGGTTTCCATTTGAAAACAAAGGTTTTGTGATAATTTTTTAATCGCTCAATTCCATGACAGCTGCGGCCATTATTATATGACATTCGAACAATTTAATTTTCGAAATAGGTAACCATATGACTTCTCTTTATGGCACAGTGGCTGTTGTAATAACTAAATTTGACGTTTAGGCTATACACATATTTTTGATGGGCAGTTTTTTTCGTCCAAAAATTTTAAATATTTTTTTTTCTCAAAAACGGATATGTTAGGTATAGAGTATTTAATATCAAAATTCATAAAATTTTACACATAATTTAAGTAAGTAATATAAAATGGGGGTATTTACGCATTTAATATAAGAAAGTTGCCGTCAACTTACGGTATTTCTGAAAGTGCCGCCACATTGAGAATATTTTTAATCGATAGATCTCGTTGTGAAACAGTGATGTGCAAGAAATCTCCGATCTACATATGGTAGTTCTTTAGAAACTTCTACTGCACGCTCAGCCTGGAACACCCTGTATATTGATTTGTTTTGATCTGGCAGAGACAAGCCTAATACAAACAGTTATTTACGGTTTTAATATATTTAATTATTTATAGTTATAATAATCTTAACTACAACGTAACAATTATTAAGTAATCCTTCTCTAAAACAGTCTTGCCAACTATTCCAATCATCGATGATCGCTCTGTATTTAGTATTAAGTGTAGATTTCAATCTATAACTTTTAATATCGATGGTATAGCAAAAAGGTTCGCAATGCCACGGATGTTCTATTGTTTGTTTTCAATTTTATTTTCTGTGTCGATACATCTATATCGGTTAACGCCTGTTAAGTAATTATTACGCTATTTTTATCGGTTTCTTTTTTTAATTGATTAGTTTTAACGCTTCGAATAGCATTGTTGTAGCAAGGGTAAATACTTTTGTAATATGACTCAAAAACCTGTATGGTATATAATTTACGGCAAATTGAAAAGTAAAACTTAGATTTTTAAACAAATTGTGAAAACTATTGAATATTAATTTAAAACATACATAAGATTTTTAATTTAAAACCTACATAACTTATCAACAAAATACACACACCGGAAAAGTCTAGGGATATTACAATTTTATCCAGCCATCGTCAGTCATTTTATTATTTGCATTTCTGATATAATAAAATTAAAATAAACAAATAGTTTACAGGACGTATTGGAAATAAAAATGCGAAATTTACCGAATTTTTCAAATTTACTTTGATTTTTATTGTACTCAAAAAAATACACACATTTTTTTTAATTCTAAACTGTGAGTAAAAAAAGATAAAACCAATTTTACTTAATAAAGAGTAAGGCCTCCCCTACTGCTCATTACAGCCCTACATCGTCTCTCCATGCTCCTGATCAGGTTGTCGATCTCTTCTTGAGGTACAGCCTGCCACGCTGCATTCACGGCCCGAACCAGATCCCTACGAGTTTTACGAGGCATACCCATTCTCAAAATTCTTCTTTGGACCGCGTCCCATACGTGCTCGATGAGGTTGAGGTCAGGAGATTGTGCCGGCCAGGGTAAGATGTTTAATTGATGAGCATTGATAAACTCACTTACCACTCTGGCTGTATGAGGCCGTGCATTGTCATGCATGAGAATGAAGTTTCTCCCAAAATCATTGGCATATGGTAACACGACAGGCTCAAGAATTAAATCACGATATGTGATTCCTGTTAGAAACCTTTCAAGAAAAACGAGATCGGTTTTTCGGCCTAACCGGATTCCTCCCCAGACCATAACTGTTCCACCTTGATAAGGGTGCACTTCCTGAACATGATCCAACTGAATAAGATTTCCCGGTTCTCTCCATACCCTAAGCCTTCTCGAATCCGGATGAATTCCAAAGCGTGACTCATCCGTGAAGAAAACATTGGCCCATTGTTCACTCGACCACTAAACATGATCTTGAGCCCACAAATATCGTACCTCTCGATTTCCTCTCGTTAAAGGTTGAGATCTCTAGGGGCGTCTGCTTCTTAAGTTGACCTCTCTTAATCTATTGCGAACAGTGTCAGGACTAACGGTTACATTATGTGTTTCCTGGAGAATTAAACTAAGCTCTGGTGCTGTAAGAGTCGGTCGGCGTCGAGCATTTAATTATAAAAAATGATCTTGCTGAGGGGTAGTAATCCGATGTCGCCCTGTGTGCCTTTCAGCAACATCACCACTTTAAAAAATCGCGATATTACACTTCGCGTTGCATTTAATGCTCTAGCTACGTCGATTTGGCGCATTCCAGCTTCGAGCATACCCATGGCCCTTAGCATTTCGTCTCTGTTAAGATGTCTACGCTCCATAATGTCGTTTAATACTAGACAGAGTTATTTGAATGAATTCTGGCCAGTTAGCCATAAAAACATAGCCAGTACAGGTTAAATTCGAAAAATTGATGCTAGGTGCTTTTTATACATTTGACAAAAAATGCACAAACACTTCTGGAAATATCCCAAATTTAGAAATAACTAGTGTGAGTACTTCGTTACAATCGAATTAGAAAGAATCGGCCTACAAATATGTGGTTGTTTATTCAAAACATTTATTTTTAACTTTAATAAAATGATATCCCTAGATTTTTCCGGTGTGTGTATTATGCCATATTAATACATATTTCATATTTTTACTCTTAAGGTTCATTCAGAACCTCGCATTAGCGGTTTCAATTACACTTTATACTTTTTAGTTTAAGCATACTTTACCTGTTTCTTTACAGCAATATTCTCATTAAGGCTATAAAACATTGGAGACATCAATAGTCGCATGAACAAGTAACCTAAAGTTACATTCCTATAGAGTAATTAAAATAACTTCCGTTGCACATCATAATACGACCACCAGCAAACTCCATAAGTTGACGCATGGTGTCATTGATGACGTGCAACAAAAGTTGTTCCAATTTCCAATGTCTCTATTATCCCTAGATCATATATACTTACGCAATGCCATAAATTTAGCATTAAAAAATATGTCTCCAACATCACGACATGCCATTTTTAAATCTTCTTTATTGCATTTATGAAACGTTCAATAGGTTTGTCTTTCTCGAGACCTTAATTTGCGCATGCGCATTAAAAATTGCACGTATTTCCAAAATAATAACAATTTTATACGGTTTAGAAAGTACAAATCTTGGACAAATTAAACATTGTTATGGAAACTAACTTTTCATTGTCATAATCATACGTCATAATCTTATTTCCATTGTGTAACGACGCTTGTTTTTACGTTTTTTAATTTAAAAGTTTTATTAAATACTCTTTTATCGACCGCTTTTATACAGCCAGGGATGCAAGGGTGTTCAGTGAGAAGTTAGTTTTAACTGTGTGCAATTATATTTCTATTTTTTTATATCTCTAGTTTTAAGATATTCGATTGAGATAAATTTTATCGAAGTAAGATCTAGTTTTTGTGTGCATAGTTCATACATCTAAATTAATCAATAAAATAAACTCGTTTAATAACTCCTATAATTTATTTTCCAGGTATATTAATTAATTTATTATACAACCCGAACGATTTTCCTGAAATACTTTAACCGAAATAATTGAAATCAACTGTCAAAATAATGAAAAATACTTCCACGCTGGCAAAACGGTTAGCTATAAGCTATATAGCGAAAACAGGATATTATTACGTCTTTAATATTAATGTCCCTGTAAACTTGAGTAATTAATATGTATCTATCTTCGATTAATGTCTTAATCTATCCATATTTACTTTAAATATAGACGACATTCACCTACATACTTACGGTTTATCTATAAGAAAACAAAAAAGCGAAAAGGAAAGAGCAAAAAGAATTCGAAAAACCAGAATAAAACTGTTACTGTTCTGCGCCAGTTGCTGTCAGATCGGTAAATATTATGCAAAACTATGCGGGACAAATGACTTACCGTAATGATAGCCGGGGCAGATGCCATGTGATCGTCATTAGACGAATTTGTTACAGGGTTCGGTCGGTAAGTTATGCGAAATATTTAGGATTTATTTCTGTATCCCACTTTTCGTTTGGTGTTAGTTTAAAAGCAATTATTGGAAGAAGGTATTTATGTCGGAATTATATCATATGGTGTTTGGAAGATTACTGTATAAGATAAATGTACCAGTTAACAGAAAAATCAGTCTTCCGTGTCAATACCATCGTGCAATTTGTGAACAGGGTTAGTCTGAAATAAGGGCAAATAATTTCAGGACTAGTAGATCTCAAGGAAAGAAACATATTATTTCATTTTAAGTTATAGAGTTTGTGGCAGCTCTACGCCGAGAAATTAACTGAGTATAATAAGGAGATTAAAAGGGCAAAGCGGTCTGACTTCAGATGCTTTTGCGAAAACATCACTTCAACTACTTATGCAGCTAGGCTACTCAAAGCTATGGCCAAGAGTGGGCCCATCCCCAACATGGCACTTAAGAAACCTGATGGAAGCTACACGGAAGGAGATGAAGAGAGAGCTAACCTCCTACTTCATACACACTTTCCAGGTAGCATATCTATTGATACGCAAGTAGCTCCGACCGAACCCCACAATCCTCGCAGGGAAGACTGGGAGACGGCCAAGCTAGTAATAACAGAACAAAAACTGAAATGGGCTATTGACACCTTTCAGCCTTATAAAACAGCAGGAATAGATGTGATTTTTCCTGCCCTTCTAAAGAAGGGTCAGGAAATAGCTACACTCCATCTATTAAACATTACAAGAAGCAGCTTAGCGATGGGATATATACCAACCATCTGGAGAAGAGCGAAAGTCATTTTCATACCCGAAATAGGCAAAACTGACTGGGCTAACCCCAAATCATTTAGGCCTATTAGTCTCACATCGTTCATATTAAAAACAATGGAGAAAGTAGTGGACAACCATATTAGAGTAAATCATCTACAGGTTAAACCACTGCACGATAGTCAGCATGCATATTGAGCGGGCAGATCCACAAAAACTGCTCTGTACCAGTTAACTGAGCTAATACAGGCAAGCCTGGATAGCAAAGAAACAGCACTTTGTGCCTTCTTGGACATTGCAGGGGCGTTTGACAATATACCTCACAAGGTGGTCAAGCGATCTCTTGAAACAAGAGGGGTGAACAGTACGATAATTCGCTGGTTTTGGGAAATGCTCTCAACACGAACAGCAGAGGCTGAGATAGGTACCAAAACTGTAGTTGTTAAAACAACGCAAGGAACTCCACAAGGTGGAGTGACCTCCCCCCTACTGTGGAGCTTGGTAGTGGATGAACTACTGGAAGAATTAACTCTAGCGGGAATACACTGCATAGGGTACGCAGATGACATAGTCATCATTGCACAGGGGAAACATGAAGGCACCCTGTGTGATATTATCCAAAGAGGATTCCGCATCGCTGAGAGATGGTGCAGGACTGTCGGGCTGAGTATTAACTCAGATAAAACCGCAGTAGTGCCATTCACCAGAAAGCGAAGTTTGAAAAACTTGAAAAGAATCCATCTAGATGGAAAGGAAATACTGCCATCACAGGAAGTGAAATATCTGGGAATAACCCTGGATAGTAAACTTCTCTGGAACAGGCATATTAAGAACATTACCAGCAAAGCCACAAAGGCTCTCATGATATGCAGAAGACTGGCGGGAAATAGGTGGGGCTGCGCCCCTAACATTTTGCGCTGGATGTATACCATGATAGTAAGACCCATGATTACTTATGGAGCAGTTGCTTGGTATACAAAACTAGAGCAACGTACAGCAAGGCAAACCCTGTGCAAAGTACAGAGACTGGCATGTATCTGCATCACAGGTGCCATGAGAACATGTCCAACAGCAGCAATGGAGGTCATTCTAGACCTAACACCACTGCATATTGTCGTCGGTAGTTATGCCAATGCGACAATGATTAGAATGGTCATTGACGGAAACAGTACTGGGAGAATTTTCAGGTCAGGGGCTTGGAACACCCTCAAAAAGAAAATTCCACTTCTCCAACTCCCAGTGGATGACATACCAAGAATTTACAACTTTGAGAAACACCTCACTGTAGTATTGAGTAATAAAAAGGATTGGAAGAAAGAAACGCTTACTCAGCATATAAAAGACCATACCATCACGTGGTATACTGATGCTTCCAAAACCAAAGCAGGGACAGGGATAGGAGTATTTGGGCCGAAAACTGAATACTCCGAACCAATGGGCACCTACCCCAGTATCCTTCAGGCAGAAATTTGCGCTATCGAAAGATGCGTACAATTTATCTTGGATAGGAACTATCGAAAACAGGAAATTGCCATCCTATCCGATAGTCAAGCAGCACTTAACGCGATCAACTCAGTAACCATCAATTCGAAGTTGGTCAAAGAATGCCTAGAGAAGCTCAACAAATTAGGCAAAGAAAATAAAGTCCTCCTACTCTGGGTGCCTGCTCACCAAGGGATAGAAGGCAATGAAAAAGCAAATGATCTAGCTAGAAAAGGAGCGAACACTCCACTAACTGGACCAGAACCGTTCTGTTTTCCAAACGGGAACTGAAGAATTTTGAAGACTCCATCCGTAACTTGGAATGGGTGTCCTCCAACGGTCTAAGACACTCGAAAAAGTTCCTCAGAACTTATGACCGTGAAAAATCAAAGGTTTTCCTTGATTTAAGTAAAAACAATCTTCTTGTCACGGGGTTTCCAACAGGACACTGTCTCCTTAACGAACACCTCAGTAGGCTGAAACTGAGAAACAACGGCGAATGCAGATTTTGTGGGGAAAATGGGGAAACACCAGAACACCTTATCACTGAGTGCGCCGAGACGACGACCATTCGTGCCATGAACCTTGGTACGTCTGATGTCGAGGATGGAGAGCTGGCCTTTGTGGAGCCGTCTCAGATACTGGCTTTTGTTAAAGCCCTGAGACTGTATAATGAGTTATAACTAGTTATAACTCAAGAAAGGGGAACATACAATAGATCTATAAGGTTGCGGTGATTAACTCCCCTCCTAAACATTCTACATTCTACTAAGTAACTGCTAGAAACTGCTGTTCTACAAATAACTGCTAGAAACAACCGAAATGAGAGTACTACGCAGAATAGCTAGAAAGATGCTTCTAGACAGGGAGAGAAACGAAAACATAAGAAGAGCATGCAAGAAAATGTAAATAAATGGGGAATCAGCAGAAAGAAAGAATGGAACGAGCATATCAGCAGAATGGACAATAGAAGGATAGTAGTTATAGTTTGTACGCGACAAATCTAGGTCGCAGAAGCTTAGGACATCCACGAAAACGATGGAGCGGCAACTTGTCAGTCTAACCGGTAGAGACGACGAAACCAAACAGGCGATTCGCCTAGTATGAATAAGGAAGAAGAAGAAGACATCCTAGTACATACTTTAGGTCTGCTTAAACAAAATTCCCAAGTTTTTTATTTTTGGAGCTACAGATGCCTGACGTACTATTGCCGAACCCTCTAAACGTGTGTCTGGGGTCGAAATATACTACCCCTAAAAAGTTGCACTTATTTAAGACTCACCCTCTATATTCAAAAGTCAGAAAATATAAGAGAGACTTTAGGCTTTTTATGGAATAGTCACAGACATCAAAAAATCTATATTCTGTAATATAGCTTTCATCCCTCGTACTCCGAATCCAATCAAGCATCCAGAAATAATTTACTGTCTGCGTATTTCTTGCATTTTTGCGGTCGACACCGAACAATAGCCGATGAATAAATTGCAGCTATTACCGCGCAAGTTCCGTTTTAACTATTCAAATTGGATTGGCCACGACGCAGATCAATCTGCAGTTATCCCAAAAGATCGCTGGGAAACCGGGTCACTGGATCGCTATGAGCCAATATTCGAGGTTTTCGAGCAGGCGACGAAAAAACAGAAGAAAGGAAACCGTTCATTCAGTTTGAAAATTTAAAACAAAAAGAGAGAAATTCTAAACGTCTTAAACGACAAAACTAAACAAATTCCTGTGTAAATAATGGCTTTGCGTAGAAAGCTCAAGGTTATATGGGAGGGAAGAGAATATAACAGATCTTAATAATGGTGTAGATAATACAAGTTTAAGGTTATTTCACCGTTTTACATCATACTAACGTAAGTAGTTATCAAGGTATTGTTGATAACGGGGATAAAGCTTTGGAAGTTTGTAAAATAAATATAAATTTGATGGGAGAATTTATAAAGAACAACAAAATTAATCTCTTTTATTCTATGTAAAGATAGGTAATCATAGTTATATTTTATACAAGACGATAAAATGGTATTTTATCATCGACCGAAAAGATTAATTTACGAGCGATGAAATCGCGTGTGAATTATTTTCGGAAGACGATAATGCAATTTTATCGTCGTGTATAAAACAATATTTTTTTCCATAACGAGTTACGTTTTAAAAAATACTTCAGAAATTATTATTTCAAGGAATTTATTACGAGTAGAAAAAATATTGTGCTGGGTTGGCGTTGGTTCCTTTGTAATTTGACAAATAAATAAAGCTGTCTCTTTAGTTGTCAGTTTTGAGTCAATATTTTTTAATTCTCTTTTGTGTTGATTACTGATTGACTTGGAGCCAGAAATGGCAATAAATAAGTAAATTACCAACAGATATTCAGGCTAAGGCGACCAACGCCATATCCAAACTACTTCCATTTAAATCCCGAATAACTTATGAAAAGGAATACAAACATTTTCAAAAATGGAAGCAATTAAAAAACGTGCGAGAAGAAATAAAGTTTTTAACCTATCCTCGCTGTTAAAGTATCATTTAATCTACCCTTGCGGTTAAAGTACTATTTTATCTACTATTTTTGATAGATACAAGGCAATTTTAACCGTTGCTATGAAAAAAAAACAATTAACTAATTTATACTACGTTAAATTTTGGTTATTGGCTATTTCACGCTAGTTTCTGTGTATAGAATTATTGTACAAGTGCATCAAAAATATCAATAACTTTTATTGATAAAGTCTTAGCTAAAAATAGAAGCCCTAGCGAAACAAGGTATTGATAGGTCTTATAGAGAAACTCTCGCCAATATACCGGGTGGTGCATCGTCGTTGGAAACATAAGAAATCCCATGCAAATTTTGAACTGTTCAAATATTGGCTCCCCTCACAACTTTTTATAGTGGAAGAATTGTGTTGCGCGACATTTTTTTACATTCTATGTTTTTGATGGGATCTCATTTCTGTTTGTAGGTTATCCTACTACTTTTTTCTCGGGTAATATATCATTCAAAATAATATTAAAGAAGTTTTTTTTCTAGCAATAATTCATAAACTTTGAATTATTGTATAAAGTCAGATAATATAAAATTGCTTATAAGTTTAATGCTACATAAAGTTCAAAATTTGAAGTTTGTAACACTTCTAGAAGTACCTTAGAATTTTGATGACGTTGCGTGAATCACTATCGAAGTTGAAGAAGTTTGAGTAGAACTAATTCATAATCCTTGAATTATTGTTGTTACATTCGTATATACTAATATATAAAATCCTTAAGTGACTGACATACTGATGAACCACGATCCTGCTCAAACCACTCAACGTAGGAAGCTCAATTTTGGCATACAGGTTGATTCTAGGGTGTAGAGGTTTGATAAGAAGGGATTTCTCGAAATTCCATTTCTAAGAGGGTGAAACCACCCCTCAAAAAAACGGTCAAGTTTCCGAAAAAACGCTTAAACACGTATATTTTATTTTGTTTTTTACATATTTTAAGATTTTTTAAAAATGTATACAGGGTGTTTCAAAAAATCTGGTCATTGATTAATCACGATCCTGCTTAAAGCGCTTGACGTAAAAAGCTGATTTTTGGAAAACGGATTGACTTTAGAGTGTAGAGGTTCGATAAGAAGGGATTTTTTGAAACTCGAATTCTAAGGGGGTGAAACCACCCCTCAAATATTAGAATATTGTTTATTTAAAAACCGGTGAGTTTTTCGGAAAAACTCTTAAATGTGCATATTTTATTTTGTTGTTTTACATATTTTAAAATATTTTAAAAATTTATACAGGGTGTTTTATAAAATATGAGTATTGAGTAATCACAATTATTCTGCTTAAACTGCTTGACGTTTAAAGCTGATTTTTGGCAAACGGATTGACTGTCGGTGTAGAGGTTCGATAAGGAGGGGTTTCTCGAATCTCAAATTCCAAGAGGGTGAAAACACCTCTCAAATATTACAATATTTGTTATTTAAAAAACGGTTAGTCTTTCGGGAAAACGCTTGGACACGCATAATTAATTTTGTTTTTTTTACATATTTTGAATCATACATGGTGTTCCAAAAAGTTGGGTAGGTAATTGATTAAAGTTGGGTAATTACTTAAACTGCTTGACTTAAAATGCTTATTTTTGGCAAACGGTTTTTTCGAAAGTCAAATTCCAACGAGATGAAACTACCCCTCAAATATTACCAAGTTATATAATAATATCGTCATATTGTTTTTTCTCATGCTGACATAAATGTGAGAAAATTTTATCCAGTTTGTATGTTAATGGAAATTCTTGCTTTGCTTTATCATCACCATTACAAATGATTAATTCGACGCGAACGAAGTCGCGGGTTTACACGCTAGTTACTAGATATTTTGGTAATCTAGCCAGCTATAATATGTCCTCATGTTTAGTGAAAATTAGTATACTTGCTTTATCCGCAACGAAGTTACAGGGTGGTCAAAAGTGCCGGTAATACTTTCGAAAAATGGATGGTACGGCTGTGCCGACTTGGCGGGGGCAATGCTATAAAATATTTGCAAATCATAACCACCCCGTCCGAAAAATTTGGTATTTTTTTAACTTTTGTACAAATCGGTACCGGTTTAATCTACTTCCCCCTATATGTAATTACCTAACAGAGACGGACAACCCAGTTTAACCAGCCAGATATTTCTGTAATAGAGCCGGGTACTTTGCTTTCACATAACTCGATAAACATTTACATGTTACGATAGTCGTAAAATGTAATTAACAAGGCGATTAAAACAAATCCGATGGCGATTTTGCTAATTTATTTTATGGCAAATATTTGAAGAAGCCATTTTGATATTTCACGCTGTTAAGTGTATTTATTGATTGTTAATAATATTTGGAGCAAGATAACTCCAATATAAGATATCAGAGGAATTCTGTAAGCTTATTTTATTTCATATTACAGGGTGTTTCAAAAAACATGTGTCATCTCTCGTGGGGAGATTCCTCAGGTAAAAATAAGATTTATTTTTCATATCAACATAGAGCCGATTCTGCTTTGTTTCGTAGCTACAGGTTATGTTTTTTGTAATTACCTTAAATACCATTATTTTTTTACTTAAAATTGCTGTAGGTTGAACTAATCCATCTATCCATACATATATAAAAGCTCAAAGGGGTTTTTTGTTACATCCATCCCGCTGAAACCGCTTCGCCATTCTTTATGATTCTTTTTTTAAATGAAAGGTATATAGGTATGTCTAGATTTGTTATGAAGTATTTTTATATTGTTTAATGGATATTTCTTTGTGTTAAACGACTAAATATTAAAACATACCTGAAAAACACCTACACACAATACCTCCAGAAATAAATTATATGTCATTGTCAGTGGTGTGACAGTTAGATTATATATCAAGTTTTTAGATATTTTAGGGGTCAGTTCATTCCGCCAGCTTTAGATATATAAATATTAGCAGTTATTAGTTCGTTTAAATGACAATAGTGATTAGTGAATTAGCTACGTAAAGCGATTTTAGGGATTCATCCTCTTAGAGTGTAAAATTATGTCGAAAAAGTTGTTTTATGAAAATTCTATACTATCTGGTCTAGAAGAATGAAATTCTACAGAAATAATTAGAAGAGATTTTTGAAATTTATCAACCAAATGGGTAAAGTTAGTAAAAATGTATATAAACCTTTGTGACCTCTGTATTATACACATAAAAATTTGCACAAAGGATAATTTAAAAGACATGAGTTAATTATTTGGATAAAGCGAATTTGTGAAATTCATATCCTTAGGTATTAGAATAGGGAATGAAAGTTTGGCTGTACGAAAATGCATTACTGTAACATCTCGAAGTATAAAATTTTATACAAGGGTATATTTAGTGACATCAATAATATGAACGAAATATTCCTTCTTCAAATCATCCTTCTAGGAATAAAAAATAACGTATAGAGAGTGTACTAGTGCTTTTGAAAAATAAAAAAAATCAGGGGAGTATATCAAGAAAAGCGACAATTGAAAACTTCAAATATTCAGTTGAAAACTTTATGTCAGTTTTAGTAATACAGTTTATATGGGACCATACGTAGGGTTCTATCCATAGAGGGTACATAATCATTTAGTAATAATAACTAATAGGTAAAATATATAATTTTTTATTTTTTTTTTCAATTATATGAATTGTGATTAATAAAATTGCGTTTATCTGATCAAGGAGGCCGAATTTGACAAAATATCAAGAGATAACTTTTAATTGGCATTAAACCGCCTGCCTACACAATTTTGATATTAAAAGAAAAAAGTCAGTGGCGCACATGCTTTTTTATGGAAAATATTCCAGTGATAACCCGCACGTCCCTAAATAAATCACTATGGAAACTGTCGCAAACATATCAACGATTTCCATTTATCTTCTTTTTTTGTTGCACATGCAGTGCTTCTACTCTACCTATCTTTGTGGAGAACCTAGCGTTCACGGTTCAAATTTGAACATTAATTTTAAAAATTTAATATGGAAAATGCATATATTTGAACAATAAATTGCATGTTTTTTTCACAAAAATTAAATTATATAAAAAATACATTATTTAGCCACTTCCTACGAATATCAATATACTTAGGAAATCTAACCAGAAAGTATACATGGGGTTTAATATAAATAAAAGAAGAACTGAATACTTTACTTGCCTATGAAAAGATAATTCGGGGACCTTTATGTTAGAACTTCCACACACCAAACACTTTCTAGTCATTTTTACGAGTATTTAGAAAGTCCAACAAAAGAAAAATAGAAATATAATTGCACAAACTTAAAATTAACTTCTCACTGAACACACTTGCATCCTTGGCTATATAAAAGCAGTCGATAAAAGAGTAATTAATGCAATTTTTAAAATAAAAAAAACGCAAAAAAAACAGGCGTCGTTACACAATGGAAATAAGATTATGACATATGATTATGACAGGATTATAAAAATATATGTTGAAGACACATTTTTTAATGCTAAACTTATAGCGTTGATTTATCCACGTAAGTATATAATGATCTAGAGTTAGTATATATTTTGCTTGTATATTTTGATTCAAAATGAATCAATGTTTATAGTTAGTCTATCTTCTATACATG
Source organism: Sitophilus oryzae (assembly GCF_002938485.1). Taxonomy (NCBI): domain Eukaryota; kingdom Metazoa; phylum Arthropoda; class Insecta; order Coleoptera; family Curculionidae; genus Sitophilus; species Sitophilus oryzae. Next base: position 1,239,669 of record NW_022147287.1, on the reverse strand, counting down.
TTTTTATTTATTTTATCAAACAAGGAGAGAGATGCAGTCTCAATGGACTAAAATTATTTATTTTTTTAATACTGGTTCAATTTTTTTTTTCAAAGAATCATATGGTAATTATGACAAAAATAAAGACGGTGGTAACATGCACGCTTAACTTACAGAGCTCTTTAACGCCAGCTGTGGACTATTTAACTGCCGGAAGAACTGGGAAATCTATTAACCAACGACTATTTTCAAAGTGATTCTATTATGCCCTGGCTAATTTATGCAACAATGCACATTATTCTGTAATTATCTAGTTGATCGATCTTCTTCAGCGATAAGATGAAGTTGAATAATGCAGAAATTTGCTCGAAATTTATGCACGAAGGGAAAAAAGCACAAAGAATATATTATAAAGCACCTAGAGTCCGCTTTTTAGGTATTTTTATTTTTTTATCGGACTAGTAATGTGGAAAAACATCGATATACTAAAATATCGATATCATTTTTAATATGGATATACATTGTGTTCGATATACAATTTAGATACAGGGTGTCCCTCAATTCGTGCGACAAACTGAAAGGGGTTGTAGAGGGCATTAAAACAAGTCATTTCAGTATAGGAACCCATGTCTGGAAATGTGCCGTTTTGGCAGGAGGTCGAGTGAAACGTAAATTTCAAGTTGCATTATTTATTCAAAACATTTACAAAAACTGCTCAAAGTGCCGTCCATTCTGTTGAAGACACAAATGCACACGCCTGTTCATGAATGAACGAACCCTGGCAACCCCGGCGTGCAGTCCGTGTTGGTACCATAGTGCACGTCCAGTGAAGTTCCTTCCGCTCATTTTAATAATACCCCTAAATAATTGAAACTCATTAACTGATTGATAATGCGCTCATTTGCTACCGTAACCAAGGTAACAAAAGAAATTTTGAATGCGCGTATAAGTAATTTAAAAAAAAATGAAGAAACACATTACTAAAAATTGTATTAATCAATAATAAATATGTATTAAGTAAAAATAAATATGTAAAAATATGTAACAATTAAAAAAAACGATTAAAAAAAAGTCGCCTTGACTAGGATTCGAACCTGCCTTACTTCGGCTCCAACGTTATAGGAGCGTAAAGACCTAACCCTTTAACCACGCGGCTACCGAGGACTTGAAAGATTCTATGCAAAATTCTTACTTAAAAGATAATGTTTAGTGAAAGTACTTTTTTATTTATAAAAATTTATTTAATTCTGTTTTTAGTATTTGTTCTTATAGCGGCAACATAAATACATTATCTGTAAAAATTTCAACTGTCCAGCTATAACGGTTTATAAGATAGAGCTTTGTGACAGACGGACGGACGGACGGACGGACGGACGGACGGACAGCAAATTCTTAGTAATAGGGTTCCCGTTTTTACCGTTTAAGTACGGAACCCTAAAAACGAAATTCAGCCTGACTTTGTTTGTATGAAACAGACAATGTATCGATATTTTTTTTATAAATCTACATCCCTAAGAATGTATTATAAAACACTGTAACGCTTTTTGAGTTCGTTACATGTCTTTTTTATATATAATATATGATGTCTGACCTATCATCACCGGATTCCCTCTCGTTCAGGCCGGATAGTTATTTGGCACGCTTGGCGTAATTTTTACGTTCCCTAGTCGTCAACCCTGCTATCGTTTCACTGTTCTGTGGAGGCGCGCGCTGTCAAAAACCTTGTCATATGTCAAGGCGCCTCTCTGCGTTTTAACATCACTTTGCTTTTGGCCACGGTTGCAAATCCTGCTTTTAGACATGGCAATTTAAATCTTGCTGCAAAATCTGAATCAGCTGCCATTTCGAAGCAACAGGTAAAGATGAGATATTATCTTTATTAGATTCGTTATTATTATTGAATATTTTTAGGGTAGAGTTTTGGATTGACCCACCTTAACTCATATTTGTATTTTGCTGGCACATTGGTGTTCTTTTGCTTTTGTCCTCCTGAATGTTACATGGAAGAAAGGACAGTTTCTTTGTTTATTATTGAGCCCTCGGAAGTAATTCGAGGTAGGTTTATTTTGTTTATTAGACCTTGTTTGGTTTTGAACAAGAGTTTCATATTTTTAGGGTCCAAGGTACGGACTATTTACAAGGTACGGGCATTATCCAAGGTCCTAGTAGTATCCAAGGTACGGGTAGTGTTCGCCTGTACCGTTATCTTATGGACGGACTATTTACAAGGTACGGGCATTATCCAAGGTCCTAGTAGTATCCAAGGTACGGGTAGTGTTCGCCTGTACCGTTATCTTATGGACGGACTATTTACAAGGTACGGGCATTATCCAAGGTCCTAGTAGTATTCAAGGTACGGGTAGTGTTCTCCTGTACCGTTATCTTATGGACGGACTGTGTCCAAGGTATGGGCAGGTGTCCCATATCTATGTATTGATTCCAAGGTTCGGGCATTATCCAAGGTCCTAGTAGTGTTCCAATGTACGGGTAGTGTCCCCATATTGCCCAGCGTGGATGTAGCTTGAGCCCCATGCTGATTCGTTCCAATCCATAAGCTAGTTAGTAGTTACGGCTGTTCCAATAATAATATGTTCTCCTGTACCGTTATCTTATGGACGGACTGTGTCCAAGGTATGGGCAGGTGTCCCATATCTATGTATTGATTCCAAGGTTCGGGCATTATCCAAGGTCCTAGTAGTGTTCCAATGTACGGGTAGTGTCCCCATATTGCCCAGCGTGGATGTAGCTTGAGCCCCATGCTGATTCGTTCCAATCCATAAGCTAGTTAGTAGTTACGGCTGTTCCAATAATAATATTTAACCACTATAATAATTATTAAAATTGTACAATGCTATTTACCATCAGAATTCATCATGAATAAATATAGTCATTAGTTTTAAGTAATATACAACTGTGTTTTCTTTCTCTGTACATGCCTGGCGCCCAATATCTATATTTTTTTGTTTATTGTTATTGATTAGTTTTCTCTCTAGTGAAATACCTTATCCACGACTGCTCTCCGACGAAAAGCTGCCGTTCGCAGAGGTAGTTGTTTAAAAAAACGCTACAACACCTAGAGTACCTGTTTTAACTCTATCTTGACCGGACTATTAGTTTAACGAGGTGTGCATAGTGAAGATGAAGCCATGCGCAGAATCCATCACGTTTTAATGGGAAAATATGGAAATGCATTCTGGTTCATTAATTTTAATGCCAGATAAAGTCTTCAAGACGGTCGGGAAATATTCGCGTTGTGCACTTTCAAAGGCAATAGGGTAAACTATGGGTTTTTGCGTTAGTCTGGTCTCAGAGGAGAAACTTATTTTAAAGTTAAATAAGTAATTAAAAAAATCGAAAATTAATAATTAATATAGAGGTTTATAAAGAGTAAGTAGAGATTACCTAAGTAGAGGTTTGTAAAGATTGTAATAACTCGATAATCACTTAAATTATTATTATTAAAATTGAATTGACTGTATTACGGATGCGTGCCTTTAATTTTTTTAAATAAACACACGTTGTCTTTATTTTAAAAATATGGCGGTTAGATGTATCGCAGCTGAATGTTGTTAATGAAGAAAAAATGGATTTTTTTGTCTTAGAAGCTTGATTTGTAATTGTTTCAGTGCATGAGCTAATAGAAAATAGTATATTGTTTTATTAGGAGTAAAAATTATACAGATAAGTTTTTAAACAATTTTAAACGTTCCAAATAATATAAAAAATATTTAAAAGTAATACTTTTTATGTAATTATATATTATGATGTTTAAAAAATGCACTTTTTAGTACCGTAGGTTCATTCTCCTGAAATTTCTTGACGGTCGACGTCTTGTGATGATTTTTTATCTTATATAATCTTTTATATTACCCACGTTCTACATATTATTTATATATTTATAAGTTCACAGTAATTTCAATTTTCTACACCATAAATTACAAAAATTGATTTTAATTATATCAGTGACATTATTAATAATTCGAGAAAAACGCATAGTACTTATTTTTTTCAGACACATTAATACACACACCGGAAAAAATCTAGGGATATCATTTTATTAAAGTTAAAAGTAAATGTTTTATATAAACAACCACATATTTGTAAGCCGATTCTTTCTACTTCGATTGAAACGAAGTAGTCACACTAGTTGTTTCTAAATTTGGGATATTTGCAGAAGTGTTTGTGCATTTTTTGCCAAATGTATAAAAAGCACCTAGCATCAATTGTTCGAATTTAACCTATACTGGCTATGTTTGTATGAAAACTGGCCAGAATTCATTCAAATAACTCTGTTTAGTATTAAACGACATTATGGAGCGTAGAACAGAGACAAAATGCTAGGGGCCATGGGTATGCTTGAAGCTGGAATGCGCCAAATCGACGTAGCTAGAGCATTAAATACAACGCAAAGTGTAATATCGCGATTAAGTGTACGCTACCGTGAAAGTGGTGATGTTGCTGAAAGACACACAAGGCGACATCGCATTACTACCCCTCAGCAAGATTATTTTTTACAATTAAATGCTCGACGCCGACCGACTCTTACAGCACCAAAGCTTAGTTTAATTCTCCAGGAAACACATAATGTAACCGTTAGTCCTGACACTGTTCGCAATAGATTAAGAGAGGTCAACTTAAGGAGCAGACGCCCCTTAACTAGAGGAAATCGAGAGGTACGATATTTGTGGGCTCAAGATCATGTTCAGTGGTCGAATGAACAATGGGCCAATGTTCTCTTTACGGATGAGTCACGCTTTGGAATTCATCCGGATTCGAGAAGGCTTAGGGTATGGAGAGAACCGGGGAATCGTATTCGGTTGGATCATGTTCAGGAAGTGAACCCTCATCAAGGTGGAACAGTTATGGTCTGGGGAGGAGTCCAGTTAGGCCGAAAAACCGATCTCGTTTTTCTTGAAAGGTTTCTAACAGGAATCATATATCGTGATTTAATTCTTGAGCCTGTCGTGTTACCATATGGCAATGATTTTGGGAGAAACTTCATTCTCATGCATGACAATGCACGGCCTCATACAGCCAGAGTGGTAAGTGAGTTTATCAATGCTCATCAATTAAACATCTTACCCTGGCCGGCACAATCTCCTGACCTCAACCCCATCGAGCACGTATGGGAGGCGGTCCAAAGAAGAATTTTGAAAATGGGTATGGCCTCGTGAAACTCGTAGGGATTTGGTTCAGGCCGTGGCTGTACCTCAAAAAGAGATCGACAACCTGATCAGGAGCATGGAGAGACGATGTAGGGCTGTAATGAACAGTAGAGGAGGCCATACCCTTTATTAAGTAAAAATGGTTTTATCTTTTTTTTTAAATCACAGTTTAGAATTAAAAAAATGTGTGTATCTTTTTGAGTTCAATAAAAATCAAGGCAAATTTGAAAAATTCGGTAAATTTTGCATTTTTATTTCCAATACGCCATGTAAACTATTTGTTTATTTTAATTTTATTATATCAGAAATGCAAATAATAAAATTACTGACGATGGCTGGATTAAATTGTAATATCCCTAGACTTTTCCGGTGTGTGTGTACATTTTTACGGTTATTTTCAACTTAACCGAAAGAATAAATCTTAACACAATTATTGCAGATACTCTTTTCGCTATATTACGAAGCACTTTCAATAAAGTTAAGAGTACTTTCTGGTTCATGTGGCATTTCAGAGCGTCGAACATCTGAGGGGTGCTCAACTAGAGGGTAAGATTATTTATTTAAATTTTCAAAGTTAAGTTGTTTTCAAAGTTTATTGATTCATCTTAATAGCTTTATTTTTTGGGAGATATTCGCTTTTGAAGAAGACACCAAACCAAACACTTTTTCGAATTTTTTATATTAAAGCCATGCCTTTGCTTTCAGACAACAGTTAACAGACCTATAAAATAGTGTTTATGATTTATGGAATACCACTGTCTTTGAAAAATCATATTATTATTGTCTGTTGGGCAGTTACTCTAGCAGATATGGTTTTAAGTCCTAAAGTTGATATCTACCATGACCAATTAAACTAGCAACAACCAATATTTCAGAACTTAAAATCTAAATCTCTAAAACAAATACACAATAGTAAACAATACAATCAATGGCTGATGCTATCTCGTGAGTAAAAGTCGATTTCGCCAAGAGTTCACTCGCCAACTCGGTAGGCCATTGACAACGATATGGCTGAGGACCGCGGTTCGGATTCCGTGTAAACAAAGCAGACCCCGTCCAGATTATTCAAATCAGCAAAAAGGGGACGTTAGCTTAAAATACTTTATTTATTTTTTATGTTTCATTTGTCTAAAACTACAACCACTTAAAAGACTACACTTATGTATATAAATAGACTAACAATGCAACTTACGTTGTACTCGGGTGTTGTTAAACCTGATTCTCCTGTACTCTCTGTCCCACGTGTCCAAAGGATTGGGCCAATCGGGGTCTTCCTCTTCAGCATAATTTCTTGTCCGAAGGGCAGGTAACGGTACATAGTTGGGATTTTCACCAATAAAAACCACCTAAAATAAAGGAAAACTATATTAAATTTTGTCTTATTAGATATAATTAAAATTTAAATACAAAGCTTACTAAAAACTCCCAGAGTCAGTATTTTTTTCACAGTTTTGGTTTAGGATTGAGACACTATACGTTTCGCAAAATTTGTTTTTTTTAAAGGTGATATATAGGGTGAATTTTAAATAAGTGTACACATTTTTAGGTTGGTATAGTTCAACCCCAGAAACACGTCTATGAGATTTTTTTGTGAAAAAGTGTTTAGAATTGTGTATTTTTGACAATTTTTTTTTAAAAAATTTAAATTTTCAGTTAAAAAATATATCTAAAAATTTGGTAATATAGCAATATAGGTAGTAGATTAAAGGGATAAAATAACAAAAAAAAAATTCAGTGGTCCAATATAATGTACGCCAAATATACTTGTATTCATTTAAAACTTCCCAATATGGCGGACTTCAGTATGGGAGGCTTAAAAACGAAAATCTCTAAACTGGAATCGACTGTACTTCAAATCGTTCAAATTGATAACCTGTGGTAAATCCAATTGAACTCTGACACACAACTCTGACACTTGGCTGACATTGACGTTTACGGTTCCTTTTTCTAAATATTTTCATTATTTTTTTAGTTTTTATTCACAAATTCTACTTGATTTTGTTCTTTTATTTAACCTGCAACCTGCAGTACTAAATATATAGTTATAAATAATCTTTTCACCGATCAAGAATTGACGAATAGGCTGGAAGATATTCAAAATGTGTAAAACGCTTAAAAACGTATTAGAAAACATTGACTCGTTCACAAATTCGTGAAAATAAATTGGTCCAGATGTTTGTAAAAAGGTCTCTAATTATTTTGAGAAGTTTCCTCGTATCAGTAATTTTCAGGTTTGTAATATGTATGTACTATATGATAATAAATAGATTAAAACTTATATTTCAGGAAACAGCGCAGGCATTACAGATTGTTGTAAATCAGTTTTAAAATATAAAGAAGGTTTAAAACAGGTTTAAAAGTTGAGTTAGTAGAGAAGACCTAAATAAGGTAATGTTGGTAATGGGACCAAACATCAAATAACACTTGAAATATATAATTATGTACAATAATTGTAAGTAGTTTTTATGAATCTGTTTGATATCTATTGCATTGTTTTTATATTTCTTGAAATATATATTTTTTTACTTTACAGGATACACAAAGAATAATAAAAAATACAGTTACTCACTAAAAGCACTTAAGGTTTGTAATAGATGTAGTTAGAATATCAAACACCAAACTAAACCAAAAATTATGTTTTATTTTACTGGTATTCCTCACATTTGAAGGGAAAGTCATTTCATAAATAAGCAGGACATTGTATAGTACACTCTATATTAATAATTGTTTTTTATTCTATACTTGTTAGTTAACGCATCACTTACTAGGTAAAATTTAGTGCAGATTAACCTATAGTTGTGGTTGTGATATATTCTGATGTGTTTCTGGCAAGTTAAAATAAGTCAATATTTAAACAAACATTTCTGGCTTTCCTGACAGGAGTGTGGATTCAAATTCAACAAAGGTATAATGTGGATAATGTTCTGATTATTACAGTTTGCATGGATATTTTTGTATGTTGTTATTTTTAATAAAGTATATTTAATGAGTTTTTGAGTATTTCTTTTTCCTTCAGAGGATTGTGTTCTAATCTTTATATATTATAAATTTTCATAAATTATATATACAAAATTTATTACCTTATAATTTTTTGCTAAATACTTTGTAGTTGATACAGTTTCACTTATTAAACAACTATAATTATTCAATAATCTTGATAATTCTAGGAACTCTCAGATATCGTCAAAACATGAAAACAAAAATTTACTTCCTATAGTTCTTACGTCCCTTTAACTGAAATATAAGAAACAGGGGAGTTAATATTCTCACTGAGAAAGTTTATAAAATACCTTTAAGTTAAATCTCTTCGGATCTGCGGTAAAATACCTTTATTCTTATTAAAAAATTTCAATAATCTATGTATTTATGATAACCACCTAATAACCTAACTTTAACGTCAACTTGACAATCCTGAAAAATATTATTGTTAACCAATGAGTAAATCAATTTCTGAATTTGCTAACACCAACTTATTTTTCATTAAAAAAAATTACCAATTTTTGTAACTAGGTCGGCCATATTGAGGAATTTTTAAAAGAATAGTACTATATGTATTTTTATTATATTTGATAAAAAAAGAGAAACGATATTTCTTTTATCGAGATCTACCAGCCCTGAATATATTTGCACTTATTTGAGACTTTATATAAAATACTAAACATATGTATACAATAATAATAATTAATTATTTAATTATATATAACCATACTTAACTGAAATAAGTAGGGGTACAATAGCATACTTTTGATTTTTACGAGCAGAAAAAAATAAGATGCACTTCCATCATATTTTTTCTGCCCGTAACAATGGCGTTTTTCATGGTTTTATTCTACATTTGACTATTAGTAAACTATTAGATACCTGAGAAATTGCAATGCTGTCAATATGTGTTGCATATACAGAAAACGATTTGCACGGCAACGAGAATTCCAAAATCGACTGCTTGGCGTTCCGCTAATCGCATAATTAAGGAACGCAAAGCAGTCGATTTTGGAATTCTCGTTGCCGTGCAAATCGTTTTCTGTATATGCAACACATATTGACAGCATTGCAATTTCTCAGGTATCTAATAGTTTACTAATAGTCAAATGTAGAATAAAACCATGAAAAACGCCAATGTTACTTGAATTTCATAACCTTTTGTTTGAGCTATGTCAAGTTATTTTTTTATGAATATGTTATTATTCTTATTATACGAGGGAAATGTATTCTCACCATTTTCGTTGTTTTGAACAAAATTTATAGCTGATGCCAAGCCGTAAATTAGCAATTACTTATTGAGGAATTTATAGAAGAAGAAATAGTTTTCATTAAAAAGCAAGCAAGAGAACGCATAAAATCACAATTTTTTCAATTTTTATTGACAGTTCGACAAGCAAAACGATCGTTTAAGGTAGCCGTTTTCAAATCGCTTAGCGCAGTGAGTAAAGACGCTAAGCGCATCAAATGAGAATACCCAAATCGGTAGTTAAGTACGCGCTAACAAAAATTAACGTCATATACTGAGCGTCTAAAAGTGCTTAGCGTCTTCAAAGTTATAGAATTCGGGACCTGAAAAGGTTGCAGTGGAACAGGCCGATAGACACATCAAAAATATATAATCTAATCTAAGTAACACATAAAAATGTCAATGTCAGTGGCTTTTATAAAACTTCCGGTGGATAAGTACATTAACAACAAAATAACGCTAGAAAATATATTTAAAAGAAGAATAAAATCATGCGATTTTCTTCTCATAATTAACTATTTTTAAAACAACACGATAATACGATAATCATCATCATCAAGGGAATATTAAGGGAACGGTACACAGCTTACACACATTTTTTCGGTATTACTTTACATAATTCGTTATAGTTACGACACGATGTAATTGGAAGCCCGACCGCGTAAAAAAGATGGCGTGCGGAGGAACGCACACAATAAGAAAATGTAAACATAGCGGATAATAAGTGGTTAACCGCGCACCAGAAGAAGAAAAAAAAGTTAACCGTTTGTTGTCTTCACCTTCCTCATTTGCCTTAGCAGATTTATATCTAGTTCAGTGATATTTACGGTTAAACACAGTAAATAACTCTCTGCGTATATGACAGCGCAGCGGATGGAAACGGAGGAGGCCATGAAAACGTGGGCGCCCATCTATCAATGTCTTCGACGTGTAACAATACGACCAAATAAAAGTCTATTTTACCTGTTTTCGTTTTTTCTCTATTTTATGTTTTAACGGATTATTTCAATCTTATCTTTGCGTACATGTACTGTAAAGGTTGTTTGGTGTGTTCTAATTCTGTTTGTTTTTCTTCTTACAGTTACTTGTGCGAAAGTTAATTTTGATTTGATTATGTGTTTGTTTGGTGATTGTTACGAGGTTGTCTTATATATTTTGTACATAGAAATATAGTAGACGCCTGTCGACATACATCAAAACTATCATCTTTAGTTAACTTGGAAGTTTTAGACACACCAGCATCTAGCTAAAATATCTTTACGTATATTTTTTTTATTCATTTCTATAAAATTCTCTTACCAAATTTTAATAGTCCAACTTCAGAAACAATGCCATCACTGACAATTTTTTGCCACACTGAAACCTAGCGTTTGTTTAAACAAATTGAAATATTACAAAAACTATTAATTTTAGGTATATGACATTACATATATAAAAATTATAGAATTTTACGCAGAATCTAAAAATAGAATAAAAAATATGGTGTTGCATTTAAAAAAACATATGTTATATCCACCACACTTTTTTGAAGCACCCTGTATACTCTATAATAATTTTAAAATGTGTATCTTAACCTTCCCTATATATTTTCTATTAAACTATTTTTGTAAATTTCGAAACAAATGAGATAATGGACTTTACTCTATCGTCCCTGTACAGGGTGGGTCAAATTGGACTCTTTTAGAGGGAAACACTCTTTACTATAGGAGATAGAAAGGAAACAAGAGAAATATAGAAGGTGTCTGGAGCTCAATTTTTATCAAAAACGTGATGGTGAAAACCGCACATCGATATCTGTTACCATTTCGGAAATACGGGGTGTTTTTCAAAAATGTGCATGGAAATGAATCTATTTTTATGAAAACATTTTCAAAGCATCTTTTTATGTAGAATTTAATGGTTTAAGTATAATTTGTTTAAAATTAGTAATTTAAGAGTTATCAACAGAAAAATTGATTTTTTATTTAGGACACCCTGTATATTTTTATTTAACTGACAAGAACTTAAAATTACCTTTTCAAAAATAGCAAACTTGATAATTTGTTATAATCCCCTTCGAAATAGAGAGTTTTTAAAAGTTCGCCACTTTTAACTAGTAGGCTTTGGACCCCTTATTGATGATCTGCTTCTAATAGAACTCGCAAAACATGTTTTCCAGCAAGACGAGGCACTGCCTTAGAACGCTGAAGTTATCAGCAAATTAAGTTAATAATAATAATTGAATAGCTGATCAAGATCCCAGCCGTTGGCCGTCGAGGCCGCCGGACTTATCGCCTATGGATTTTTATCTTCGTGGCAGAATAAAGGTTCTTATTTTTAAATTGCCCGTATAATCTAGATAAGAATTAGAAGTAGGTACTTAGTAGTTATGCAAGGGTATCTTCCACCCGCACTGAGTTAATAAATTCGGCGAGAAATTTTCAAAAACCGTTGTCCATAACAGAGGACGGTCGACATATCGAACACCTGTAGCAAAATCTCATGTCTTGGTTTTCTATTTATTTTTATTGTTATCAGATATAGTTTAAATATATAGTTTAAATTGTTATAAAATTCTGCATTTCTCGTTGCAAATATTATTTTCGTTTTAGTTGCTGCTTACAGCTAGATTTTTTTCCATTACAGCAGACGCCGTTCAAAGCTTAGTTATTTAAGGTGGGCAAATTTTTAAAAACAATTATATTTCGAAGAGGAATCGAGCAAAATATCAAGTATCATGTAAGTTTTTAGAAAGGTAATTTTAAATTCTTTTCAACGAATTAAAAATTGAGCTAGCTAGAGAATGAGAAATTAAGCTAATAAACTAGCGAATGAAAAATTAAGCTAAAAATTGAGCTAATTGAGCTCAAGACACCGATATTATATTAGTTTTCGTCTATCTCCTATAGAAAAGGGTGTTTCTCGTTTAAAGCGTCCAATTTGACCCACCCTGTACATACAAATGTAACATAAGGTTGCTTGTCTATACGACTGTTGATCTCTCCAGTATTATATGGACATAAAGCGAGATTAAAAGAAAAAAAGTAAGCTAGCGAATGAAAAATTAAGCTAAAAATTGAGCTAATTGAGCTCCAGACCCCGATATTAGTTAGTTTTCGTCTATCTCCTATAGAAAAGAGTGTTTCTCTTTTAAATCGTCCAAAGTGGCCCACCCTGTTCATACAAATGTAACATAAGGTTGCTTGTCTATACGACTGTTGATGTCTCCAATATTATATGAACGAATAAAGCGAGATTAAAAGAAAAAAAAAATACTTCAAGTTAACGTCTCCTTTTTACTGCTACAGTTACTCTGTTTACGCGGAATTCGAACCGAGATCCTCGACCATATCATTGTCAATGGCCTACCGACTTGGCGAATATGAAAATGGCCTCGAACCGGCATGAATCAATTAGCAATGCGCGTCAATAGATTTTACACACACATTTTGTCATGGAAAAACATGGACGACAGAGTTTCCAGAGGGTCACCCGTCCATCCACCACTTCGTCTAACGTCGCTTAACTTCGCTAAACTTAAAAAACGCGCAAAACATTGCGGTGATACGCTTTTTACACGCTCAAAAATGATCGATTAATTACTTTGATTATTAATTATCCACGCTGCGTTTCGTATAGCGTTGTTGCGTATATCTATGCAAATGCAAATATATCGACATATCCTGTTATAATATTATATGTATATGTTAAGCGCAGAGGAAGGAACGGAATTATCTTATAAGGTCAAGGTCACGCGATGCGTTACTCTTGCGCTCGCTTCTTCACTTTATGGTTAACACGTAATGTTGCTAATTGGATGGGCGGAAGTATTTTGTAATATTATGTAAATGCGTTACACCTGGCCGTGTTATGGTTGTAATTAAATATCGGAACAGCCCAAGGCATTAAAATAATAGTATACAGGGTGCTACAAATTCGAGGTACGAGAATTGGTATCTCGGTAACCGTAATAGATACAAACATGGTTAAATTGGGGCAAAGTTGCGCTTTGGGATGTTTACCAAGATGCCATCAAAAAAGTTTTAAATATGTCAAGGATTGCTGAGTTTTTTGGAAAAAAACGGTTTTTTTTTTGGAAAATCAGTTTTATTTTTTCCTGTCGTTACTATTTAGAAAATCAAAAAACTAACTGCACATTCTCATAGCCACTTTACTAGGGCTATCTAATAGTATTTTTAGATTTTCAAATTAGCTGATAATTTGTAAAATACAGAAGCCAACTTAGTTTTTGTTAAATACAGACCTGCATTTTTTATTTCAGGTTTTGAAAGAACTTGGTCTCCTGAGTACAATGATATGCCACACAATTTATTTAAACTAATTTCAAGTCCGGCTCTGTTTTTTTTTTAATATTTAATCTATTCATCTATTCAAAATTAATAGATTTTCTATTTTGATCTGGTCAGTTTTAAAGACCTAGACATAAAAAAGCCATCCAACATATATGCTTTAAAACCGATATATGGATTATAATTACACTTACAATTTTATTGGTAAGTACTAAATCATTAAGATTCAAGGGTATGAAATACAAGATCTCTATTTTTTTAATTGGATATTGGATTATTCATTAATATTGCGCAAAAGTGATTAGATACAGGGTCAATCTAAAAACCCTGATGATCATCGTAAAATGGCTTCTTTAGGTGGTACCTATTGTTTTCGTTATCGCTCACGCATATTTATTGTTCCGTTTTTAATAAAATTTTATTACCCTTTGTCAAAAACCGATAAATTTTCTGTATTTTGAAATATCTGATTAGGTTTATGAAATTAAGGTATTTTAATACTGTGCGAATCAGTCAAATGTCCATAGATATAGAATAATTTGTTCTCAACAAAACCTTTCTACAGGGTGTTTCAAAAAACATGTGTCATCTCTCGTGGGAAGATTCCTTACGTAAAAATAAGATCTATTTTTCATATCAACATATGCTTTTTGCATTCTGCTTTATTTCGTAGCTATAGGGTGTAAAAGCCTTAATATTTTTTCGATTTATCATAATTTTCTTCCAAGTACTTTTAGGGATTCGAATAAGATTTTGAGGGTAAAAGTTACTATAAATGAGGCAGATCTTCATGCTAAGAAAGTGTCGATATATTCACCAGGGACGTGCATATTATGGGTTATCACTGGAATATTTTTTGAAAAATAAATATGAACGCCACTGACTTTTTTCTTTCGATAGCAAAATTGTGTAGGCCGTTTAATGCCAATTAAGAGTTATATCTTGATATTTTGTCGATTTCGATCTCATTGGTGAGATAAACCCAATTTTATTAATCGAAATTAATAAAACTCAAATAAAATTAATAAATTATTTATTGTATTGTAACGTTTTTAGTTCGTTACATGTCTTTGATTATGATATATGATGTCTGGGCACAACCCTGTTATTGTTTGGTACAACCCTGTTTTTGTTTGACACAACCCTGGTATCGCTCTGTGGGAGCGCGCGCTGTCAACATCGCTTCTGTCAGTTCTCTGTGATCTGACTTCACTTTTGGTTGGACCGTTTGGCTTCTTAGACGCCATTAGTCCCAGTGTTGAGAAATGGTGGTCATTTAAATCTGGCTGTATTAACTGAATCAGCTGCCATTTCGAAGCTACAGGTAAAGCTGAGTTATTTTCCTTTTAGATTCGATATTATTAGTGAATATTTTTAGGGTAGAGTTACGGATGTCCCAACTTGTATTTGTATTTGGCTGGCACGTTGGCGTCCCTTTGCTTTTGTCCTCCAGAATGTCATTTGGAAGAAAGGACAGATTGTTTATTATTTATGGAGCCCTCGGAAGTATTTCGAGGTAGGTTCATTTTGTTTATTAGACGGTGTTTGATTTTAAACAAGAGTTTTGTGTTCTTAGGGTCTTACGGACGGACATTGTCTTACGGACAAGTGTCCAAGGTATGGACTATTTTTCAAGGTCCTAGTAGTGTTCTCTTGTGCCGCTATCTTATGGACGGATGTCCCATGCACAAGTGTCCCCAGTAGGATTGATTTGTCTTACACATAGAGTGCCCCAGCGTGGATGTGGCTTGAGCCCCGTGCTGCTTCACCCCCATTTCTAAGCCTGGATCGCCGACAGACAGTACAGAGATGCTAGACCTCCTCGCGCTGCTACTGTTTGAAGCAGGGTTACATAAAAGAACAGCTAAGTGTATATTTAAGTTCTAGTTTTGCATTTAACATCTAAAATGTTTTCAGTCTTAAACAGTAACGTACATTTTAAACAATAGCGTACAGACTATATTTAGTGGTTAGATTATTAAGGATATTTATGTCGATGCAGTAGTAAAAGTGTGATTTAGATTTTAGATTTCATAATATCACGCATTGTAATAGTATTACTTTCTATAGACATTATTATTACGCTATACTAACAGATGAATAACGAGATAGATTCTAGAATCTACAGGTTGCAACACATCTGATTTAACACCGTATAAATTTAACAATTTAAATAAAGTAATGCTACTTTTCCTATATTTTCTATAACGTTACACGCATTGTATTTTCTTTATAGTCTTTTCATAGAACGTATTTAATATTATTTACATATATAGTTTTCTCAACAAGTAACCACTATAATAATTATATTAATTGTACAATGCTATTTACCATCAGAATTCATCACGAATAAATATAGTCATTAGTTTTAAGTATTATACAACTGTGTTTTCTTTCTCTGTACATGCCTGGCGCCCAATATCTATATATCTTTTGTTTATTATTATTGATTAATTTTCTCTCTAGTGAAATACTTTATCCACGACTGCTCTCCGATGAAAAGCTGCCGTTCGCAGTGGTAGTTGTTTAAAAAACGCTACAGTATCCAATAACCAATACCAACTTTTTTTATTTTAAATGCAGTGTACTACACTGAATATTATTCAATTTTTTTATTATTCACAAAATTATATCTTTGACTGTTATGGAAATTCTAAATGGCCTTAGCTAGTGTGGATAAGTTAGTTAATAGCTAATGTTTCACTGCAGGGTAGTAGAAGCCAGTGTTTGAGTGTAGCTGCCAATGTAATAAGTATTGATAACAGGGGCAGATACAGGAATTTATTTTAGGGGGGCTATTCCTCTATACAAAAATGCTTCGTTTTTATAGAGATCTTTATAACACATTTTTTCAGATATTTTAAGAATCTTTATCCCGATTTGAATGAGATTTTGGATGTCTATGTTTTGCTAAGTACTTTAACATTTGGCGTTCACAAAAATCAAATCGGAATAACTGTTCTTAAATATCTGAAAAATTGTGTTTATTTTTTTATTGTATTATTAAGTTTGGCTTTTAGAATTTCCAAAAAATAATAGAATAGGTATTACTATTAGTTATACATTTTCGCTTTTTTTTGGAAACTGACATACAAACAAAATTTCTCGCCAAACCATTTCCGCCCTGATAATTATAGTGAAACGGAAATGTCAAATACCAAAACCGATTTTTTTTTCTCTCGATTTTCATTCTTCTTTCGCTCACGACAAATTTATAATTCCTACCTCCATATGTAAATTAGGTTTATAGGCTAGGTCGCGCACGCTTCGTATGAAAGTCAACCAAACAGCTTCAATATTATTAATAATTAAACGCGTATCTAGTTGCAACTGCATTTCTCATTCGGTTGTTTAAGTGGAATAATGAAAACAACACGATGATTGTTATCGGCCGCCACGTAATTACTAGTGTTAACAAAGTGTTACGGTGAGCGTATTATTGAGAGAAGAAGTTTGTAATTATTGACAGTGAAAACATTGGTTCTTAAGAGGGGCGTTGAAATATGTTGATTTTGTAGATACCGTACAATTCATTTTAATTAAAATATTTAAATTAATTTTTTCTACAAACGTCAGTAAAAATCTAATTTTTAACGCATGCTGTCAGTGCCTAAAATGCGACATTATGTCACTAATGGTAAAAGTCATTTATTTATGATATAAGTGCTAAAAGTGGTATTTTATGTTGTGAGAAGGGAAGCTTCCCATCCCGTCGATCAAAATAAAATCACTTTTAGCAAACATATCATACACTATTTTTTCTACAAACAAGTTTATGCTCGTATATATTGCTTTATATATAATATAAGGTATTATTACTTTTTACGTTAATGAATAATAATTCATAATATGTCATTCTGAAATCAAATTAATTATGAAGTTTATGGTTGCTAGGGTAATAATTCTTCAGTGTTAAAAGTAAATCACGTGACTTACTTTTAGCACCAGTGCTAAAAGTAAATTACTTTTACCATCAGTGACATAATGTCACATTTTAGGCACTGACAGCATGCGTTAAAAATTACATTTTTACTGACGTTTGTAGAAAATGACTATTTTTTACATAAAAAAATAACGCTTTTTAGTACTAAAAGCCAAAATAGCTTTATCGACAAAGCATTTACAAAACAAAAAAGCACAAAAAAATCCTTACCGTTTTTGAAATATTTTCAATTTTGTGAAATTGCAGTCAAAATTTCAAGGCTTCATTTCTCCAAGGGTATAAAAGTTTATAATACTAAATATTTACTGAAGATTATCTATTGATCAGATATTGTGCTGCAATAATAAAAATTTTACTACCTTATAGAGAGTGTCCAAAAATTTATATTAAATAATTACTAGCTTTAAACGGCAATAACTTGTTGAATTTAAATAGAACACCCTATATATTTTACGTGAATCAGATGCACAATCAAATTGTATTAAACTATTTTTTACCCATCTCTTCAAGTTTTCGTAGAAAATGCATTTTCTTATAATTTAGACTTCATTTATCACTATACCCATGGAATATTGACATTTCAGATTTTTTATAGCACCATATAATATGTACAAAATTTACAGGTGGTAAATATTGCAAGCCCATTGCCCATTGGTATACAAAAAAAAACTATTTAAATCTTTGTAAAAGAGTATACCCATTAAATATACCACCATTATTTCAGACCAAAAACACCAAAAATTAGTTAACTACATACTTTTAAATTGTTTTAATTGAGAAAGTATTCTAAATAAATGTGGATTTGGCTGAGAAATCAATATAATAATAAGTTATGAAAATTAACGTCTCTGTTTTTATAAATAAAGCATTCGTCAAAAAATTAAATAAAATTTAGAAGGTGTTACTTTTTATCACACTGTCTAATACACACACAAAATTCAGTTTTTTAGTACTTGGAGCAATTCTTTTTAATCAACGTAAACAGTCAATTAATGTAGTTTAAATACTGGGATCGTATTAATTGGTCCTCTTTAACAAAAAATAATTAAACAGTTTTTTTAATTTCTTAATTAAATAAGCAAACTATATCGACAATATTAGTATCTGTACCCTTTGAAAATTTGTTACATCTTTAAAAGTAAGCTAAAATATCAATATTCCATGGGTATAGTGATAAATGAGGTCTAAATTATAAGAAAATGCATTTTCTATGAAAACTTGAAGAGGTGGGTAAAAAATGGTATAATAAAATTTGGTAGACAATTACATTGTGCATCTGATTCACGTAAAATATATAGGGTGTTCCATTTAAATTAAACGAGTTATTGCCGTTTAAAGCTAGTAATTATTTAATAAAAATTTTTGGACACTCTGTATAAGGTAGTAAAATTTTTATTATTGCAGAGCACAATATCTGATCAATTAATAATCTTCAGTAAATATTTAGTATTAAAAACTTTGATACCCTTGGAGAAATGAAGCCTTAACATTTTTACTGCAATTTCATAAAATTGAAAATATTTCAAAAACGGTAAGGTTTAAGTGTGATAAACCTTAATCAAATTTACCTTTATTTCAATCGTATAATCCAAAAATAGAATAATATACAGGGTGTTCTATTTAAAAAAACACAACTATAATATTTTTTACTTATTTGTGACACTCTGTATCTTGTAAAAATATTTTTAAATTGTAGCTCTAATAGTCCTTCAACGAACACAAAACATACAATTTGTATAAATCCAATCGTTTAGCTACAATACTTCGTGTCGTATGTGGTGAACATCCCTGTATAAACGATTATATCCATTTACAATTATTTAGAGTCATAAAATATTAAATACTAGACTTTTAACCAGATGTTCAAAATTTTAAAATTCAAAATTGATTCAAGTTCATGATTAAACACCAACAAAAAAGTCGTTTACCGCATATAGGGCTCTCTACAGTAAGTATGATTTCAGAGCTGTGCGAAATGCGGGAAAGAATGAAAGCGACTTGATATTCAAAGACAGATGATTGTACATTTTTTGACATTGTACAGTATTGAGTCTTTAACTAGTTCTGAGCTCGGGGTTGGCAGATAAAGATCGTGCACCGCATTCCTAAGTGGATAGTTGTGGGATGACCTTTCGGGAGTAGCAGATATGTGCTTGCGGATTAAGCAAACGGATTCAAAAATGAATAAAAAAGGAAGAGCCAGTATTTTGAAATTTTTAAAGAAATTCTGGCAGTGAGTTCTACTGTTCAGTCCGAATAAATATCAAACTGCTCTCTTTTGAAGCTTGAAAATACGACCAAATTTTGTCGCGCAGCAAGTACCCCCGAATGGAAGGGCATTAACGAAGATGCGACTCAAAAAGGGCATAATAGACTATTCTAGAGGTTGACAAGTTAAGTTCCTTAGAAACTGATCTTAGCGCAAAACAGGCAGCGCTTAGTTTCTTTGATAAAGTGTCGATGTGCAAGTCCCATTTTAATAACTGTATATTATTTGTATATTAACTGTATGTATGTATAATTTGTATATTTTCGTATGCTATTATATTCATTTTCACCTTTGAATAAAAAGATAAATGAAGGGGTATATAAATAAACTTAGATCCAGCGCGATAGGGACCAAAAATGGCCGACTTAAATTCCGGTTTAGCTGTGCGGTGCTAATTTTGTTCAAAAAGTGTAAAAATATGATGAAGAGTAGACTCAATAATTTGTTGTTTTATTTCACGTTGGCAAGAAATGTTTGTAGTTATTAAAATTGTTATAAAAACATAGAATTCTAATAAAAATAGTTCCGGTACGATAGCTTCCAAGATTCACAAACAGAATTAAGTTTCGCTAATATATAAAGAATTTATTAGTGGCGCCCAAATTAAGACAAGATACAGATAGCAGTATACTTTTAACAATTCTTTAGTTTCTTTTATTATCAATCATGATCTATTAATAAATATGATCTTTTAATACAAACTTTTGAATATTGCAGTAAATAGTGAAAATAAATATAGAGAGAAGTTTATGGCAAACAAGATCATATAATTTATAAATATACAGGGTGTTTCGTTTAAGAAAACATAACTTTAGTTCATACCTTTAAAAATATTCTTTTCGTAGAAAAACAGACTACGCCATTGTATTCTGCGTAAGAAGTTCTACACAAATCAGTTTTCACCTTCTCGATATCATCTAGAATAACGGAGATACGGGGGCTGTTCCAAATTGTAAAGACCCTGTAGCTCAGAAACGAAGGGGGCTGTGAAAATTATTACAAAAAAGTGGGACAGGTTTGTGGAAACCGCATCTTCCTGTCTGTACTAATAACGGAGATACCGTATGATTTCAAGTAAAATGGGACGCCCTGTACATCTCGTACAATTTACTTTTTTGTCTGTTGTGGTAAAACGATACGGCCGATTTAAAAAAACCTTTTATTTAAATCCGTTCAATTTGAATACGTTTACTTCTAGCCTATTTATTTCCCAGTAAGAGATCATATAAACGTTCGGTTAACTGTTTCGCTATCTGGCACTGTTAGAAAACGACTTCGATTTTTACGCTCATTTGTAATGCAAATGTTTATCGAATAAACGCTGTTGAAATTAGCCATCGAGGTAAGTCCGAAATTGGAACCGGCGCGGAAGATCATTTATCCGTGGCTAAGCGAGGATGATGGACAGTCGTTTTCGAACTAGTATTCGAAACGTTGCTTTTATAAATTAGAAAGTTTAGTTTAGACAACTTTTTTCGATTCTACGCTGTCGATGAAGAAATGATCTCTATTATACATCTTAAGAGTCCATTTCACTAGTCCGAAAAAGTAGCAAAATAAGCGTTCGGCATTTAACGTTTTATGTAAAACAGGCTAGGTGTTTTTACACAAATGAAAAACGAAATTAAAGATAAAGGATTATACTATATCCGTATTGTACCACATTTTTAGAAACTTCTTTATTTTTAAGATTTTGATGGTCAAACATCAACAAAATATTCCTTATGTTTGGACTAAATTTTCTCGAAAATAAATACATAATTTAAAATTCCGTTACAATACGGAAATAGATTGAAGTTTCGTGATTACAGTGATATATAATTTATATGGTTTTGTAACAAATTGCTCGCTATTTTATGGAAAATGCTGAAGCTCTGCAAACCTTAATCAATCCTTAATCAAAGCACGTGTGTTTGGAATTTTGAGTGTTACTTAACACGATAGGATCGGGCTAAGCCTTAGACAGATTTCTGAAATATATATATTTTTTTCAGTCACACACCCGCTTTATCTAACCGACCCCTGAGAGCGACCCGAACAGTACAGTGTAATTTCTGACTCTTAAGCTGTGTCTAGTGTCTAGGCCTAATATACGAACATGAACGAGCACAAACGAACCTCACGATCCCAAACAAGTGTACCGTCTTTTGAATTATCCCTTTAGGTTGTCGATTTGTTAAATCGACAACCAACAACCAACAATCGTTTTACTATATTAAATCAGGACGGCTCACAGAGGGGATTTTTTCCAAATTCGTGGCCAAAATTTAAAATTCTGAAATGAGCAATATTCTCATAATTAATACTTGAAATGAAAAGCAACATATCTATCTATAAGCTAAAAAAAATTATTATAAATTTTCACCGTATTCTCTAGTTACATTGATCCAAAGTTAGCCTTGGCAAGACAAAATGTTATGCTGGCTGTCATTACTTAAATTTTCGTTACTAATGACGTTTGGTTTTATTGTGTTTCCAATAATTTTTTGCGAAAAGTGAAACATGGATTGTGTACCTTCATGTATGTAGAATAATATAATATTTCACTTAATAGTATTTTAAAAATGCATATATAAACTTTTATTGGTTTTGTTTTCTATTGTTCAAAATGAAAAAAGAAAAAATTAAGCGTTCATTCGGTTAAGCATTTGGTACCCTATTAATGCGTATTAAGCTCAATGCTTTTCACTGTCTTATTTATCAATGCTTAATCTTATTAACTAGAAACTGAAACAGAAACTGCTATAACTAAGATTACTCATGATCTTAAACTGATATCTGAGTACTCTGCTGAAAATAACTTAAAGTTAAATATTAATAAATGTTCTTTGATGTGCTTTTGTTCTGCGCGTCGTTACGAATCTGTTTCATCACAGCTAAAGGTCAACTTGAATGGTACATCCCTAAATTGTGTTAAGCTATATAAAAATCTAGGCGTCGTCTTTGACGTGGACATGCGGTTTAAAAGTCATATAGCAAATATTCTGAAAAAATCTTATTGTGTCTTAAAATCGTTATATATGAATAAATATCTCTAAATTTTAAAATCCGAAAAAATTATGTGAGTCTCTTATATTTCCTATAATTGCGTATTGCGTTGTTTCATTTTATAACTGCTTAGATAAAAATTCCAAAAATCGACTGCAAAAACTACAAAATTCATGTTGTAGGTTTGTATTTGGCTTGCGGAAGTACGACCATATTTCTGAAAAAATAAATATACTACAATGGCTCAAAATAGATAACATGTATAAGTATCAGACATGTAATTTTACACAAAAAATTATTTCCACAAAGACACCCTCATATTTATTTGACAGATTTATATTTCGCAGTGATGTAAACAGAACCTTGCGATATCCAAATAAACTTGAGTTTCCTGTTTACAGCTCCTCTATCTTTCGCCGCTCCTATCTATATAATGCAATTTTATTGTTTAATAATATCGAAAATAATGTTAAGAAAATGTCTCTAAGCACTTTTCGGAAAAAGCTTTAAAGAGGTTTACATGAGCCAACAGATTTGACGTCTCCCTGATCCAGATCACTTTTTTATCAGTTTTGTTTTTTATTGTCATAATATATGATTTTTTTGTTAAATTATTTTATTTTTTTATAAATATTTCTTTGTTTTTCTGGTTATTTTCTGTCTGATTTACTAATTGTTGTAGTGCAGGTGGTGCTAACTGTAATTGTATATTTATTTTTTTTTCTTTGAACAGGTTAAGTAGAGTAGCCATAGGCTAGACTTTGCCTGAAGAAGGAGTATGTATTTTGTTACTTTTCCTTTAATAAAGCCATTTATTATTATTATAACTATGTTAAAACTGACTGCTAGTTTGCTAATCTGTTCAAAATAACAGATTTTTGGCTCTAAACGTAATGTGAAATCTACTTATATAATAGAATAAACTGTCTCACACACACACTGACAGCCACTTGCATCAACATTTTTTTAAGGGACCGTTAGGTTAAGGGTGTTTTAAGTACCATTTTAACACTGATTGATGACCTGTACGTCACGTCAAATAAATGGCACCTTTAAATTTAATTGTCCTTTAGTTAATGGACACTTAAAAAAAGTCTGTGAAAGTGACTGTAAGTGAAGGATATATGTACATATAAATGCACAGCTTAAACCTCTGGGTCTAGAGACTCGAAATTTTGCAAAAAGGTTTCTTATACAAAGTAGGCGAGCAATAAAAAAAAATTATAAAACTTGAATTTTAAGGGGTTGTAACCACCCTTTCAATATTGAAATATTTTTTATTTAAGAAACCACTGGTTTCGCGACAAAATGCTTGAACACGTATTTTTATTTTTGTTTTTGACATGCGAAGATATTTTTTTCCACAACGATTGTCCCATAGGGGGTGAATACAACCCCCTTTTCATCAAGCTGAAACCAATGGGAGTAAAAAGCTGAATTATGGCTTACGTATAGATTGTTAGGTGCAGAGGTTCAATAAGTAGGCATTTTTCGAAACCCAAATTTTAAGGGATGAACAACCCCTTAAATATTTTTTATTTAAAAAAACTATTGATTTTGGTGAAAAGCGATAGAAAATACGCGTTCAACCATTTTTCTGCAAAATTAACCATTTTTTAAATAAAACATATTTTAGGGGTTATATCACCCCTTAAAATTCATATGTAATGAAAATGAAAAACATAAGAACAATTTGCAAGAAATACATGTTTAAAGATGAAAACTACTAAGTATTTTCTTCTAATAATTAATATTACCTCTGTTTCGAACTTTGCAATTTTTTACCACCCTGTTTAGCATAAAAGTGTATAATAAACATTTTCTTAGTAAATATGACTCACTTTTAATGTAAATTCTAGCTTCGAAAAGAAATAGTAAGTTTATGCTACAAAAATCATTTTGGCCACGAATTTGGAAAAAATCCCCTCTGTGCGGCTCCTAGTCTAATTAACCTTGTAAAATTTGTTAGGTTTAGGTAAAAATGTTTGAAAAAGCAATATAAACTCACTTCGAAATATTTCGAGGGCTTTCATGATTCGATAACATTCGTATACCGGGTGCGTCTCAAAAGTGGCTAACCCCTAACTTTTTTATTTTTTCAGATAAAAAAACGAAATTTGGTATGTTAGTAGATGACATAAATTAGGATTGATAATTTGAAGAGACATGAATTCCACGTTGAATAATATACTGCTACTTTAATATATAGGGTGTTCCATTACAAAAAATACAACTTTGATGTGTTACTTTATTTGGAGACACCCTGTATAACTATATATTTTTATAAAATGCTTTGGATTAACCTACACGTGCTCCAAAATTTTATTTCGATATAAACTACCGTTCTTCCTGGAGCCTCTGCGTCGTATGAGAAGCGCCACCCTGTATATATACAACATATTTTATACAAATGTTGCTATTTAAGAAAATCAGTTAGTCGTTTATTATCGAATACCAGGGTACAAAGTATACCCAAACCGATAATATTATTTTTCAGTTAAATATTCACTCACGCAACAAATCTATTAAAATAGAACGTTGGAAATTAACGTGTTTACAGACGCGCCGTCATTTGCAGGAAGTAAATTGGCCGTTGCTCTCATCTTAATCTGTACTTACTGCATATATATCGAGATTATCAAATAGAACAGATTAGCATGCCTCGCTTGTTATACTATCTCTGCCGTAATACATTGAAAAACACTTCTAACCTACTGGCAAGTCTACTTTCAAATCGAGCCGAGGAAAAATCAGTGTACAGGGTGGGCGAATTTTGATGCATTAAGAGGGAATTCTGATTACTAAGAATATACAGGGTGGCCCGAACTGTATTCCGGAAACTTCAGAAGCATATTCTGCAGATAAATATTAGTAGTGGGAACTATCGAATGAATACTATCGAAACATTCGATAGTTGCAATTCATTCGAATAATTCGATAGCTAGTAAGAAAACATTCGTTGAAAACTATTCGAATAAAAATTATAGAATAGATGCGTCATCTGCTTTGAAATATTGTATTCTAGTAATTCGGCAGCAAAAACCATTCATTTATAAAATTCATTCATTTATGAAATTCATTTATTCGTCAAGATCGAATATAATAAAATATTAACTGAATTTTAGTTGTCGCCCGGCGACGTAGACGTTCTTTCGGAGAAGCCCGGTCGGTGGCAATGCTATGAAAGAAGCCGGCATCTTTGATTTTTTGCGGACTCCGATAAAGATAAGGACACATTTTTTTTATTGAGGTGCTAGTATTTACACAGAAAATACATTATGAAGGGCGCTGTTGCCATATATTGGTATTAGTTGATATTAGCAAGGAAAATTATTGTTTGGCTTTAGTTAGTTAGGGATAGTATCTCTATATATTTTGCATTTTTTTTATTAATATTCTGTTGTTACACTGCAATAATACTTGTTATTTTGGATGTAGGAAAATTATTTTTAATGTTTTTAAGCAAAGACTGGTTTAATAAATAATAATAACAGTAATAATTTGTTATACCTATTAACAAAAATTAAAATAATTTAATATAAACATTTTTTTTAGGTAGTAGCAAAATATAAACAACAAATTAGATGTCAAAATTATTTATATTAGATCCTATTTATAAATAATATAATCTCTAAATTTTTTGTGGCAACGTTGGTTGATTAAATAATAATAATTACAGAACTAATTTGTTATATTAACAAAAAATTTTAAAATCATGAAATATAAACATTTATTAATTTTCTAAGCATGCAGTGTATTGGAAGGAAAATATAAATAAAAAATTAGAAATCAAAATTATTTATATTAGGTACTTAATATTACTATTTAAAATTTACTTTAAAATATAAATGAAATATTTCTTCGCAAAAAACTAATGTAAGAGAATTAGCATAAACAAAATACAAACATCGCTAACTTTTTTTTTTAAATTGGCACGTGTAAAATGTTCAATTAAATTTTCTCACCCCATAGTTTCAGTTCGATAACCATTTACTTAACCACATTACTTAAATATGATTATTAAGTTCAACTAATTTATATTATTAAAACATCTAAAATACAAATATGTATTTTTAAAATTCAAAAAGTTCATCTCGTCTCTCTTAAAAATTGCGACTTCTCAAAATTTCCCATTAAAAAATAAACCATATACCATATAAAATTAAATAATTGAAAGATCGGGCTACGGAAAATCACACAAATTTTCGGAAAAATTTTTACCATCTGCACACGCACGCAATGGTCAATTAAAACAAACTACTATTTTAGTATTTTAAATATTTTAATAAACGCAAAAATAGCAGAGTATTTGTACGGCGAAGTTATAAAAATTTGGAAGAACTAATAATGCACTGACGCACACAAAAATCAAACGAATACTAAATTTCATTTATCCAAAGCATTCGATAGTGGCTCAACGATAACCATTTAGTCGCAGGGCGAAGTTGTCACATATGCTTTAGTATACAAATGATTGAATGATTTTATTCGAATAAAACCATTCGATAGTTGAAATCATTCATTTAGTAACCATTCGATAGTCTAATTCATTCGATAGTTCCCATCGCTAATAAATATAAGTAAAAAAGTTCGTATAAATGTATATCCTAAAATACTTAGTTTCGGAGATACAGGGTGTAGAAGTTTCATTTTTATTTCGATTTTTTCCAAATAATTTCTAAAACAACGTCAATATTTAGATGATAATTGATGTCTGGGAGTTTTTTGACATGAGAAATTTGATTTTGATGTCAATATGACTCCTATTTGTAGGGGGCCCCTTCTACATGTGTTTTAACTATTTTATTTGGTAATAAGTTTTCGTTCATACCTGTATAAAACTGCTGGTTGAAAAACATACATTTCCGTGATTTTTTACGTAAAAAATGTATCTTGGTAAAAATCGCTACAAGCAACCGGTCTCAAGATAATTAGAATGGAAATAATCAGTACGTCATTATTGACAAAAAATAAACATAATATGTTGAGTAGATAGTTATTTGACTGTAATTATAAATTTGGGAACTTTATTTTTTTAAATGAATCACAAATTTGTCTTCGAAAAAATGAGGATAAAACAGTTTCTGTTGAACTTTTGGCAAGAACATTTCAATTTTATGATTTCAGTATAATAACTATTTAGTCAACATGTTTAATTTATGCCAATGACGACAGGTACCTATTGATAATTTCGTTAATATTGATATTTAGCCGAAACGTTTTTGTTAAACCAAAAAAATAATGAAAAACCAAATGAAAACTTAATCAGCGTATTTCCCGAACCTAAATCCCAAGAAAATCAAAAATTTTAGAATAATTTTACATTATAAAATGACAGCGATGTTTATTTCATAGCCATCGCTGACGCATTTTTTTCTATGATATTATATTATTTGCAAATATAATTTTTCGAACATTGGTACTTGCAAAATATATGTACATATAAATTTTGTGAATGCAAATAATAATACATCACTATTAGTATATATTGAATGTTTTTTGTTAAATTAGATCGATTTTCAAACCCCAAAATTTAAAATATATTTTACATTTTACCCATTATCTTATGTACCTATTCATTATTTGTATATTGTAAAACATTTGCTGCATTTATATGGTTCATAGTTTATTTGCCAAAGTATTTATTATTATAAATAGGTTATATTATATTTATTAACTGTATATTATGTATATTTCATGTAAACTATATCATTTTTAAAATACAAACCAAAAATACGAGGAATAATTATGTTTTCCATGTATTCTACAACATATTTATTAATCCGTATCTAATTAGCGTGACGTCATAAATTTCGTTCCGAGGCGGTTCTATTAGAGACGGCATTGGTTTGATATTTAGAAATGTCAAAAGCTGATGACATTTTACTTTTGACAATTATGCCATTTCGTGTTGATTTTTGCAAGAAGAGGAAGAACTGTCCCTTGTTTTATTATTTTCCTTTTCTATTTCACGAAAGTAAAAAGAGTTACCTATCTTATTCGTTCAGGCACTCTACTATCAGTAACTTTTTGATAGATGGATTTTATATTTGCCATGTTGGTAAAAAATAACTGTCAAAATTCAAAGTTATTCATTTTATAGACTATAACTTGTATTATAATTTATTATTCAGGCTAATAAAACTTTTTAGATGAGTTCACAACTACAGTAGTTTAACGCACCGACTTTGCTGGCGGAGACATAACTGGGGCTATTTCGGTTATAACGATTTTTTTAAAGGTACATAATTATAATTTTAGAAGATCTTAATAAAAAAATTAAGCACTAGTTGATTAAAACAAGTATGAAGAAAAAAACCTCAATATTTGACATTTTTATTATTTTATCAAACTGTTCCTTATTTTACCGATATTTTTCAGAATCCGATCCTTACCGTAGCTTACTAGACTGGTAAACATGGTTTTACAATGGAATACAGACAATAATAATTATTTTGTAAAAAAATTCTGTCCGAAAACTTTTGATTTTTCTCCAAATTAAATATCAAATTTTGACAAGCTTTTTTGTTTAATTTTCAATAACTGACATAGACTGGGCCGACTGAAACTGTCATCGATTGTCATTACAAAGACCACCGTGAAGTTGTTTGTTTTTTCGATTATAATATACGGTATTTGCTACACAACTAAAGTAAGCAGCATGTAACTAAACAACGCTTGGCTAATACAACACCCAGTATATGGTTAGGTATATTTTTTCTACGTCGGACACTTACAGAATCTGGTTCACTGGCGTCTTGATTTAGTGCCTCTCTTGTTTGATTCGATTCGACTATCGAGGCTTGTGCTCCATCGACTTTTTGCGTTGAATTCTCCGGCTTAGCTTCGAGGCTTAGTGCATTGGTACTGCTGCTCACGCTGTACTCCACTGAAGTTTTTTGGGATGTCGTGGTTTCGCATAGGCTCATCTAGAGATAAAAAAATAAAAGTAAATATAGAAGTGAGATAAAACATATATTAATTTTTGTATTTGGTTCATTTTCATTTTCATGCATCAAACATATTGTGTAAATTTTGTTATACAGGGTGGTTCGAACGGTATTCCGGAAACTTCGGTAGCATATTCTGCATATAAAAATAAGTAAAAAAGTTCATATAAATGTATGTACTAAAATGCTTAGTTTCGG
This sequence comes from Sitophilus oryzae, assembly GCF_002938485.1. Taxonomy (NCBI): domain Eukaryota; kingdom Metazoa; phylum Arthropoda; class Insecta; order Coleoptera; family Curculionidae; genus Sitophilus; species Sitophilus oryzae. The sequence continues at coordinate 1,209,660 of NW_022147287.1, read as the reverse complement.
AGATACAGGGTGTAGAAGTTTAATTTTTATTTCGATTTTTTCCAAATAGTTTCTAAAACAACGTCAATATTTAGATGAAAATTGATGTCTGGGAGTTTTTTGACATGAGAAATTTGATTTTGATGTCAATATGACTCCTATTTGTAGGGGGCGCCTTCTACATGTGTTTTAACTATTTTATATGGTAATAAGTTTTCGTTCATACCTGTATAAAACTACTGGTTGAAAAAATATATATTTCCGTGATCTTTTACGTAAAAAATGTCTCTTAGTAAAAATCGCTACAAGCAACCGGTCTCAAGATAATTGAGACAGGTTGATTATTTGATTATTGAAATTATATTATTTGATTCGTTGTTTATTTCCATTCTCACTAGTAGATATAAAAAGCATTTTCGGTAAACTCTGTCTCTAATAGTTTCTGAAAAATAAAATTGATTTCTTTAAAAGGTGCTTATTAAATTTATATCTCCGAAACTAAAGTTCCAAGAAAAGTCGTAATACATATATCTACAAATTCATTTACCCACTTCATTTAACCACTTTTAACAAATTGCTGCAACTTTTTTGCTATGGAAAAGTTTGTATTTTAATGAAAACATTTCCAAAGCACCTTTTTACGTAGAATTTAATGGTTTAAGTATATATTTTTTTAAATTAATTATTTAAGAATTATCAACAGAAAATTTAATTTTTTTTATGGGACACCCTGTATATTTTTAATTTATTGAAAAGAATTTAAAATTACCTTTCCAAAATATAACACACTTGATATTTTCCTCTTCGAGATATTAGAGTATATAAAAATTTGCCCGCTTTAAATAAGTAGGCTTTGAACTTCACCGGCTGTAATGCAAAAAAATTCTAGCTGTGAGCATCAATTAAAACGAAAATGATATTTGCTATGAGAGATGCAGAATTTTATAACAATTTAAAATATATTTAACCAACATCAGCACATTTAAACTATATCTAATAACAATAAAAATAAACAGCAAACCAAGACATGAGATTTTGCTTCAGGTTTTCGACATATCGACCGTCTTCTGTTATGGACAGACGGGGCAGTTTTTGAGCATTTCTTGCGGAATTCGTTAACTCAGTAGGGGTTGAAAAATACTCTCTCATAACTGCTAAGTATTTCTAATTCTTGTCTAGATTATACGGAAGAATAAGGAACCTTTATTCTTCGGCAAATATATCCATAGGATTATATCCATAAGCACTAAGTCAGGCGGTCTCGACGGCCAACGGCTGGGATCTTGGTTAGCTATTCAATTATTCTTGAAATTGGCTGCAAAAATTTGTTGATAACTTCAGCGTTCAGAAGCGGTGCGTCGTCTTGCTGGAAAATATGTTTTCGAGTTCCATTAAGAGCATATCATCAATAAGGGGTCCAAAGCCTACTAGTTAAAAGTGGCGAACTTTTAAAAATTCTGTATTTCGAAGGGGATTATAATTAAATATCAAGTATGCTATATTTTTGGAAAGGTAATTTTAAATTCTTTTCAGTTAATTAAAAATATACAAGGTGTCCCAAATAAAAAATCAATTTTTCTGTTGATATCTCTTAAATTATTAATTTTAAAAAAATCATACTTAAACCATTAAATTCTACGTAAAAAGGTGCTTTGAAAATGTTTTCATAGAAATACAAAATTTTCCATAGCAAAAAAGTTACAGCGATTTATTAAAAATGCTCATTTTTGAAAAACAACCCGGAACTCCGAAACGGTAACAGATATTGATGTGCGGTTTTCACCATGTTTTTGATGAAAATTGAACTCCAGACACCGATATTAGTTTTCGTCTATTTCCTATAGAAAAGGGTGTTTCCATTTAAAAGCGCCGAATTTTACCCACCCTGTACAACTTTACTTTCTAAATGGAGTATTACATCTGAATATTTTAATTTTTAAACAAATATAAGTTTCGGTGTCATTTAATAATTAGTAAGACACACTTAAATTGTAATTATGTATACACATGAAATTTTGACATTTGAGAGTGGTTTAAAAGTTTTTGAAGTAAATCGAATTATTTAAAGAAATATAAAATTACATTTCTTGTTTTCCTAAAACTAACATAAAATAGATCTCTTAAAAAATCATTTTAAATTTAATATATTATCTAAATTACATATGTACCTTAATACCTACCTCAATGTTCAAACAAAGTACCGTCACAGTAACCGCTAGACAACGCCATCTGAAACAAGAAGAAGAACAAATTGCATTAAAGATACAAAAAGATGAATGCACTAGGAAATACTGTAACGTACAATCAACATAATGGTATGATATTGAGTGTTAAGGAATCTTTTAGTATAACCAAATAAAACAAACAACTAAATATAAACATTTTCGGAAGAATGTAATGTGTACGGAAATGAAAATCAGAAAGAACAAAATATCTATATATTTGCTGTACAGAGTTTTAAACTCAAAATACCATATGATCCAAAAAAAGAGGATGTCGAAATAAAATAATTACTTATTATACAGGTTGGTCCGAACTGTATTCCGGAAACTTCTGCATCATATTCTACAGATAAAAATAAGTAAAAAAGTTTGTATAAATATATGTCCTAAAATGTTTATTTTCGGAGATACAGGGTGTAGAAGGTTTATTGTTATTTCGATTTTTTTCAAATAATTTAAGTAAGTATTAAAAAGTAGGGTAGTTGGATGAAAATTTATGTCTGGGAGTTCTTTGACATGAGAAATTTGATTTAGATGTTAATTTTACTCCTACTTGTAGAGGGCCCCATTTACATATTTTTTAACTGGTTTAAAAAGTAATAGCTTTTCGGGAGTCCCTGTAAAACCTACTGATTAAAAAAATATACATTTACGACGTTTTTTACATAAAAAGGTCTCTTGGTAAAAATCGCTAGGAGGAATGGTTCCCAAGATATTTTGAATCGAAATTATCAATACCTGTCAAAATTGACATGAATCTGAATCGTTATTAGACTGAAATCATTAATTTGAAATGTTTTTGTACCAAAAGTTTAGCAAAAACTGTTTTATCATCATTTTTACGAAGAAAAATTTATGATTAATTTAAAAAATAAAAAGTTCCCAAATTTATCGTTTCAGTCAAATAACTATCTCTACTCAACTTGTTTATTTTTTCTCAGAAATGACATGTATTGACTAATTCCATTCTAAACATCTTGAGAACGGTTGCTCGTAGCGATTTTTACAAAGAGACATTTTTTAAATAAAAAATCACGGAAATGTATATTTTTTACCCGGTAGTTTTATACAAGTACGGGCGTCTATTAATTAAACTATAGCCGTTGTTAAACTACAAAAAATATGTCTACTCTTTAACTTGCGAATATTAATATAATACAAATTAATGAAATATAATTTAAGGTTTCTTGCCCATGCGACTGTTGATGTCTCCAATATTTTATCACCGTAATAAGAAGATTGTTGTAAAGAAACATATTCTGAGCATGCCTAAAAGTAAAAAAATGTGAAATATATACTCTTCTCTTCTCAGCCATTACTCATCCACTGCAGAATGTAGACCTCTCTCAGTTTCTTCCACTCGTTTCGATTCTGTGCTCTCCTCATCCAGTTCTTACCGGCTACGGTTTGGATATCATCAGTCCATCTTTTAGGAGGTCGGCCGACTGGGTGTTTTGCTCGGCGTGGCCTCCAGCAAAGAAGTCTTTTTGCCCATCTTTCCTCGGACTGTCTGGCCAAGTGTCCTGCCCAAGACCATTTAGAGTTAGCTATCCTCTCCACGATGTCCGTTATCCTCGTCTGTCGGCGAATGTCTTCATTTCTAATGTGGTCGCGAAGACTGATACCCATCATGGCTCTTTCCATAGCTCTTTGGCTCACTCGCAACCTGTTCACACTTCGTGCCGTCATCGTCATAGTCTCCAAACCATAGGTCATGACAGGCAAGACGCATTTGTTGTAAACGTCTCTTTTTAGGCTATTTGGGATTTTGCTTTTGAATATAAAGTTAAGTGTACCAAAAGCTGCCCATCCGAGTTTGATCCTTCTAGAAATTTCGGTTGTTTGATTTTCCTTGCCGAGTTTTATGGCATGACCTAGATATATATACTCTTTAACGTTCTCAATCCTTTGTCCATTAACATTAACTTGCTCTTCATTTTCATTTAGGGTTTTAGTTTTAGACAAATTCATTTTTAAACCTGTGAAGTGGTGAAGTTGTTCGAGCATTGTTTGAAGTTCTTCCAACGATGAGGCCAGGACAACGACATCATCAGCGAAGCGCAAGTGGTTAAGCATCCCACCATCTACCTTAATACCCTTCTTGTCCCAGTTCAGCTTCTTAAATACGTCCTCCAGGGCCAGTGTAAAAAGTTTGGGGGAAATAGTATCTCCCTGTCGGACTCCTCTTTCCATTTTAATTTTATTTGTGATATTTATGTCATCCAGTTTGATAGTCATTGTAGCTGATTTGTAAATAGATGATATTATGCCCGAGTATCTGTAGTCTATTCTGGCATTTTGTAGGGCATCGAGGATGGCGTCTAGCTCTATAGAGTCGAAAGCCTTCTCATAATCCACAAAGGCGACAAAATACTATTATAGTATAATATTTCTGTTGATAAATTATATAGGTTTGGAAATGAATTATATAATATATAGATTATCATACCAAATAAACTTTTAGTTAATTGCTTAAGCTTGACTGACACAGCGTTGCCTACTTTTACATATTTTCTTCTTATGAAAGTATTTTTTTCGTATCCGTGGAACACAATACAACTAAATCTATTGTGTGAACTAAAATTCACTTACTATGAGAAAAATATAATGTGAGTCTTTTTCATCATTGTAATTAATTGTTAATTATTATAAAATTATATAGATATGTGTCTATATGATAATCTATTGCATAATCTAGAATTTATAACAAAATCATTCTGTTAAACTACTGTTCTGGCCAAGTTATGATTAAAGCCGCAAATCATTGATATGCGGTGATTTTAAAAATTGTAATTGGTATTAATTACTAATATCAACTAATAAAAATTTAAATAAGACGTATATACATCCGGCTATACTCCATCCGATGTACATATTAATTAACAGTAATTACATTGTTGAAGCAAGGTGAATTACAATAAAAAAAATTAGAATTAACAAAGGAAACGAGTGACTACATTGAGAAAATAAAGGAACGAATTAATACTAAAGCCTAATAGATATTATTATTAGGCCCCCCTTGCTTTTTTAAGCATTAACATTTTTTAAATTAAATAATTTAAAGATTGTGAGTTATTGTCCTTTTAGCCTCCTTCAAAGGTTTGCTTTGATGATATTATTATTATATATTATAAGTTTTTTCACAGCTGTCTCAGGTAAAAATTAAGCCGATTCATTAGAATCGGCTTTACCATTAGGTAAAAAGCACCTAATTAACCTAATGGTTTACCTTTACTTACCTTAGCCTTAATTTACCTAATGGTAAATTAGCCTTTACCATTAGGTAAAGGCTAAAATAATTTATGCTAGCCTGTTTGTTAATCAAATAGTTAGGCAGTACTCAAATATTTAGTTAAATGTTTAGAATAATTGAATAGTTTTTCACGAAAAGATAAATTTTGTAGCTCATCATACAGTCTCAGGTGTTTTGTTTTAATAATTACTAACTTTAAACGGCAATAACTTGTTTAATTTAAATGGAACACGCTGTATATTTTACGTAAATCAGATGCACAATTTAATTGTCTAGTAAATTGTATTATAGCATTTTTTACCTATCTCTTCAAGTTTTCGTAGAAAATACATTTTCTTATAATTTAGACCTCATTTTAGACCACTGTACCTATGGAATATTGACATTTTAGATTTTTTTAAAGCAACATAATATATACAAAATGTACAGGTGATAAAAATAATAATATTGCAAGCCCATTTATTTACAAAAATAAATCTGTTTAAATCTTTGCAAAAGAGTATATCAATTAAATATACCCACATTTTAAAATTAGTTACATACTTATTTGTTTTAATTAATAAATTATTCTAAATAAATGTGGATTTGACTCAGAAATCAATATAATAATAAGTGAAAATGAACGTCTCTGTTGTTATAAATAAACATTCGTCAAAAAATGAAATAAAATTTGTCACTTTTTACTGTCTAATACATATACAAAATTCATTTTATTTATTTGGAGCAATTATTATTAATCAACGTAAACAGTCAATTAGTGTAGTTTGAATACTGGAATCATATTAATTGGTCCTCTTTAACAAAAAAAAAATTAAACAGTTTACTATTTTTTAATGAAATAAGCGAATTATATATCGTATACATATATTTTATCTGTACTCTTGAAAATTTGTTACATTTTTAAAAATAATATAAAATGTCAATATTACATGGGTATAGTGATAAATGGGGTCTAAATTATAAGAAAATGCATTTTCTACGAAAACTTGAAGAGATAGGTAAAAATGCTATAATATAATTTACTAGACAATTAAATTGTGCATCTGCGTGTTCCATTTAAATTAAACATGTTATTGCCGTTTAAAACTAGTAATTATTTAATATAAATTTTAGACACTCTGTATAAGCTAGAATTTTGTTTATTATTGCAACACTTTGAATAAGAAGACTAAGGAAGGAGCATATCAAAAATCTTAGGTACACCGCGATGGGCCTCAAATATGGCCGACTTAAATTCCGGTTTATCAGTGTCGTTCTAATTTTATTTAAAAAATGTAAAACTATGATGTAGGGTAGACATGGGGTAGACTCAATAATTTGTTGTTTTATTTTACGTTGTGAATAAATGTTGGTAGTTATTAAAATTGTTATAAAAATATATAATTCTAATAAAAATAGATAAGTTATAATAAGTATTTATTACCACAAACATCCGATACGCTACTGAAGCAGGTAAGTCAAATTAACGTATCTAAATTCTTTGACATCTAATCTTTGACAAGTAATAAATAAAAGCTAAAATGCAAGAAAAATATATAATTTAGTTAATTTAAGTGAATTTCATAAATGATCGGTTTACTACACGTATGTCTATTATATAGTCACTTACTAGCAAAAAGTTGTTCCATTAGTTCACTCAATTTTTGCCGAGATCTACCGCACGCTACACAACCAACTATTTTAGAGTCTTTTTCGATAAATCGCGATAGTGTCACTGTTAATTTAAGTTCTGCCACAATTTCCATCTAGATTTACTACCTTTATACAACTATCAGTAGTAGAATAAATAATAAATAACATAAAATAAGCTCCGTAAAGACTGACAAATCCACAAAATTAAAATGTCAAATCAAATGGGTATGTGATAAAATGAATCGTCAAACAGAACTTTCAAGGATCCCCACCCTAGAGTGCTTTTATGGCGCTTTTTCCGCCCACCATGCATGAATACATGGATAGCATTATGCTCCTTCCTTAGTCTTCTTATTCAAAGTTGCAACACATCTGATCAATAAATAAGCTTCAGTAAATATTTAATATTAAAAACTTTGATACCCTTGGAGAAATGAAGCCTTAAATTTTTTACTGCAATTTCATAAAATTGAAAATATTTTAAAAACGGTTTAAGTGTGATAAACCTTAATCAAATTTACCTTTATTTCAATCGTAGAATCTAAAAATAGAATAATATACAGTGTGTTCCATTTAAAAAATACATTTTTGATATTTTTTTATATATTTGGGACACTCTGTATCTTATAAAAATATTTCTAAATTGTAGCTCTAATAATCTTTTGTATAAATCCCAATCGTTTAGCTACAATACTCCGTGTCGTATGTGGTAAACAACCCTGTATGTCAATCGTATCTACATCCGATCAAATACATTTAACCGGATACAGTATTAATTGGATATACAAATAATTTAACAGTACCGCAAGTTACAGTAACGTAAAAAACTAAAATCGCATTAAAGGGAAAGAAACTGGAAGTACTAGGAAACACCACAACGCCGCCCAATCGACATACTGGTACGACGTAATACGTACGGCTACTTTTAGTACTAACAAACCGAAAAAACGAAACCAAACGAAAAATGGCTAGAGGCCAAGTCGGGACTGTTTGGCGGCGGCCTGACCCCTCCCAATGGTACCGGCGGAGCGCATTATCGTGCCAGAGGAACACTCCCCGGCGTACCGAAGGCAAAGCGCTCTCTAATAGCCCCAGTGCGATATTTCCAACTTCAAATTATCATAATTTGTGACATAGCGGTAGTTTAAGAGGTGGATAGATAGCTCGGCGCAGATATGAATGTCGAAATGAAGGTCTTTATATAGAGTGATACAACTCAAGGCGAAACTCAAGAACTTGGAAGATTCCATCCGCAACCTGGAATGGAAATCTTGCAATGGTCTAAGACACTCGAAGAAGTTTCTGAGGGCTTATGATCAAGAAAAATCACAGATCTTCCTGGGTCTGAGTAAGAACAATCTTCGGATTGTCACGGGGTTTTTAACAGGACACTGTCTCCTCAATGAACACCTCAGTAGATTGAAACTAAGAAGAAACGGCGAATGCAGATTCTGTGGGGAAGATGGTGAAACACCAGTACACCTCATCACTGAGTGCGCCGAGACGACAACCATTCGTGCCATGAATTTTGGTACGACTGATATTGGAGATGGAGAACTACCCTCTATAAAACCGTCCCAGATACTGGCTTTTGTCAAAGCCCTGGGACTGTATGATGAGTTATGATTCAAGAAAGGGGGACACAATGGATCTGTAAGGTCGAAGTGATTAACCCTCCTCCCACTCATTCTAAATTCTAAAATTCTAGAGTGATTGCAAATATTCCCCGATATACAGTGAGGATCTGCTTGTTTACGCTTGCATTACCAGTTTTTTAAAACAAAAACAAATCAAATAGATGTTGTTAAAAGAGTGGCAAGTCTGAAGTGGCAATGGATCGGCCATGTGGCAAGGCGGGATCCAGACCGACGCGACGGCACAAATTAACTACAACAGATGCGAAAGAACACCGAATTACGCGTTCAGGTTTCTGTGACCTTCAGAAAGAGTTCATAGACAATCCGCATCAATGTATAGTTTGGGTTATTATTTGTTTGGGTGAAAATAATCTGCACCAATATGTTATCGAGGCATACAAAAAGGTCCACAGACTTCGAGACATACGAAAAATCAAGTCCATAGCTATAGCAACTGCAGCGACTATGAAAAAAGCTGTGTGATTTTCATAGAAAATAAGGGCACCTGTAATTCATTTGAGAATGTTATAAATCGCTAAAAGTGGTTTCAAATCTCTTGGATTTCTATTAATATTAAATAAATTTTATTAAAAATTGAACTAAAATTGTTAGTATCATTAAAAACCGGACCAAACTTATCAAAATTTGGACACACGCTAAATGAACTTGATTTTCCTATGTCTCGAAGTCTGTGGATTTTTCTGTATAATCTCGCAGTAATTTAATAGATTGCTCGTCATATTATATCAGCTCGTAGGAGATTAGGAAAAACACAACAACATTTTTAACAAAATTTAATTAAAGATGTGACAAAATAGTTACATTTCTATTGGTTCTATCGGACTTTTTTCGACTATATAAATCTTTATTTCTTGTAAACTTTAATGCATAAAATATTTTCAATCTAATAAATAATTTAATGATGTAAATAAGAGGAAATTTCTCACATGGGTGGTCAAATTCTATAGTTTTCATTATATCAAACAGCCTCTGAATGTTTTCTTCAGTGCAAAACTCATCAAAATTTAATATAAATAATTTTTCCAGCCTGTAAATAAAATGAACAAATTTTTCCACTTTCATGATCAAAGGCTTTTAAATGGGTAAATAATTTCGAGTTATCCAGAGATTCGGATTCTTTTGCAAAGTTTAGACAAATATCACATTGATGTATTTGAAGACCCTTTTTAATGATGTAGTCAAACATAATTAAAGGCATTTTGAATTGAAAACATTTCTCAGAGGCTGTTTGATATAATGAAAACTATAAAATTTGACCACCCATGTGAGAAATTTCCTCTTGTTTACATCATTAAATGATTTATTAGATTGAAAATATTTGATGTATTAAAGTTTACAAATAAAGATTTATATAGTCGAAAAAAGTCCGATAGAACCAATAGAAAGGTAACTATTTTGTCACATTTTTAATTAAATTTTGTTAAATAAATTAATATTTTATACTATAAATATCTTTTTTTTCCTTATAAATAAACACATTTGCCTACCATTTTAAATAAGATATACAAATTACCAAAACTTAGAAATAACGGTTCAAAAGTTCAACAATAATCCTACACGCGTTTTTAAAAAGAAACATATAACCACGAACTATGTCATTCCAGCAAGCGAATACGACACAGCATAGGTTTCCGGACTAAACGACTGGTGTATTTACACCACTCAATAGGCGTGTCGGGTTTGCCGAGCGGTTTCTGATGCAGTCTCTTTCTTTCGCATCTGTTATAGGTAATTTGTGGCGACGGTCTCAAAAAGTCATTCTATGGAGACCTAGGGGAACAGCAAGAAGTGTGTCAAGACAACCAGAATTCAATTTAAGTACCTTTTTTAAATGTTAGTAATAATTTTCTTTTGTATTACCAATTAGGCGATTTTCTTACTAAATATCATAATATTAATTTATATGAAATTAACAAAATTCTTACAGCTTTAGTGTATATTAATAAATAATATTTTCTTGCCTTTAGCTGTGTATTTTTTCTAATTTCGAAAAATCGGAAGTAGAGAAAAAAATAAAAAGTAAAAAGAAAATTGTTTTGCTTGTCGTAAAGGGGGGAACCAAGCTCCACTCCCACAACAGGTTTCTGGGCCTACCCTTCATCAGGTGGGCTGTCCAGGGGCTAGTTCTCACCGATACGGCAAGCAAAACTTTTTCAATGTCAGTGGAGTGGAGCTGAGTGACTGGATGAGACTAAAACTACATAAAATAAAACGGTTAATTTTCAGAATAACTACAAACACAAAAATATGTTTTTTTTATAAAATTTAACCGATTTTGTAGTACTTTACATCCATTACAGTTTAGATGTCATCGAATACATGTCTATTAAAAAGGGGTAATGTGCTAAGGGCAGGAGGATTTTAAGTTACTCTTCAAATTATTCGAGATAAATTTCTTTGGTTTGTCTTTCGGGCTACATAACGGAGTCGGGGATTCACTTGAAAGACAACAGACTCACTACGCACGCGTAACACGACAAATTATCAAAACCGGTTCTGAAAAACTAACGTTTAATGTTTGTTCCAACCGGACGAGAGAACCGTCCTAGAACGGTAATTTCCTATCAGTCAATTCATTTGTTAATCTTGACAAACGATCAAACTTTTCAAACAACAAGTGGGCGACTAGAAATTACCGTCCCAGGATCGGTTCTCTGTCCGGTTGGAACGAACCTTTTATTTGCTAGTGGTATTGAAGCCCAGTTTTCTTAATCTGCTGGTTGGCTGCCGCCTAACAATTTAAAAATAAATGCTGCTGTTAACAATTTATCAAAAAAATATATAAAAATCTGAACCTTTTTACAAAAATACTTAAATTTTTTTAATGACTTAAGTCTTTTCTAAAAGACAAATC
>NW_022147287.1:465666-597986 GCF_002938485.1 Sitophilus oryzae | reverse complement strand
ATAAAAATAATGAACAGGAGGAAAATAATGATTCTAATCTTCTTGTTAAACTTAAATTCATAATTACTGTCCTTTGTAATTGTAATATAGTAATTTTAACTCGGCTTACCACAGTTATAGCATAACTGTGATCGAATAATTGTAATAAAAAATTTTAAAGTTTTTTAACGTTGTTTATAACTGTATTTTATAACTTGACATTTTTGTATGACTCTCAAAATATTTATCTATTTTGATTGTGATTTCGATTATTTTAGATTTTTGGGCTTGATGATGGGAAGTAATTGATTCCCGAAACATGTTGCCCCATTTTTAAACAAAATTATTTTTTGAAATGAACATTTTGAAAAGGTTTTGAGGTTTTGAGTCTCTTACCTTTCCGTACCTTGAAACAGTGAGGTTTTGTAATTAAAAAACCACATCACTATTCTTTAGACACTTACGAAGAAACTGAGCGGGTATTAGAAGAAACCCTCCATAAAGATCAGGAGATCTGGATTCCAATTGGACTCCATGGATGGTTGTCCTGCATATCCCCTTATAATTATAGAATATTTGCAGCATGCGTTCAAAGAAAACGCAAATGTTCTACACGGTGGTTCAAACTGTATTCCGGAAACTTCGGCAGCATATTCTGAAGATAAAAATAAGTAAAAAAGTTTGTATAAATGTATGTCCTAAAATGCTTAGTTTCGGAGATACAAGTGTGTAGAAGTTTCATTTTTATTTCGATTTTTTCCAAATAATTTTTGAAGTAACGTCAATATTTGGATAAAAATTGGTCTTTGGCAGTTTTTTGACATGAGAAATTTAATTTTGATGTCAATATGATTCCTACTTGTAAAGGGCCCCACCTACATATTTTTTAACTAGTTTGAAGAGTAATAACTTTTTGTCCGTACCTGTATAAAACTACTGTGTTAAAGAAATATATATTGACGACGTTTTTTACGTAAAAAAGGTCTCTTGGTAAAAATCGTTACGAGTAATGGTTCTCGAGATATTTGGAATCGAAATTATCAATACCTGTCATCATTGACATAAATTAAACATGTTGACTAAATAGTTATTAGACTGAAATCATAAATTTGAAATATTTTTGTGCCAAAAGTTCAAGAGAAACTGTTCATCATTTTTTCGTAAAAATATGATCAATTTAAAAAAATAAGAAGTTTCGAGGGTATATCCCGAAACTAAGCACTTTAGGACATATATTTATACGAACTTTTTTACCTATTTTTATCTGCAAAATATGCTGCCGAAGTTTTCGGAATACAGTTCGGACCACCCTGTATATCACACCATTAAGGTTGATTCTCACTATACCTTCCGTTTCCATTCCATAATCGTTCCGTATTTTTATTGTATTGACGCTATACGTAAGCTAATTTGTATCTTTTGAAAAATGTAATAGATTTAATTAGGAGCTGAAAGAATAAATAAATATCAGCAAAATGTTAACAGAGCTGGTACAAATGTAAGAACTTGACAACGCTGTTACCGATACTCTTTAGTCCGTCCGCCAAAAAAAGTATGGAAGGAAAGGATACGGAACGGAAGGAAAACGGAACGGATAGTGTGCACTGTCCTATTCATTTACATGATAAAATATTTTATGTAAACGGAAGGGAACGGGAAGGGAGCTGATACGGAAGGTATGGTGAGAATTAACATTTAATTGACCTGCCACGACTGTGACTGTTCATGCTCATCCCTAACATGAACTGAATTGATTCTGCATAGATTTTCACAAACTATTACTCTTATCCAAAGTCCACAACTTCACCAACGAAACCACCTTAAAACAATACATCATTTACATTTCACATCGGAAGAAAAACCCTAAAATCAAGTTAGACATAACCTAAAATTAACCCGCAACTTAGACGCAGCTCTCCTGCTGGCAGCCCATCAGCGGCGTCCGTACCGTCACCACCTCGCGATGGTACAGGCCCTGTTTGGACGTGGGGAAAATGGCCGCCGTCACCGGGGACACGATGGGCGACGTTCGGCTGTTGGGAACGGGTGGCGGTGGTGGTCGCCGGCCGTGGTCTATCTGGGTGTAGATGGTGGAGTCGTCGCCTTTGCGCAGGGTGGCGTATTGCTGACCGGAGGCGAAGTGCTGACCGCCGTTCTTGATCGGGTCGAGGGAGTTGGGGCGGGCCAGTTGCAGTTCGGCGTAGACTACCTCGTTGTTTGTCGCCTGAAAGGAATTTGTATGTTACTCTGATTGGGTCAAAAGGTTGAGTAAAAGTGTGTGCAAAAAATATCTTGTGTTGGCTGTCAAAATGTTATAGTAGCTGTATACTAGCGGCTTCGTTATTTACAAAGTTGATCATTTCTTTCACGACGCCCTCTAAATTTTTACTTAATAATAATAATAGCTCCCGTATATAGCGTTTAACGCTACGGGAGTAGCAAGGTACAGACTAGAGCCATTTGGTATACAAGGAAGGTAATGTGGCTAGCACTACGCTTCAACGGCTTATTATTACCTCAGGATTGTGAATCCCAAGTACTCATTTAAGGCTGAGTCGACCTAGGTACTCAAACTATTTTTATTTTAATAAAAATAGTCGCCTGATGAAATGCCGGGTGTGAAGATTCGAACCCACGACCTTCAGATTGGTAGACGAGAGCCTGTACCTCTACGCCACCGGGCACTAAATTTTTACTTTATTGTCTAAAAAAATAACAGACCATTGTAAACCCTTAATATTCACAATAAACCTTGCCCCAAAGACGATTTATTTCCCATTTAAATTACATGGGGATTTGCCACTTTTTGCAAATAATGAACGCTCTACAAAAAAGGTCTCTTACAATTTTTCGATAAACCTACTCCTTCAAAAGTTATTCACGGTTAAAGTTAACCACTCTGTAAATTCCTAAATTTTTCAACTTTTTGACAAAATGATGATTATTTTTGAAAAATTTAATCTATTATTTATTTTAATCTTATTATTTCAAGCTTATAGAATTGCATCACTGTTGTTTATCATTGGTTGTGCAGTATATATAGGGTGTTTAGTGCCCTGATATTGAGTGTCTTATGTTCTTTTTTATTTTGGATTAGAGGTGTGTAGTTCGTGAACGAACTAGTTCCAATGAACTATTCTGGCCCCGGAATGAAAGGAACTAGTTCCTGGTTTCTCAAAGAACTAGTTCCTCAGGACCTGTTCCGGGATCGAGACTGTGACCGATATAGAATAATATGCGACGGCGATGGATCGGCTAGCGCGCGTAGCCCGATGGTAGGCAGGAGTGGGGAGTGCCAGCCGTACGTTATTGGATCCGGACCTAGAGGAACTAAACTAAATAAAAGACTAGTTTACGTACGAACGGATCGGGCCAGCGCGATCGATGCTAGGCGGAAGTGGGGAGTGCCAGCCGTATGCCGTATGTTATCGGATCCGGACCTAAATGAACTAGAGGAACTAAATAAAAGACTAGTTTACGTACGGATCAGCCAGATTGATGCTAGGCAGGCGTGGGGAGTGCCAGCCGTATGTTATCGGATCCGGACATAGAGGAACTATTAAAAGACTAGTTCACGGGAATCTATTCATAACAAAATATAAACAACCTGAGACCTATCTTGAGTGATCTGGAAGATGGTCGGCATGAGTTTCACTTCTTTGACAAGTGGCAACTCTTCTTCAATATCAATAGTCTGGTTTAAACTATTAGCCATAACTTCCAACTCTTTGTCACATTTAAGCTCTTGTTCTTCAGACATGTCTAGATTTTTTGTACTGTTATGCTCAAAAGTACTATCAAGGTTTTCAGGAACTGAACTTTGTAGATTCTCATTAGCTGGTGTTGGATTTTTAACAGTATTATTTTCATTCAACGCTTTGGAAGTATCCAAAGTTTTATTTAAATCTTTACTTTCTGTATCATCAACTAATGAAGGTTTATTTATATCTTGTTTAACTAATTTTTCTGAATTGTCTTCCTTTGCACCAAAAGTTTCATTCAAAACACTCTTTTTAATATTATTTTTTATTTTTTGATCTTCAATATTTGTACAAGATTCAACATTATTTCCTTTAAATTCTATTTCTTCTCTACAATTTGATGTAACTGAAGATTCAAATGTTTTATTCAAATCTTGAATTTCAGGAACATTTGAAGCATCTGTCTCATTTTCAACTCTAGTTTTATTAAGAGATGAATCTGAAGATATTTTTTCTTGTTTTTTAGAGTCCATTTCAGATGTTGCTGCATCAAAAACTTTATTTTTATCTTGTATTCTTAATTCTTCAGGACTATCTTCTTTGGCATCACTAGTTTTATCCAAATTTTTAATTTCAATATTAGTATTTGTTTCTTTATCTTCAGAAGATACAGCTGCAACTATTCTGGCTTCCAATTTTTCTTCAGAATTTGATGTATCTTTAACACCTTCATTAAAAGTTTTATTAAGAGGTAAAGCTGAAGAATTTTCTTCTTGTTTTTTAGAGTCCGTTTCAGATTCTGCTGCATCAAAAACGTTATTTTTATCTCGAATTCTTAATTCTTCAGGACTATCTTCTTTGATATCAATAGTTTTATCCAAATTTTTATTTTCAACATTAGTATTTGTTTCTTTATCTTCAGAAGACACAGCTTCAAATACTTTGGCTTCCAAATTTTCTTCAGAATTTGATGTATCTTTACCACTTCCAATCAAAGTTTTATTAACAGGTGAAGATACTCTTTCTTGATTGCTAGAATTTATTTCAGAGCCAGCAGATTTATTTTCATCTTCTTTTACTAGTTCTTCTTTTGCGCCAAATGTTTCATTGAAATTTTCATTTTCATCATTATTTTTCGTGTCATTATCTTCAGAAGATGATACTTCAACAACTTTATTTTCTAATTTTTCTTCAGAATTTTCTGGTTGGGTTAAAGTTTCAAACGTTTGGTTTAAATCTTTATTTTCTGAATCTTTTGATGCAAAGTCTTTTTCACTTATAACCAAAGTTTCTGCAGCACTAAAAAACTTATTTGTAACATCTTTACCTTGCTCATCTTGATTACCTTTGGTGTCATCAAAAGTTTTATTCAAATCTTTACTCTCTACATTATTTTTTGTCTCTGTATCTTCAGTTACCACTTCACCTACTTTAGTTTTCAAATTCTCTTCGCAATTTGGTGTATCAGATAAAGATAATTTATCTAAATCTTTTACTGCTTCAAGATCTTCTTCGTTTTCTTCTATATCCTTGGTATTTGTAACATCTTTACCTAGTTCTTCTTTAGTACCGTTGGTGTCATCAAAAGTTTTATTCAAATCTTTACTCTCTACATTATTTTTTGTCTCTGTATCTTCAGTTACAACTTCAACTACTTTAGTTTTCAAATTCTCTTCGCAATTTGGTGTATCAGCTAAAGATAATTTATTTAATAAATCTTTTACTGCTTCAAGATCTTCTTCGTTTTCTTCTATATCCTTAGTAATATTTAAACCAGATGAATTCATATTTTGTTCACTAGACTCTCTAGCTTCAGATTCAGCCACATCAAAGAATTTATTTTGATCTTGTTTTGGTATTTCTTCTGATAGATATTCTTTGACATCAATCCCTATATTATTATTAACTCTTTGATCTTCAGAAGTTAAACTAGATTGAACGTTCAAAACATGCATTTCTTCAGTTTCAGTTCTATTTAAGTCTTTATTTGCTGCTGTGTTTGGTGTAACAACATTTTCGCTTCCAGCAACATTTTCTAGATCTTTAATTTCTTCAAAATTATCCAGAGTTTTGTTGGTAAGTGAAATAGAAGAATTTGTTTCTTGTTTATTTGTGTTTTCTTCACAGTTTACATCAAATGATTTGTTTTTATCTTGTTTTTCTAATTGTTCTGGACCTGGATCCTCTTTGGCATCACAAATCTTACTGGAATCTTCACTTTTTACTGCTTGATCTTCAAAAGTCGTTCTAGAAACAGAATTCGGAAGGTGACCTTCTTCATGAGTCTCTGAAGCGCCTGTTAAAGTTTCACCTGTTTTGTTTAAATCTTTTTGGTCTTCAGAAGTTTGATTCAGATCTTTTGAGTCAGTTTTAGATTCTGCAGACTCCAAAGTGGTATCAAGCTTATTTTTATTATCAAAAGTTCCATTTAAAGCTAAACCAGTCTCACTATTTTCTGTCTGATTAAAAGTTGAATTAACATTTGTATCTTCTGTTGAATTGCTCATTTTTTCTGGATTATTTTCATTCTTGTGTTTAAAAACGACTTCATCAGAATCTGAATCCTGTGAAATATTGTCCACATGAGACAGATTTTCTACAGCTTCAACGTAACACAGATCAGACATATCATTAGGGTTAGGTGATGCAAATTTTAAATACATAGTAAATTAATATACAGATTTTTATTTATTATTAACAATAAGTACCCTGCAGTTCTGGTATAAGGAGACCCTGGTTGGACTGAAAAACGTCATTTTCTACAGGGTATGCAATATTTTTGTTTTTAGGGATCAAAAAGTAAGTTAAAGATGTCTCTGCATCTTCGAAATTTTCTTCCTCTTCAATAACACTGACCTTTTTAGTTGGCGCAGGGCTATGACGTAAAAAATCATATTAATAACAATAAGATTAGTTAATGTGTATATAAATGAGATTAATGGATGCTTCATGCTTGGATAAATGATTACCAAACGGTGTAATTACATATAATTCGGTACAGTGATGTCATTATTTTGAATCAGTCCCTTATTCAAAGAAATAAGTAAACAGAGATTTGTTCTAATAAACTATTCAAAACAAGCATCGCATATTTCCTAAAAAAATATTAATTTGAAAAACAAGACACCTTGAATTCTAATAATCTTTTTGGGGTCAACAAATATTAGGGGAGTTTCTCCTCTAAGTTTAGATATTTCTCTTGACAGATAAACTATTTCATAGATATTTTTAATATTATTAAAGTTTTTTTTTATTATTAATAATAAGAAGTTATATATTGATATTTAAAAATATATGTATTTTAAAAAAATACATTATTAAAATAATTTTACGGACCATCCTGTACGTGTTGGTAATTCAATTTTGCATGCAGAAGCGCGAGACAATAAAAGTTATTTAAGGAATGATTTTATTATCTATCTGGTGCAATGGGATCAAATTCCTTCAAGACGGATTCTTCTAGGTTTTTGACTTATTGCCTCTGAAAAACGCGAAAGTTCAAATAAATTACCAGGGTGCAATGATTTAAATCAACGGATTTTTTATTTTAATCATGTATTTAAATCAAAATAATCAACTTGTTTAAAGACTATGATAAATCGAAAGATAACTGAAAAAATTATAAAAACTTTCCTATAAAGGTATTAAAAAAGTATTCCTATATTAAATACACCCTTATATCTATTTATCAAATAAGTACAATAAAGTTACACTTCGCTGTTGTAACGTTTAAATACTTTAATAGATAAAGATATAACATATAACTTTTAAAGATAGCCGAATGATCGAGGAAGTCGAGTACACCCAGTTGTTGGGAAATGACGATCGATGACATTTCCCATATAAATTTACATAAAATGACAGCGATCTTCATTTCCCAGCCAACTGACGCCGTTTTTTCTCGATCAGCGTCGGTATAACATATTAACAAATATCCCTAATATCTACAGGTGGCGCACCCTATCTCGTCTCGGTTGATTATACGAAAACGAAAGATGATTATAAACAATATATTTTATGGGTATATGGGGAAATCAATGTGCAAATTTAAAATTATTTTGAAATATACAGGGTGTCTCAGAACTAAGATCCATACCAAAGTTATATTTTTTCTTATGGAACACCCGGTATTTTATTTCATTTTTGGATTGTTGGGCCCAAAAAAAGACATTTATTATAAGGGTTTAATATGTTTAAAATCATTGGTTTTCGAGATATTTAAAACTATTTAAATATCCATGCTGCAAGAGAATTGATTATCAATACCCTGTACATTACTTTTCAGAATTAATTCTTGTGCTGAGGTTAAAGGTAAAAAAATAAACTTTACTGAAAAATGTTATTGCTTTCTTAAATTTATACAGGGGTACCAAAAATTAGTTATTTATTTTAAGGATTTATTTTACATAAAAACTTTGTTATTTCAAATGCAACACCCTGTATTTTTTTAAACAAATCGAAGCAGATTTAAATGCTCTTTTAAACTATATTAGGGTTTCCTATACCTATCTATCTCAGATTTTGAGAAAAAAACGATTTTTAAATAAAATGGCAATCAAGATGGCTGGTATCGCCATGGCAATTTTCTAGTGACAGTTAGTAAGTTGTAAAGTTACACAAATTTTCTTTTTTAAGGAAAATATAATAACCGAAAAGAAAAGTATTAATTTTTTACAAGAACAAATAATTTATTTCCTTGTAAAGTTGCTACAATTTTTCTTTTTTTTCAAAGTTTTACCTACTGCACCAGTCCCATATGATGCTTTTTGTTATGATCAAGCAGTCCTTGATTTTCACAATTAAAATTATTCTAATGATCAAACTAATAGACAAAAATTATAATAAATTTAGACACTACTAGGTGAAAAAACTTACCCTGATTTTCCTGATCTTCACTTATTATTATTTCTTTTTGAGTCATTCTGAAACAAATATGTTTTATTTTAATTATTGCCAATATTTTTAATCTCCTTTATCTCTATTAGTGTTATCACAATTAATTTAAAATAAACTTAAATATGAGATTTTGAATATGTCCAGGTCAGTATTAATTAGAAAATTTAGATATTAAAGTTAAAAAAAAACTTATAAAAATATACCTGCATATATTTTCTAATAACACTTGCTATAAAAATCCATTATCAGAGATTTCTTCACAAAAAAATTGAATAAAATTATACGCAAAACACCTATCTAAACATATTTTGTCTCTAGCAAAATAGGCCTGAGAGTTTTTTAGACAAAATCAGAAAATTTCCCTTGTCTCAGCAAGTTTTCCTTAGGAAACCCTTGTCAAACTGCAGTATAAAAAATAAGTTCGAATCTTGCAGAAATCTACACACACACTGACACTGAATGAAACAGTCTATTTATAACAAAATCGGAGAAAAGGCGTTACGGCAGTCTAAGGCAATAGGTTTCAGACTTTGGCAAAGGATATTTAACCTTTACACACCATTAGTTTGGGCCAACAATGTTTTGCTATTAATAACAAAATATAGTTTAATTTAGCCAACGACATTAAAATATTACGCTTTGTATTGTCTAGAGACCAAATACGTAGTTTATATTAACTTCGCAAAGCCTAATATATAAAAAATCTACATTATTTTTTTATTAAAACCATCTTACCTCCTTATCTTCAAAATGAAACATTTTTGTTTCGGTGTTGAGGTCAAAATATAAAACAACGAATTACACACCAACTACAGTAATATTTAGGACGTGTACGGATTAAAATGGGTTAAAAATATTGAACAGAAAATAGCACAAAAACAGACTTTATGAATTCTTTATGGCATTCAATGAAAACCGTTGCTGTCTGTTGTGAATTATTTGAAAATGACATTTAATTTGTCACGATTTTAAATTTTAGTATTTCATTAATCTTAAAAGCACTTTAAGCAGATTTCTTTAATGTATGAATACAGTCAGTTGTCAATAGATGGCAGAAAAAGTATTTAAAGCAGAAATCTTCTAATTACTAATTCAGAATCTTAGTAAGAGATGTCGCCGTTAATTTTTTTGACAGCTTTGACAAAAATAACAGATAAACAGCTGATTTTATGACGTTTAAGAAGTTGTTTAATTTTTACCGAAAGTAAATAAAAATGAACTGTTGTAAAGTGTTGTAATTACAGTTTTACAATCTGGCATTTTATTGCCATATGATTTAGTAAGATTCCGTAAAATTTTCTAAATCGTGGCACTGTTTTATTTCAAATAGCATGGAGGGTGTATTGTGGAAGTGGACAAATTATTGGAATGGTAAGTTTTATTCAAAGAGGTTAGGTTTTATTCTATTTATTATGTTTTTTTTTTAATTTGCTATACTTAAAACCACAATCAACATTATATTTTTTGATACAGGCTGGCAAACTGATGGTTTATTCTTTGAAAATGGGGTTCTGAGCTATTACAAATCTCAAGAGGTAAACCAAGGTTGTAAAGGCTCTATGAAAGTTCAAGCTTGTGAAATCATCAATGGTAAAATATTCTAGAAATACATTAAAAATACTTTTAAACTCAATATTTTTTAGTAAGTCCAATAGATCATACTGCATGGATTTAGTGATACCAGGCTTAACAACACATGTACCTTCTCGGGCAGCGACTTCTCAAGAAAGACAACAATGGTTGGTGGCTCTAGGTACCTCTAAAAGCTTGTGTCCATAACAGAAAAGGCAAAGAAAACTGTGAGTCTAAATATTTAATGTTTTATAGAACATAATTTTGAGTAGAATACCTTAATGTTTGTAGTAAAACCTGATTCTCTGAAAACCAAAAGTCTGAACTGAAACTATATTGTGATCTCTTAATGCAACAGGTGCATGTTATAAAGAACTCCTCGCACAAGATAGAGAGGGCCTAAAATCGAGGTTTGTACAGATTTTCTTTGTACTTCTAGGAGGTATATATAAAGGTATAGTTTGGTTTAAGGAAATGGATGAGGCTACAAGATTACTAGGAGCAACCTGTGACACTTTTATAAAGACACTAGATGAATGTATGAAGCTATCAGCTAATGCTGTGTTCAATACAGCTATTAGTAATGAGGCTACACCCCATCTGTAAACAAAAGGTATTGATAATCTTTATAATATTTTAGTTGAATTCTCTTTGTAAAAATTTTGTTTTAGGTATTAAATCGTTCGAATTCTGGCAAACCATAACCTTAACTGTATATTAGAATTCATGGCCTTGATGTTGAATATTTTCTGTAAAATATCTGAATATCTGAATTACTTTTATATATTATTATGTTAGATTGTAAATAATTTATCTTATTCTTAACGAATTACTTTTTAAAATATTTATATACCTATTTTATGCATTTGTTTGAAAATGCACTACTTTAAAAAAAAGACAAACTTAATTATATTACAAATAAAATTGTGTGTATTTGTATTCTTTATTTTTTTTTTCTAGTCTATTATTGTATTGTCTGTTGTATTCTTCTATATTATGGGAACAATATCTTTTATTTTATATATATTTTTTATTGCATTTTATATAATGTATGTATATTGAGTAGTAAATCGATGAAAAACATTTAATTGGCTGCCAAAGAATGTTTAATTTTTTGTTTATGAAGATGTCTATATATAAAATATAAAAAATCAAATAAAATGTATTTATAATTGTGTTTTTATTTTTAATAAATTTTGATGAGTTTGAAATTATTATTTATTTTCCTTTTTCTTTGTGCTTAGATGTACCTATTATCAAATTTCTGCGAATGTTTATTTATACAGGGGAATCAGGGTTTTTAAAAGTTTGTTTCCTAGGTTATAAGATTTTTTAGATCTTTAATCTTTTAAAAAATATACAGTTACAGGGTGTACTAAAAACAGGTACCATCTCTCGTGAGGAGATTCCTAACGTAAAATAAGATTTATTTTCATATCAACATAGGTCCGATTCTGCTTTGTTTCGTAGCTACAGGGGTTGTCTTAATATTTTTTCGATTTATTGTAATTTTCTTCCAAGTACTTTTAGCGGTTCTGAATGAAATTTTGAGGGTAAAAGTTACTATAAGTGCTACATATTTTTAATGCTAAAAAATTTTAATGCTTCATCAGGGACGTGCATATTATGGGTTATCACAATATTTTTCAAAAAAAAACATGTATTATTGACAGATGGCACATGTTGTTTGAAACACCCTGTATAAGTACCTAGTAGTAAGGAAGATGTTAAAAACGTTTTATAGGTATATAGGTACAAAGAGATCAAATATATTTTCACAGTAAACTTTCATTCAAAAAAGTCCTAAAATGGTGTTGATACAATATCATCAATATGAACACATCTCAATTAGTAGGCTCACTAATTTCAAATAAGTCAAGAGCAAAGTAAGCTGTGGTTTAAAGGGGCCCACAGACGATACAATCGGTTGTACAACTGATCGTACGATAGGTTGGACAAAAAATCGTTCAGACAAACGTAACGCCATTCTAAAGCGACTTGTAGTACGATTAGTTAAATGTTTTAAATGAATTAGTTCAGTGACTCAGTGTATGTTTGACTCTGCCACAAACAATGTCAAAAAACCGTAGCTGCTTTAGTACAGTCGCTTTATAGTCGCTTTTTATGGTGTAAAAAATGGCTGAAAACTGTCTATTTTCCTCCATGACGAAACACCACAATCTCACTATACGATGTATTTCTGTATTAACATAGTAGAAACAAGTCGGTGAAAAAGCCACAGACGTTCAAACTTGTCGTTGATCCAACCAAGTTGTACGACAGATTTTTAAACATGCTGAACTAACAAACGATCCAACCGCGTCTTAACGACAAGTTGGACGACAAGCCCACAGACGTTACGATTATCGTTCAAACAGTTGATTCAAACCAAATCGTCCAACTTGTTGTACAACAGATTGGATCGTCTGTGGGCCGTTTAAGAGCTCATAAATATTGATTGTCTTTTTTTAAATACAATGTAGCGTTTCTTAGCAACCAAACTTGTGAGCTCTTACAACAGTATAAACATCTAGTCGGACCCAAAATACCATGAAATTCACAATATTAACATGTCTTTATTCAAACTAAGACATTTCTGGTCAACTACTAGCGAAGATGACGAATATTTCGATCAAAATTCTTTGTTAGTGACTAAATTAAACTCTGATTTCGATTATATAGTGACAGCAAGTCAAAGTGGTGTCCTCAGGATTTTTAACCCCCTGTCAGAAAATACTGACGATGGGCAAATTTTCTTCCAAATACTTTTAGTAATTCGAATGAAATTTTGAGGGTAAAAGTTACTATAAGTGCTATATATTTTAATGATAAAAAAGTGTCGATAAATTCATCAGGGACGCGCATATGGGTTATCACTGGAAAAATTTTTCAAGAAAAAAAACATGTGCGCCCCTGACTTTTTTTCTTTTTATATCAAAATTGTGTAGGTCGTTATAAAACGACCCATTAGTATTAGCCAATTAAAAGTTATCTCTTGATATTTTGTCGAATTCGGCCTCCTTGATGAGATAAACGCAATTTTATTAATCACAATTAATAAAATTAAAATACATATAAATAAAATTAATAAATTATGTATTTTATCTAATTTATTATTGACTATTATTACTATTAGTATTACTATAATTAATAAAAAAAATAATGGTATTTATGAAAATTACCTTAAATAAAAACCTGATTTTAAAAAGTTTTAACACCCTGTAACTCTAAAACTATGCATTTCCATGTTTACAGGAACTTTTTTTCATATTTGTTGATGAGGAATCAATGAGTACTTATTTAAAACTTTCGCAAGTTAATGATATTAAAATTTTTAAAAGGTGCTATTAGACTTGGATCAAGGCAAATTAATAAAATTGCGTTTATCTCATCAAGGAGGACGAAATAGACAAAATACCAAGAGACAACTTTTAATCGGCATTAAACTGCTCCTACTATTTCGCTAACAAGACAAAAAAAGTCATTGGCGTACATGTTTTTCTTAGAAATATATTCCAGTGATAACCCATATGCACATCCCTGGTGAATATGTCGCATTTATAGTAACTTTTACCCCCAAAATTTCATTCAAAATGATAAAATTATAATAAATCGATAAAATATTAAGACTAACACCCTGTAGCTACGAAACAAAGCAGAATCGGACCTATGTTGATATGAAAAATAAATCTTATATTTACGTGAGGAATCTCCCCACGAGAGATAGCACATGTTTTTTGAAACACCCTGTATAACATCATGTATAAAATCTGTTCGAGAAGAAAATATGACAGTGACAGCTGTTTGTCATTTTAACTTCTATGTAAATTGTATTTCCTGTCATTTCTTGGATGTCGTCTGTCGAACTCTTCCCTGGCTCATTTGATAGACCTTTCTAAATTTACTTCTAAAAGTCTGGAAATCTTGAAGCATTTTTCTTATAATTCGTCATGATACAAAAAATATATCAACGATGTAATTGTCACAATTAATTATAATATAGCATTCACTGATGACATAATTCAATTTTTTCATCCTTGGTTTTTTACCTAGTTTCTTATCTTATCTATAGTGCCATAACACAAACATTCATTTTTTTAATTCATGAAATTCTTGTTTATTTAACGACATATTTTGTGTATCTCGATATACCTATATTTCTAGTATACAGAGTAGTACGAATACAATCGGGAAACTTCGTCAACAAATTTCGCAAATAAAAATATGTAAAAAAATCATGTCCTAAAATGGCTTCATTTTGGAGGTGTGTCAAAGTTAACTATCTAGTCAACATGTTGAGATTTTGTCAATGATGATCACTATTGATTATCTCGATTCCAAACATCCTGAAAGCGGTTGCTAGTAGCGATCTTTACCAAAAGACCTTTCTTTTTACTACGTAAATAAAAAATCGGTAAAAAAACTTTTAAGTTAAACGGTTTTATCTTATGTGCACTGAAAACTAGAAAATAATAATAACAATTAGGTATTTTGAACTTCTAGTTCAGAAATATTTTAGTACTAGGCAGAATAGCTTTTAGGCATATTAGACTAAAATAAAAACGTGGGGCCCCTCTGAAATCCTACCTATGGCAAAGCATATCTTTATACTTTGGTAGATCATGAGCTCGGCGTTCGCTGGTGAAGCCGCCACGGCTGGTTATTGATTGTCAAAATCTCCAGTTACGATTATAGTAAGTCGATGCAATCCACACTTAGTATAGAAGAAAGTATTACAGCAATAGTTAATGGGCCCCACGTTTTTATTTTAGTCTAATATGCCTAAAAGCTATTCTGCCTAGTACTAAAATATTTCTGAACTAGAAGTTCAAAATACCTAATTGTTATTATTATTTTCTAGTTTTCAGTGCACATAAGATAAAACCGTTTAACTTAAGTTTTTTACCGATTTTATTTTCTAGTTTTAGTATTTAACGGAAATGCCTACCGAATATTCCTCATTCTATTTAATTCATTTAGTGCATCATTATTACATGGTTTTTACCTGATAATTTATTACAATCTAATTCCTCAATACATAGCCCTTCCAGAGACTTGACTCGACTTAGAGCCACGTATGCTTGCCCTTCCTCAAACAATTTTGAGCCCAAATACACTACTGCATGGTCGACTGTGCTGCCCTGCATTTATGGACGGTGGATGCCCATGACAAAATTAAGGGGTAACATCCTTCTTTCAGCCGTACCATAATTGAATTTTGCTGGAAACTGTATGGCTTTCGGGTGTATAACGTGTATGCCGTCACAATCTTGGACACAACTGTTCTGGACACGACTACTCATGCCCTCACCTAATACGCCATTTTGTAACGACGTCCATCTTGGATTTTAAATTTTGTCATAATCACAGTATTCTACTAGTGTAGCCCTTTCATTTGATACCCATATTGAGGGGGTTGTGGAAAAATATGAAATCCGCCATTTTGTACCGGCGGCCATCTTAGATTTACAATGTTATTGATATTACTATATTGTATTGTCATCGGAACTAAAGGTGTGTACCAAATTTCAGATCAATCTGACAACAGGAAGGTACTTAAATTTCAATTTCTAATTTTGACCCAAATAAATAAATACCGTACGGGTCGAGCTAAAGAAAACCGTTTAAAAATGGCGGAAATGTACAGAGTGGGACAAATTTGACACTTTTAAAGGGAAACACCTTTTTTATAGAAGATAGACGAAAGCTAATATCGGTGTCTGGGGCTTAATTTTTTATCAAAAACATGATGGTAAAAACCGCATATATCTGTTACCGTTTCGGAGTTACGGGGTGCTTCTCAAAAATGTGCAATTTTAACAAATCGCTGTAACTTTATTGCTATGGAAAATTTTGTATTTTTATGAAAACATTCCCAAACCACCTTTTACACGTAGAATTTAATGATTTAAATATATTTTTTTTCGTTATACTTCAACACCCTCTATCTCCGAAACGAAGCATTCTAAGACATGCATTTATACGAAATTTTTATCTGCAGAATATGCTGTCAATTCTGACCACCCTGTACATAAAAAAATACTTTTTCCACCAGTTCATTATGCTTATTCAAACAATTATGAATTCCATTTTAAGAAAATTAAAAGAATCGGAAATTGCACTTTTTCAAGAGCTTCTAAGTTTTTTAATGAAAATCCCATCTATGAAAATTGTGGGTGTCTCAGAATTAAAAAAAAAGGAAATAGAAAGAATTTAATGAAATCACGGCGAGGGCATTACACGGCGGATTTCCTTAAAATAATTATCTTTTATATTAGTAAATTTCCTTCAAGAATATTTAAACTATAGAAATTTGAATTAAAATCTTCAACCTTCCTGAAAAATAGAAAAATCTTACGAGAAATTTCATTTTCAATCAACGTACTTACGGGAAATGAGAATTGACATTTTCATATACCGAGTTAAAACAAAACAATTGTAAAAGCAATAAAAGTGA
The DNA here is from genome assembly GCF_002938485.1 of Sitophilus oryzae. Taxonomy (NCBI): domain Eukaryota; kingdom Metazoa; phylum Arthropoda; class Insecta; order Coleoptera; family Curculionidae; genus Sitophilus; species Sitophilus oryzae. The sequence goes on along the minus strand of NW_022147287.1, from coordinate 581,381 downwards.
TTAAATAATTCGATAAAAACCACCAAAAAGTAAATAAAAAAGCGTCACAGAAGTCTTAACTTTTTATTTTTTTATAAACTAATTTCTTGATTATCGAATGCTCAAAATATAGTTAGAAAAATAAAAACCAAATATATCTTCATTAATAATACAAAAGTTATACTACTCCTGATGAATATTTAAATTAAAGTAAATAATATTCTGTCAGAGTCAGACCAAAATCAGTTTTATTAAACCCAGGATTTTCGATTACTTCTGCACAATATGTGTGTACGGTTATTCTAACGTTCACGTTAGACATATTGACGTGACGATAATTATGGAAACAATTGCAATTGGTACTTCCTCCGATGACAATAGCCTAGGAATAATAATGATCGGATAGCGAAGCCAGCCGATTTAATCTTCCTAGCACAAACTACGGCCTCTATTCACATTTTAATAATATTATGAAAAAAATTAATTTTACATTATAGGAGTACATAGGGATTTTTCATTTTAGGTATTTTTTATTGTAAAATACCCCCGAGTTATAGTCGACGAAAATAGGCCTTTAAATACGAAGATTTGGCAAAAACGTGAATTTTTTACATAAGTTAGGTATTTTGAAAGATCTAAAAACGAATCGTGAAAGATTTTTTTAAATTCATCCCGAAAAGGGGTGAAATCAGATCAAAATTAACCGAGAGAGGGTGGCTAGAAGCTAAAGGATGATAGTGGAAATTAAAAAAAATCATAAGTTGCTGAAAAATTCAGATACTTAATTTCTGCCAATTTTTATTTGAAATTGTATACAATTTGCTCGAAAATTATAAACTTCAATTCAGATTCTTTTAAATTCACAAAAATTAATTTATAAAATAAGTTGCTGAAAAAATGATATACAGGGTGTCCCAGGCTGAGCGTGCATTAGAAGTTTCTAGAGAACCACAATATCTAGATTTTTTGTACGTTATTGTTTCACAACGAGATCTATCGATCAAAAATATTTTCAATACTTTTGATCGATAGATACATTTAAATGGGTGCCCCCATTTTTTATTAGATATTTAAATTCTCTGTAAACTTGTATTAATTTTGATATTAAACACTCTATACCTGACATTAACCGTTCTTGAGAAAAAAGATATTTAAAATTTTTGGACGAAAAAAACTTCCTGTCAAAAATACGTGCATAGCCAAAACGTCAAATTTAGTAATTACCACAGCCACTGTGCCATAAAGAGAAGTGAAGACATGTGACTATGACTTTAAACGTTAAGTAATGTAAAACAATAGATTTGGCCATGTCACGTTGTGACACTTTATTCAAAAATGAGTATGATCAACATTTGGAAGCCAACTTTGCGCTGTTTTGTTTTTCGATCATACAGTATGTTATTATAATATCAAATATTAGATATCATTAAAGAGGGAACATACGAAATATATTTTTTTTAATATTTTTTTATTAACTTTTTAAACTCTGAAGCAGGCAGTATTTATAATATAAGAAATTCAAATAATTCGTTTTCTGACAGATGGAAATAAATTGTCTGACTGTTTGACACTTAATGTCAAAGAAAGCTAGATAAAATCGAAAAATGTACGTTTTCAAACTACTTATTATAAGATTTATTTTAGGTAGGTATAGGAACATGTATACTCAAAAAGTAACGAATTGGAAAACCTTTTCACTAGTGAAATAAAAAGTGGATTTCCGTTTGGAAAAAATGATTTATGATAATTTTTTAATCGTTCAATTCCATGACAGCTACCGCCATTATTTTATGACATTCGAACAATTTAATTTTAAATAGATAGCCATATGTTTTCTCTTTATGTCACATGGCAGATTTTTTTGACAGGTACTTTTTTTCGTCCAAAAATTTTAAATATTTTTTTTCTCAAAAACTGTTAATGTTAGATATAGAGAGTTTAACATCAATATTTATTGAATTTTACAGAGAATTTAAGTATGTCATAAAAAATGGGGGCACCCATATAAAATAAGAAAGTTTTTGTCAACTTTCCGCATTTCTGGAAGTGCCGCCATATTGAAAATAGATAGATCTCGTAAAACAATTATGTGCAAAAAATCTCCGATCGAATTTGCTCAGAAAATTACAAATTTTAATTGTAGAGATAAATGTTTTTAATTGTTTATAACAGTATTTTTCAATCTTTTTGATTTCGCGGCCCCTTTACAGGTTGAAATATTCTGGCGACCCCCTGTGTCATAGAAAGCCAAAAAAATAAGGCTGTACTTAAACTTCCGTTAAACGGTAGCTTACTAAAATGCCGTTAATAGGTATGACGTCGTTGATGTGACGCGCTTGACGGCTTTATGAAATATAGAAATTTTATAAGGACAAACCAACGCTATCCACCCCACCAAATAACCAACTTAACCAACGCAACTAACCTCGACACTGATAAAAAATATAAAAAACAAATATAAATTAGTAAAAATCAACCAACTAACCAATGAATTAACACCCTCCAAATAACCACGCTAACCAACCCGCCAAACAACTAAACCAATCCAACCAAAAAGTGTGAAACCAATGCAATCAGATCACGCTATAAGCAAAAAAAATATAAAAAAGTCTTGGTCGGCGTGAGATTTGAACCACAGACCATCCGCTTACGAAGCGATAGCCTCAGCCACTGACCCACAGGTGCTCTTGCAAAAAGCTTAAGGCCAGGCATTACTTTCCGCCGACATGAACGACGTCACAATATCTATTAACGGCATTTTAGTAGGCTACCGTTTAACGGCTGTTTAAGTACATCGAAAAAATAATTTAATCAAATGACTACATACGTTAGGTAATTATTTTTTCCTATTTAAAAAAAGCGGACTTATTGCAAAGTTAAAATCGATAATGCCAAACCTATCTTGGACATACTATTTTCTTCATTGGCAGGATCTAGCTGCTAAGGTAGTACCTTCTGATTTAAATGACGTGCTCAAGGAGGTAATAAAAATTGTGAATTCTATCAAAGGTAAAGCTTTGTAAACCCGGCTATTCAGAATCATTTGTGAAGATCCCAATCAAAAATCTATCCAAAGGGAAGGTATTGACAAGAGTTCTGGAACTGAGAGTTGAGTTGTTAATGTTCTTACAAGATGCAAAATCTGAATATGCTTCTCGTTTTTCTGAACCTATTTGGCTCTTGCAATTAGCATTTTTGGCAGATATTTTTAGCCACCTTAACAATTTAAATAAGAACCTTCAAGGAAGAGAAAAACATATTTTAACAGCGAAAGTTAAAGTAAAAGAATTTCACGCAAAACTTCGTTTGTGGTCAACCTCTCTGCAAAACAAAATATTCGAATCTTTTCCATGTGTTCAGAAGATTATTGAAGATAATGCGACAGACCTTGGACAGACGAAAGTTTTGCAGTATCAGCTCACATTCCTTGCATGATACAGAGCTTGTATAATTTGCAAGAGAAACTTTTGTCATACTTTCCAGACGGACACTGAAGCTGACAATGGGCGTAGATGGATTTTAAACCCTTTTTTGGACAAATCACTAGATCTGGCTGATGTCACCACAAAAATGGAAGAATGTCTTCTAGATTTAGCCGCTGATGGCATGCTTAAAATGGAATTTTATTCACAAAGTGTCGACGTGTTTTAGATAAAAAGAAAACACGAATATCCAGAGCTGACAAGGGAAGTTCTTAAATTATTAGTGCCATTCGCTACTTCATACTTGTGTGAACTGACATTTTCTTCAATGGACATTAAAACTAAAAAGAGAAATAGACCGCAATTAGAAAACGATTTGATTTATTAACGTTTCAAAAATAGCACCATACATTGATAAACTTTTGAAAAATAAACAAGCACATCCTTACTAAAATTATGTTTTTGTTGTGTAAGAACCTCGACTTTTTCTTTCAGCCAGCGACCCCCCGAGTAACTAGGGGTCGCGACCCACAGATTGAAAAACACTGGTTTATAACAAAGCTATAATATTTTAAAAAAATAATTTTAAAACTAAAACAGCTTTCCTAGATAAAATTATTTTTTTACGAATTCTGTAATTATTTCATAAATTAATAAATTTGCCGTACGCGTTAGAAGTTTGTTTACTTGTCATTTCCAAATAGCGACAAGGTGGTAATTAAGTATTATCAAGTACCTTTCGCGCATGCGCCAATCTGTCCAATGGGCTTCTGTGAAGAATCTGAATTGAAGTATATAATTTTCGAGCAAATTGGAAAAAAAAATGTTATATATCTGAATTTTTATGATTTCTATTATCATCCCCTAGCTTCTAGCCACCCTATCTCGGTTAATTTTGATCTGAGCAAAAAAAGTATAGAAATCATTTTTGAAATTTCGAAAAAAATGCTTTGATTACGTATTTCACCCTTTCTAGGGGGTGAATTTAAAAAAAATCTTTTACAGTTCGTTTTTAAATCTCTCAAAGTAACTTATATTAAAACTTCAAGTTTTTCCCAAACATTCGTATTTGAAGGCCTATTTTCAGTGTTCGTTTTAATGGTCATAACTATCTCTCTACTATTAAACCACAAAACGGCTTTCTTAAAACAGGTGCTGCGATGCATCGCACTGTATACTTATACGCGTCCAAAGAAAAATAAAACCCAACCGCTCAGCGATGAAACCGCCTCCAACGTATTCATTTAAGTTTTTCTACGCTCATCCCGTTCACAATAAAATCATCGGCCGATTATTAAAAACCTGCATAGCTGGACTGCAGGGTCATCAATAACTGGTTGGCGAATGGCGTGGAATGAACTCGTATTATGTAAATGAATTAATGAGGCTGTGCTCTTAATTGACAACTTTAAGATCATTTACTCGAATAAATTTATTTTCGTTTCTCCTAATTAAGATGAAAATATTTCTTTAAATACAAAGTACAAAAATAATGAATGATATACTCATTCGAAAAATTCAAATTAATATTTTTCTGTTAAGATCTTAGCAAAAATCTATTCTGCCTCTCTCTTATCTTCTGTCAAATGCCATTAATATGAACTTTCCTCCAATAAGTGCGATACTTCATTTTGGACCTGGGCTTTATTAAAAAATTCTGGGCTCTATTCAAAAAAAAACCGTTGATGACGGCAGCTCTAGAACGAAGAACAATTTTCGGATTGTGATCTTTACAAAAGGAAAAACTTTTTTATTATTGACATTTTGAGAACAATGCATTCTTTAAATTGCTTGTTCTAAAATGGTTAATCCCGATTATATAATAATAATAGCTCCCGTATATAGCGTTTAACGCCTTGAAAGTAGCAAGGTACAGCTTGCTATACTAGAGCCGTTCGGTATACAAGGAAGGTAATGTGGCTAGCACTACGCTTCAACCGCCTATTATTACCTCAGGATTGTGAATCCCAAGTACTGATTTAAGGCTGAGTCGACCTAGGTACCCTAACTATTTTTATTTTAATAAAAATAGTCGGCTGATGAAATGCCGGGTGTGGGAATCGAGCCCACACCTTGAGATTGGTAGACGAGAGCCTGTACCTCTACGCCACCGGGCACCATAATCCCGATTATACTTTTTCAAATTTCCATACCTCTCTCTCTCTATCTTTATTCCTACAAAAGGAATGTAGTGGTCAGGTAATGCGTGAGGTTTGTCTCCATAATTCCCTATCTTGTGCTTCATGTACAAGCGTGTGCAGTGGCTTGTGGGTGATTTTTGATAGCTGGTCTATCCATCGGGAGGGCGAGCGGCCTTTTGGTCTTCTTCACGGAACCTTGCCCTGTATAATGAGTTTTTCCATACAGTCAGTATCCCTCCTCATAACGTGACCGAAATATTTAAGTATACGTGACTGTATAGAAGTTGAGAGGCGTTCTGTGATGTTCAGTTCTTGGATTATGGATTCATTGGTTCGCCGGGCAGTCCAGGGAATTCTGAGCATTCGTCGCCAACAGTACATCTCAGTTGCGTCAATTTTTTTCATTTCTGACTGTCTCATCGTCCAGGACTCGGAGCCATACATTAATATAGGAAATATTAGGCAGTGAACAAGCCTTTTTTTAAGTGTTTAGATATGTTTTTGTCTCGCCATATCTTTGAGAGTTTTCGCACTGCCACTCTTGTCATTTCACATCTTCTTCTTATTTCCCCTTCTAACGATCCCGTGTTGTTTATAAGTAACCTAAGTTAAAGTTAAGTAAAGTATATATATATATATATATATATATATATATATATATATATATATATATATATATATATATATATATATATATATATATATATATATATATATATATATATATATATATATATATATATATATATATATATATATATCAGTACATCAGGATTGTTGTTGTTTTGCCTGTCGATAATCATAATTTTTGTTTTAGAGGGATTAATTTCAAGTCCAAGTTTCTCGCTTTCGTCTTCAACCAATTTTAGAAGCTGCAGTAACTCTTCCTCGTTTCCCGCTAGAAGGACCGTATCGTCTGCAAATCTGAGGTTGGTAATTTTGTGACCATTAATTGTTATCCCCCCTTGTCAATGTTCGAATGCCCTTCTCATGATATATTCAGTATATATATTGAATAACTGAGGAGATAGTATGCACCCCTGCCTAACACCACAGTACGGAAGTCTTCCGAAGTAACGCCATTGATGGTAATTCTACTTTTGGTATTTACATAGAGATTCTGGATCAATGAAATCAAATGAGGAGGCACGCCCATTTCTTTAAGAACCATCCATAGTTTTGACCATTTGACTTCGTCAAAAGCTTTTCGATAGTCTATGAAAGAAATATAGAGCGGATTGTTAAATTCTCGGGCCTTTTCGATAATCTGACGGACATTCAAAATTTGTTCACGTGTTCCTCGACCTCTTGTGAATCCTGCTTGCTCTGGAGGTATTTGTGGTTGAATATACGGATTTCCATACCAATTTAAAGAAAATTACGACAAAAAAATTTGGAATGGTTGAATTTTAAAAGTTCCAAAGTTTTAAAAATAAAAGTCGTTTCTATGGTAATATAATTTAGATTTTTTCTTTGTTAGAGGGTGTTATTATTAATTTAGATTAACGTCAATATACTATTATCACCAGGCCCTAGACTAGCTGTTTCGAACCTTTTTGTACGCCCCCTTTAAAAAAATTGTTGCGCCGCGCCCCCTTAATTTTTTTAACAATCCAATTTCATAAATACTCAACTGATATTATAATTTATTTAACGGGCTACAAAATTAATATACAATATTATGTAAAAATATACATACAAATAATTATTTATTATAAGAAATAATAAATTTAAATGTAATAAAAACGACTTTTTTGGTATTCCTTTTGTACTCGAAAATGATATCATCAGTCTAGCGCCCCCTTAGGGGGGCTCGCCCCACAGGTTGGAAACTACTGCCCTAGACACTTAATAGTAATTTTATGGGACTACAAATTTAGTTTCTTCCGCATCGCCAGACGGCGCAAAAGACATTATAGTACAGGTTTCTAATTTATATACGAAGATGACATGACAGCCTCTACATTTACTACCATCTACTGTCTAGTTGTCAAAATGTTGGTGGATCATTTTCGTGTTAAATACTAAATTTTTTTATTAAAGACATTTTAAAAATGTTAGAAATAATACATTTATGAACGAAATAAAAAAATGTTTAATCATAAATAAGTAAGTACATAGTTGGTAATATAGTATTTTAGTAACAGTTAATTAGTAGTCTATAATATTTTTACTATATTATAATTTATTTGTTAAATCAAAAAAATAGGCGATATGTGCTCTATTGTCGGTGTTTAAAATCTATGTATGTATTCATAATTTTATTTTTAGTTTTACACTTCTAATGATCTAGGTAATAAAATATAAGATATAGTAAACAAGTCTATATTTATTATTTCATATTTTACAAGGAATAATTTTGCGCTTGAATAACGTTACCGTTTTAATTAGCGTTAATAAATAACGGAACGCTAAAATTATGTCATGCCCAAACTCTCCATTAGTTTCTTCGGGATCACCAGGTGGCTCTAAATGAAGGACTTATTTGTTTTGTGTCAGTGTCCAAATCTATCTCTAGTACCTGACATTAGTCTTTGACAGGGCCAGTCAACTGAGATATACGACCTTGAACGATCTGTTTTTGGGGTAGTAATTTCCTGGGGCGCTAGATGGCGTATTTTTATTTTAATTTTTCTAGTTGCCTAACAATTGCGTACAAAATTGTTTTTATAGTTGCCTAAATAGGCCTATTAATTATGTTCTGTCATTGTTCTGTATGTCAAATCAGTTTTCCGTTTCCGGCTTCCTCCTTCCTCTTCAGTTGTGTTTTGCAATTGAACGGAGATGTGCGTTTCGCTGTTTTCTGGTTGTTTGGCTGTGTTTTTTGCAATCTTCATTTTACAATCGTGATTTTGTATTTTTGAATTTTTTTGAACTTTGTTTTGTGTTTGATTTTTAAGGTCTTTATTAAAGGTAAGGTTTAAGTTAAAGGTCTTTGATTTATCTAACAATTTTATTTAATAATCCGAGAAAGTGAGGTGAGTTAACCTAACCAAGTCCAAATGTTCGTGAATTTTATTTTTTAACAATGTAATATTTACAACGCCATATATTTTTACAAAAAAAAAATTGATCAACTTCATATTTTTGTACATAAACTCCACAATGTGATATTACACAATTGTTCAAGTCCATATGTAAAAAATACACGTAAATAAAACATTGTTTCTAATGGACGTCACTTTCTCTTGTATTCCAACGATATTTGTTGTGTTCTTAAATCTGGTACTATAATAAATATTATACTTTTTAAACTGTTGTTTTATTTGTTTGTAAAATGTTTGTGGTATAATTTTCTGTAAATTAAAATAAATTATTTATTGTAGGTTTTTATGCACATAAAATGATATAAGCAAACCATTTAACACTTTACAATAGTTTAACCTGGTTTAACCTTTATATATAAATCCTTGTTTTTTACCATTTGACTTGTTTGCCAATGTTGGGACCAATCAGATGACTACACATTATTTTGTAGGAATCTGATTGGCTCTAACTGGCGAACAAATCAATACGTCTTGCTTAAAAATAAATTGCATCTATTTAAATTTGCCGCCACCTTTGTTACTTTCCTAGGTGGCTAGATGGCGCAACTTCAATATACAGATTACAGATTTCTTTACAAATTTGAAACCGTTTTGAAACTAAAAAATGCATGGGAGTTAGCGTTCTTCTTTAGTGTGTTCTGTGGTCTTTGATTATCACCCTTTCCGTAGCATTGAACTAAAGAAATTTTGTGCTTCTTTAACATAAAAAGCAATGGGTCAAAACAAATCAACGTATATTGGTGGTTAGTCTATGATTCGTACAAGACTATGCGTTAAAACAGCACAAAAAAAACAAGCAAAACTGAAAAACGGTTTAAAGAAAATTAATTTTTTTTCGTATAAAAAAATGTTTTACTTTCCACCCATTACGACTAAAGACTTTTTTATCATTAAAAACATTCTCTCGGCAGTGGTGCGAAAATTCACCCTAATTCTGAGCTGACCTGAAGGGCGCTCTCAGGGGGCTTAAGGCGTCAGTGAAAATGAAGGGTAGGTGCAAGAGAATGAAAAATAAAAAATAAAAGTAGGAAAAAAACGTAAAGCTGATTAGTAGTTCAGCTTTAATACGGAGTTCTTTAAATTGTAGAATCATATTTTGAATATTTTCTAGATAGGTTAATACCGGGTGTTTTTCAAAAGTGGGTTACCTCTATAATTTTTATTTTTTTCAGACAAACAGACGACATTTGGTATGCTTTTTAGTATATGACATAAATCAAGATTGGGATATTAAATTATTTTGGGTTAATTATCTCCTGTTTCAGCGGAAATTATTACAACTTTTGATTTTTTTTAAATGCTATCCTCGGTAGTGTATTACTTTATTCATAAATAATAATAATAAATAACGCTTTATTGTACAAAAAGCCAAAATAGCTTCATCGGCAAAGCATTTATAAAACAAACAAAAGCACAAAAAATATACAAATAATAAAAAAATATCATACAATACAAATTATACAATTCAAAAAAATGTACGTCATTAAAATTACTACATTAATACATGGACATTGCAGAACACAAAAAAAGGGTATCAATAAAATTTTACAATAGGAAAATTGTAAATAGATATAATTCTTTAAGAGTCATAATATTGTTACGGATTCCGTGGGTCCACTAATTTAAACTCACGATAAAATACTTAACGAATTTATTTGTCTCACTCTGTAAACACAACTTATACTATTTACAACACAATTTATGCAACTACTATTACTCTAACGGTATTTCACTATTTAAAGCGCGGTATATTCAAACTTCAAACTGTCCAACTGTCGTAAGCGCTCTTTTTATATAGCTGTGGAGAGTGTTTCGCGAACAATCCAAAATTATCGGGAGGGTCCGCCATCTACTAGTACATTCTATTGTCTGTCTGCTTCGCTTACTTGTCGGCTTGATTAAGAGATGGCGCTACAACAAAAAATGTCTTCAGATTTCTTGACACGTTGGGGTTTTAGTTGCTCGCTTCTCCGACAGATGGCGCCACATACACCTTGACCAAAATTGTTCATGATTAAACACCAACAAAAAAGTCGTTTACCGCAAATAGGGCTCTCCCCAGTAAGTATGACTTCAGAGCTTTGCGAAATGCGGAAAAGAATGAAAGCGACTTGATATTCAAAGGCAGATGATTCTACATTTTTTTGGCATTGTACAGTATTGAGCCTTTAACTAGTTCTGAGCTCGGGGTTGGCAGATAAAGATCGTGCTCCGCATTCCTAAGTAGTGATGTGCAGGTTGGGACGTGCCTCAGGGAACGTGCCCATGTTCCGGGAACGTTCCTCTAAGGTCGGGAAAGTGACTGAAATTCGGGAAAGTTGTATTTTGATGCGAGTTTGAATATTCCTCGGAACATTCCCCACTTTTCGGGAACTTTTCTTAAATTTAGGGAAAGTAATGAAAACATTGGAAAAGTTGTGAACAAGCCACGCCACAAATAAAAAGAAGAAGAGAAACTAGGTTATAAACATAACCTAAATTTCACAACTTTATCACTTTTCTGTGTCTTTATCACGTTCTTTCAAACGGATTCAAAAATGAATAAAGGCAGAGCCAGTATTTTGATTGTATTTGAAAGAAATTCCTTAAAGAAGTCCTACTCTTCAGTCCCAATAAATATCGAACTGCTCTCTTTTGAAGTTTGAAAATACGATCAAATTTTGTCGCGCAGCAAGTATTTCTCAGTCATAAGAATTTCACGTCCATGACGTCAATAGTGGTGTTAGTAAGTGCAAAAGGTTGTGTTTTGTGTTGTATAGTAATTTTATATGACAAAACTCTAGTTTTTGATAGGTTGAGGCATAGGAGATTAGAATCGCACCAAGATTTAATGGTGCATAAGTCACCGGATATAGTATTATATAGTGCCGTAACATCTGGGCCGCTCCAAGTGAAACTAGTATCGTCCGTAAAGAGGCAGATTTTACCGCTAATGTCTAGATTAGCTTTGTCTTCGATAGAAAATGACACTCTGAATAAAAGGACATTTTCACATACAACAGAATTGGAAATGGTTGAATAAGCTGAAAATTGTGATGATGATATCAAGTAAGACCTGTTTCCTTTGCCAACTGAGTTAAAACTTGTGTTTTTCAAGATCGATTCTAAATACTTAATAGGTATTTTACTGTTTCCAATTGTAGTTTTAGGCGCGGTTTTAGGTATAAATTTAGAAAAAGCGGACCATCCAGACCGCGGATTCTCGATGCGTGGTGCTCTGGCAGAGCTATGATCAAACCGAATAGGTCGCCATGACAACCGCGAGATGCCCGGACCTCTCTGCATTTTCCTAATTAGGGACAAAAAGTGGCCGTCGTCTATGCGGTCGACTATTGTTTTTACCGGGCCAGCTTGATCGCCATACAACTGATAACAATCGTTTATAGGGTCAAAACTTGTTTATACGGTCAAAGCGTAAACTCGAATATCAAGGAAGCGTAAATTAAGTGAAAAGTTGACATTTCTAATGATAGCTTGACGTCGTTTTTCCCATCATATATTTATGTATATCTCAAAATTAGGCCATTGTTGCTACTTTTATTTGCCAATCTATACACCTAACCGAAGTATACTACGATTGAAAAACTTCATGGCGAAGTTGACATTAAAATACCATTTCAGGAAGAGTTTAATTTTGTTTCAGTCCATTGCATCACTTATTTCAGACCTTGTGAAGTATTAAATAACACTTAATAATGAATAATTATTTTTATTTAAGAACTTTGATCTTCATACCCAATACTTCAAATAAATGACGATATATTAAAAAATAACGCTTATACAACAGTTTAGTTGATATTACATTAGTTATTGTGTTACAGTACTTAATTAGTTAAGTTATATTATAGTTAATATTCGGTACTTATACATACAAACAAATTAAATAAATGTAGGATAATGTTAATAAAAAAAATTCTCTTAACTTCAAATATACCGGGTGCGTCTCAAAAGTGGCTCACTCCTATAACTTTTATTTTTTCAGATAAAACACGAGATATGTATTTTTTTATTTATTTATGACATAAATTAGGATTGATTGACGTATTCAACTGTTTTTGGTCACTTCCTGTTTCACCGGAAATTACTACAACTTTTGATTTTTAAATGACACCCTCGGTGTATTTTACTTTTTATTCGGTAGAAAATGACACTCTGGATAGAATGACAAACCATATGTCAACTTTTGACATTTACGCATATGGTTTAATTGATATTGTTACATGCGTTTCATCACGACAATTTTACTCGAAATACCAAGTGTGTGGTACCAAATTATTCGTAAAAAAGTGATTTTTTCAAATATGTTAATAAGTTAACCTTGTTCCATTTGAAAAAAAATATTAAAAATACGACTTTGGGCATCTTTTAACCGACCAGGACAAGATACGAAAAACATTAGACCATTAAATATTTATGGTTTCTCAAAGGCTCATTGATTAAAAATTAGTGTTTTTAACACAGCCGTGGTACTGGATTGAAATATAAAATACGATTTTTTTTAATCGAAAATGTCAAAAGTTGACGTACGATATGTCATTCTATTCAGAACTTAATTTTCTATCGAATAAAGTATAAAAATATACCGAGGGTTCCATTTAAAAATCAAAACTTGTAAGTAATCATTTCCGATTAAACAGGAAGCGACCAAAAATAATTGAATACGTCAATCAATCCTAAATTAGGTGATAATTAACGTATCAAATCTTGTGTTGTTATCTGAAAAAATAAAAATGTTATAGGAGTGAGCCACTTTCGAGACGCACCCGGTATTTAATCTTATAAAATGTTAATAATGTTAAAAATTAAATATTATGAAAAAATTCTAATTAAAAAGTATAGCAATAACATGTTTTACATAACAATACATTTAAAAGTTAATTCATAATCAAATAATGCCATTGTTAATTCTGTTTTTTTTTAATAAAATATTCTTAAACAAAGCTATATACCGGGTGTTGCATTGTCGGACGGGACATAGGAAATCCCATGTAAATTTTAATGGGGTCAATTATTGACTTCCCTAATTATTTTAGAGAATAATTCTATTTAGGTTTATTGAAGAGCACTAAAACCCACATTCAAAAGAATAACTTTAGATATTTTTTATTAGCCCGTTTACGAGTTATCGCCGATTTCTTTTTAAATATTTCTCCTTTCTTATGGCCCTGTATTTACTTATGAGCACCAGTCAAGGTAAAAGATAACTGTCAAATGAAGTTGTCGTTTCAGAAATTTACCTATTTAGTGCTTTATTATTATTGAAAACTCATTCCTACATCGGAAATCTTAAAGATGTATTTATAAATACAAATTAATATGAATTAAAGTAAAATAAAGTAATCAGTTACAAGGTTAATTATAGTATTATTACAATATTCAATAACTTATTAATTTAGGTACTGTTAAATTGTTAGAACTTTAGGATTTAAGATGTTCAAATATTCCTCCATCGACTGCTAGACAATAACCCAGGCGATCATAAAATTCTCTTCTTACATTCGCTAGTTGGTAAACTGAAATTCTATTGCATTCAGCAGAAATAGCATTTTTTTATTCGTCTAGATCTGGGTATTTTTTATCCATGTATATCCTGTTTTTTAAATGGCCCCAGAGAAAGAAATCATTTGGCGAAATATCAGGAGACCTTGCTGGCCAATTTACTGTATGATTTAGGCCAATAACGTTTCCGTTAAAACTATTGTCTAAATATTCCCGAACAGCCAGGGTACCACGTGCCGGGCAGCCATCCATTTGGTACCAAACTTCCTGATTTTCCCTAGCGGCATCATGTAAAGCAGGTAAAATATGATTTTCGAGTAGTTCCAAATAATACTCTGCCCGATAATATTGTGTTCGAATATCCCTGCCCAAACAATTACTTTCTGTGGATATTACGTCCTTGTTTCGACAAACCTGTGTTGGTTTTCTATGTTCCAATATCGATAATTTTGAACATTGGGTTCATTATTTAAGGTAAACGTGCATTCGTCAGCGAAACATATGTTTTTTAAAAATTCCCTATCCGTGTTTGCTCTTTCCATCATATCAAAACAAAACGCCTGCCGCCGTATTTCGTCCCCATCTCGTAGCTCTTGGTGCTTTTCATATTTATGTCGTTTCAAAATTCGAAACGCTGTAGTGTGATCTATTCCTATTTCATCCTCAAGTTTCCTTGTGCTGATCTTTCCATCGTTCTCTTCCACGCACAAGAAAACTTCCAAGTTGGTATCATTTCTTGCATCTTCTCTTTGTTCCTGCCTTGCTTCACATCTGCAATTATTCATTAGGGTACCTTTGGTCTCAAATCTTTAGATATTCCTTGCGATTGTAGATTTTCCAGGTATCGGTCTATTTGGATACAGAGCAGCAAACATGTCCGACGCTTTTTGATAACTATTTCCTTGATAATACCATTTAATCACCAATACTTTTTCTTCGGTAGTGTAATTCATGGCTAATATTTTCGATGTAGGTATGAGTTTTTAATAATAATAATGAAGCACTAAATAGATAAATTTCTGAAATGACAACTTCATTTGACAGTTATCTTTTACCTTGACTGGTGCTCATAAGTAAATACAGGGCCATAAGAAAGGAGAAATATTTAAAAAGAAATCGGCGATAACTCGTAAACAGGCTAATCAAAAATATCTAAAGTTATTCTTTTGAATGTGGGTTTTAGTGCTCTTCAATAAACCTAAATAGAATTATTCTCTAAAATAATTAGGGAAGCCAATAATTGACCCCATTAAAATTTACATGGGATTTCCTATGTCCCGCTCGACGATGCAACACCCGGTATATATTTTGGCATTTGGATAACTGGTCAGTTACGTTATGTAACAACTAAACATTATATTTCCTATGATTTCAATAAACTATAGTAAAAAGATGGTTAAAATATTGTACAGAGTGTGCCAAAAAGTTGACAGCAACTAAGATTTTCTTTTTTTCCAAGGCTTCCACAACTGTATAATTTTAAAAACTAACACAAGCAAAATTTATGATACTCAAATGGCATTAACCTCTGGCATCAAAACTCAATTGTAAAAAGAAACATTTAATGCAAACTTTTTTGCTGGACATTGTCTACAATATCTTCCAGCATCATTTTCATCAATATTTATTTAAGTGCATTATATGCATTATAGTATGATACTATTTATATGATATAGTCTTAAAAACGCTGACCTACCTTAAGGTTGTGCCAATTGCCAAGAATTATTTTAAACCGCCTACAACCAGAAAACGATATACTCAAGTCATTATAAGAAGATAAAAATAAAGATACTCTTTAAATAATTAATATTTCAATGTTTGACACATTTTTTCAACACTACAATATTTTAATCATTGGTTTTGCGTCAGTGTAAAACCTAATTTTACTCATATTTACATAGTGATGTTGGTAGCGAATATTTCCATTCGAATTTTGCAGGAAATTTCAGAAATTTCCGAAATATTCGGTCCCAAAATCGCGAATATTCGCAAAAATCCGAATTTTGCAAGAAATTTCTTTTCAAAATTCAAGACATTGAGCAAAAATTTAACGAAAGTGTATCAAGTATGCCTATTCTTAAGTCAGAAGAAAAAGAATGCTTCTCCGCCTTACAAAATATAAAACCTATGGCTCTTGAACCAATGCATTTTGCCGCGAATCTCTTGGACCCCTGTTTCCTGGGAAAGCACCTTAACAATGAAGAACACATAGCCGCTATGGAATTTATCAACAATATCACCAACAATCATCCTCAGTTTGTCAATAATAAGCCATTTTTACAGATGTAACAAAGTATTGCGCCAAATCGGGTTTATGGGCTCTCGACTACGTTTGGATGTCAGTTAAAAATGTAGACTGTCTAAGTTGGTGGCAAGCAATGTGTAAAAATACAGTACTTACAGTTTTATCCATACTAAAAAAAGGAATCGCTTAACTGCCCAAAGAGCCAGTAAAATAATGTTCGTAGCTCATAACAATAAATTATTACTACAAAAACAAAAAGTGGATATGGAGCATGATATTCAACAACAGGAAATTCCTCCAGAACCACTAGAACTCATTGGAGGTAGAGGTCCATCCTGCAGAATCAGAACCAGATGATACATCAAATATATCTGATTTGGAAATAAATTATAAACTGACGAAGACAGTACTACTACTACTATAATACCCTATGAAGATGGGACCAGGTCGGCGCCTGATATTCGGAATAGAATAATTCAGTTATTTGTGTTTTACGTTTTTAAAATTTATATTTCGTGCTTTTTTGATTTTTTTTTAATTCATAGTCATAGTTCAGTGGTTTATGCACAAAATACAAATGTTACCAAATGATTTTTTGTTATGGGTTATGTTTATGACTTTTATGGGTTATGTATTGTTTATTAAAAATATAACAACTAATATTATGTTTATTGTTTTTTTTTCCACTTACATGTTGGTATCAAATGTCTATCTAATTTATTCATTTATTGTATCGACAAAAAATATGTAAAATTGTAAAATTTCCTAATATTTCATAAATTTTCCGAAAGTTTCAGAAATTTCCTGCAACAATCAAAAATTTCTGGAATATTAACATCACTATATTTATATGTCAATTCCAATAAAAATTTAATAGGTATCATAGTTTCAATGACATGGAATTAAGTACACAGAACATAGTAGTTTATGATGTAAGAGATAAAAAGAATGCCTTTTAAAAAAGTCTCATATTAAGTTCTTACAAAAATAATTTCATTATTATGCAAAAGTTTGATTGATTATTAACAATATCAAACTGTAACCTTGCGTTTTTCCAAAATAATTAACAAGTTTGTAAATAAAATTAACCACAAACCATTTAGTAATTAAATCAAATAAATAATTGCTAATTATATAAAAGAAACCGTAATTAGCTATTTAAAAAGTTGTAAGTAGGTACCTAAATAAACTATTTTAAAAATAAAAAAATGATAATTAACATAAATTTGAAAAACAATCTTGGATAAAATAGGACCTAAGTACTAATTTTAAAACTATAATTAATATAATTAATACCTAATAATTTTAAAACTATAATTAAAAATAAACCAAACTATACTAGGTTTAATCATGTAATACTCAATTCTAAACATAATAGTTATTGGATTTTCATCTTTAACAGACTCAATAATTTTAATCACTGCTTATCTCACAAAATCTTGCTTCAACCTTCTTTGTTTACATTGTTAATACACAAATTAAACAGCTCGGATACAAGAACTGTTATCTACAGGAACCTTTTATCAAGATAATCAATAACTTAAATTACAATAATTAAAACATGAGTTCAGAACGTAAAGGCTTTATGTAGTTACAAAAATATTAAATGTCATGTCATAAAGTGGACAATTGTGGATATGTTACGAAAGGTACTGGAGTTATTTCTTTAATAACCAATGATAAAAAAATGAAGTTAATTAACTTACATTGGTGTTTATCTGCGAGCTGTATTAATGGAGATGGTAGGTCCCTCCTCCTGTAAAAACACATCACTTTGGCTTCCACATTACCCGAAGGAGTTTTGTTCAGTTCCTCAATTCGTCGAATTTGATAAGGCGACGTCGAAGACGCCTCAAAATACACGTAATCTAAAACCAAAAAACACGCCTTTCAGTGATAACTTTTGATTGGGACCTGCATCTATTTGAATAATTGAGTTATAACCGTTTTACAACGAACAAACCAAAACAAACACGGATTAAAATCGTTCCCCCTGTTTATTTTAGATTCTGGCAGAGTAAGGTTAGGTTTAAAAAGCAGATACACATAAATATTTCGTTATAAAACCAGCCAAGAGACGAAAAAAGATGACTTTGGGTGTTGATTTATATTAATTAAGTCAGATTCCCTATCGTTATCTTTTATCGAATAGTTTCCGTGCTAAGTAAATAGATATAAAAAGAATTTTTTAAAAAAATCTACGATCGGGGGATTTAAACGGTAGCCGAAAAGGTAAACGGTCCATGCACAGGCTCGTTAAGTTAAACAACAAGGAAGTCTTTATAGAGCCGGTTGACAGACAAGAGCAAAATAACGACAAAACTCACCTCCGATTCGGTACATGTTGGCCGTCATTGTCGCGCACAAAAACTACAAACAACGGGGCACGGTATCAAACGTAACGGGGGCGCATTTTTTTCAGTTTGTAAATCCGATTTTTTCAATGTTTTTTCACTGCAACACCACGTACCGCCGCCAAGCTTTCGGACGCCATTTTGTCAATTGCTCTCTGTTTCTGTTAGCGTGCGAGATCGGTGTGAAGTGGGATGGAAGCCGTCAATTGACGCGTCGCGGTCAGTAGACGAACTAAAAGAATTCAATAAAAAGAAATCTAAAAAAAATAAAATATTTTTTAAAAAATCCGATTTTTTAAATGTTTTATTCTATTCTCTGGTTTTATTAAAAGTGTTATTGTTTTTTTAATAACCCTGTAAAGTGTTTTTACATAAGTATTTACAAATGCTTAATAAAGTGTTGTAATATAATTAATAACAATGTAATGATATAATAATTAGAAAATGTATGGCATTAAATAAATAAATTATACATGCTGCGTAAATATTCATTTCACAGGGTACACGACACGAACTCCTGAATTTTTATAGTTACTAAAGAAACAAATCTATAAAAGCATTCATTCTTATTATAATTTAGTCAAACCAATGCACAAATGCACATATCTATAGAAAAGAACAGGAAATTATCCTATCCTCTTTATACCACATGAAATTCTTAATCTAAAACATGTTGCCTTTTGTGGTTGGTCGCTTTTGAAAAGTACAAATTAAACAGATATGTAGTCACCTAAGACAGCAACCAAAAATAAAAACCTACATACTTTTGACTTTGACGAACTTTGACAATGCATTTAACATTTTTTTTTAAATATTGTTGTTGAAAATAGTGTGTGTAATTTTTATTAAATAATTTAATCAATTTTGAATGCACAGGTGTCATCTGTTATCAACTTTACGAAAAAGAAATAGTATAGACCGAAAAGTAGATCCATACATTCTTTAAATATTAAATTAGTACGTTGTTATACGATAAATATCTGTCGTTCAAATATTGACCATGATTAAAAATGGAAAATTGAAATATCTATAAAATTAAATGATTTTTTATAATCAATACTTTTAAGTAACGAAGACTATCGTGAGATGGCACTGTAAATATTTTGGTTTTCTAAAATTTATTTAAATCAAAAATATTTTTTGTTATTTCTTGTAAAACTTGTAAAGTATTTCTAAGAAGTTGAAAAAAAATAAAGATAAACGGTAACAGATACTTATTTTTGAAAATCAATTCAAATCAATCATATTTTTAACTCTAAAACCTTCAAAATATCTCTTTCTAATCAATATTTCAATAATACAACATAATTAAACTCTTTCAACGCTTTAAAAACCCTAAAAACCCCATTTTTAAAGCCTTAAACTCGTTTGCGCTCATTTATAACCTATTTATCCACTTTAAATAACTAATTATTTAACCTAAAATATCACTTTTTAACCAATCAATCAATAACACAGCACAATTAAACTCTTTCTCCACTTTAAACCACCTGAAAACGTCACTTTTTAAGCTTGAAACTTATTTGCGTTCATTTAAATTAAAAACATGCGCGGGTAACTGGTTGCAGCGCCATTTCGTACTTATGGTGTTCCTTGCAACTAAATACTCTGGTAACGTCATCTATCGAGAAGTAGCCAAACCGGTAAATTATTTTTTACGGGTTTCTCTAGTAAAATAATCTGGCGACATCTAACAATTAGTAACTGAACTTAGACACAATTTAAAGAATTCTGGAAATTTTAGTGCCCAAAAAGTGTCGAGTTAGCGCCATCTCTGAAGAAAATTTGCTACTATATTTAATTTTAACGTAAGAAAATACGAAATTTTTCAGAGTTTTAACTTAAATTAATACTAGGTACCTTAAATACTACTTAATTTAGATAAAATAAAGAATTCTATTTATAGTTAAAAAGAGTATAATATTCAGTAAATTGTGGGTGTCAAATATTTTAAACTCTTAGTTTAGCTATATTTGTATTAATTATTTTAAACTGTATTCTTTTATATACGATTTAAGTTTATCTCAAAATTAGTTTAGTCAGTTTAAAATATTTATTTGTCTTTGTCTCTTTATTTGTAAAAAATTCAATATTCTTGACAAAATTATGAAGGAAATAATTATATTTCCATGAAATCCATAAATGTGTGAAAACTAGTTTACTTTATTACGACCAATTTTATTTTAATATTATTCATTTGTAGAAAATACTTTTTTATTTTGTTGAGGATGTATTTTAATGTAAATATGATAAATAAGTTTAATTTAGAATTTTGAAGCTTTATGCGTTTCTGATTGGGTTGCTTTTTATTATAAATATTTAGAATTGTCATCTTTGTATAAAATATTTTTAAGTGTATGTCCATACTCAACTTAATGAAGTTCCTTAATTCATTATATCTTAAATGTACAAGAAAATAATTCAGTAATAATGTTCTTGACAAAATTGCGAAGGACTATTTATTAATCTTAAAGTGCTAGCACAGAATATATTATTATCTTTGTGAAAAAATATTTTGTTTAAGCCAATATAATATATAGGATTTTTAATTCAAGCTTTACGTTAAATTGACTCTCTTTATATTAGAATTTATCGTGCAACTGTCATGAACATTCTTGACGAAATGGCGAAGGAGATTTAATATAATCTTAATGTAATTTTGAAGTCTTAAATACTTTTTAAATATACTAAATATCGAAATTGTTAGAGAGAAACATATTTTTAATAAAAAAATAAATAAGTTATACTAATGGGCTCTTTCACAAAAAATAAAATACCCAATTCAAGGATAAAATCTGAAATGAAAGACTATTTTCAGTATATTTATCCAAAAAAAATAATTCCATGACATTGAATAATGTTTTTATAGGCCCTCAAAATTGCTTTAATTTGAAATAATTTTAAAGCGCCAATTGATGACGTATGAAAAATACGCCCAATCACATTGCAGAACCGTGTTCGTGCGCCAGCCAACAACTGGCAACATTGCGATTTGATTTGACCAGCACCACCTCAACTCAAGGCCAATCAACATGATATGGGCAAGGCAAATATGGCGGTGAAGGCAGCGCGTTATTAAATTGTTTACCTTTAAACTGAAAAGCCGGTAGTGGTTTCTCGTTCCGATTGCATACCAGATAATTAATTATCTCTAGTTTGTTGTGCTTCTGGAACACGTTTGTTTGGTTCTTAGTGTTCAGTGCATGGTGTGATCAGAAAATTGTGATAAAATAAAAGTGTAATAAAAATCCAAACCAGACATTCCACATAGGGAACTTCAAACTTTTGTGCTTGTCGTACTCCTCTATTATTAATTATTTTAAGGTAAGAACTAGAAGTATTTATCAAGATATTACACCTAAATGTGTAAAAAGCCTTCACCGCCAGTCTGCATAGTACTTTGTAATGGTTATACTTACAATAATCAAAAGATAGGTATTAAAGAGTAGGTATTAACATTTTATTGTAGCATACCTTTTACATGCTCTGTTCCAAATTGTCACGAGAATTATAGAGGGGGTCCCAAGGTTTCTGCTTTTATATTTCCCATAAATGACGAGCTTCGTAAAAAATGGTTGACAGCTATTAAAAGAGATAATTTCACTCCTACTAGTAGTTCTCGGGTAAGAAGTGCATTAAATATGCCTCAAAAAGGCCAAAGGCCAAAGCCTCTGTTACTCTAGTGAGGATGTAGTTATGGTTACTGCTTACACTTACCTCACAAGATATTGACAACATTCACATTTGAAAATATAAATGGCCTGGATGTAAGTCTTTTTTTTAGGTCACAATTGCCCCTCACATACGTCAGAATTTATTAATAAATCCATCTTGTTCAGAATATCCAATATTTTATTGAAGAACTATGCAAAAAAAGGAATGACGTTATAAAAAGGTATTTAGTTTTTTTTCTATATAAAATCTTGAAACACATATTATATTTTTTATTTATCCTCACCTATTATAGTTTAAATTTATTCCCATTTGTGTAATGCTGCAAAACATAGGAAAAATATTTCACATTTTTTGACCCAAGCTCAAGAATCTCCTTTGTATATTTCCAGCACCACGAGCTAGCCCTGAAACATCACGCTTACATCGACCTGATTTTAATTGTTTATATTATGTTAAAACAATGTTTATTATAAGAACATATTCAGGTCAACGTATACGCGAACGATTCCCTTGAATCTACATCAAATTGGTTTACTAGAATTATATTTTACATGATTTTTCCCAATTTGATGTAAACCCAAGTTGGCCTATATTTAAGTCTTGACAATATTGTTATTTAAATGTTTGTGAATTATCATATGTTGGAATTTCTAGAAATTAATTCAGATAAGCTCAAAATGATTTTCAACTCATATGTATATTTACCTCTTGTGAATAAATGTATAAAAATAATAATTTAGCGTTTTATTGTATTTGAACATATTGTTAATGTAAACTCTTTAAATTAATAAACACTTTAAATACTCTATTATAGTTATGTGTAGTAGCTTTTCTTAATTTCTTTAGGATATCAACCAAAGATACTCATGTATTAGTATAATGATTTAAGACGGTTGTGTGTGAGATGAATAATTAGTTTTTGAATTAAAACCCATGTGTAGCTCAACCAAAACATGTTTTGAACTATGTGTCTAGATGCTTTGGTCTTTTTTAGCGTTTGGTCCCTATAATAATTTTAAAATTTGACAAGAAAAGTAGCGTACGATACAAGTGAAAGCGTTCACTCTAAATAATAAATTATTTTGTTATAATTTTAATAAACTTTTAAATTTTTCTACCTATTTTAACAAATTGAAAATATTATATTCAGAATTATAACATTTAGGTTTTAGGTGCTTTTAAATATTTATATGTTGAGAAAACAAAAATAAACAAGAATACTATGTATCATATAGGTTATGTTTAGTTTTCAATGTAAGTAATGATGACGTCAGAGTATTTCATAGATTTGTCAAGACTTGAGTTCCGCGTTCGTCCCCCCCCTGGCCCCCTATACGACACGCCACTGAGAATGAGTGGGAAGAAGCAGCTCACAATAGAACTCAATGGGGAAGAATTGTAAACTCAGTTAACAGCGACAACCAAAAAATAAAGAGGCAACAAAGCAATGAGATTTTTGAATGTCCGGAGTGCGGTAGGCAGACAACATCACGTATCGGGCTTTTCAGTCACAGAAAAGCTTATGAAAGAAAACGCCTTGCGTGACCATCTTCTGATGCGTGTCGAATACTCGTCAGCGAGTAATGGCAGTATGTATGTATGTATGTATTTAATCCGCGTATGTGTCTTAAGCAAGAAACATAACATCCAGTTATTAGAAGCCAAAATAAATTAAAACTCATTGCGAAATACAATTTTTTATATATTTCTTAAAAGAAGATAGTCTATCCCCTCAAAATCAAAGGTCATTAACTCCGCCTCACCAAAAGCGATCTTTTTTCGGCTGCGTCTAGAAAATCTGTTCCTTTTTCCATTTTAGGATAATAATAAAATACAAAAAGAGAGCCTAAGTGCTACTCTTAAAAGGGCCAAAAGAAAATTCTGTCGTTCCCTTCATTATCCACTTATCAGGTGGCTTTCCCAGCCCATAAACGAGCTCTGATTGAAAGCTTTTACGCCCGACAAAAAGCAGATTAGTTGTCTAAATCTTTAAAATTTCGTAAAGTTTTCGACCGAGGGAGTATACCCTCAAGGCGAATGACATTTTTAATATTCAGATCGATCATGATTTTGTGTCACTTTGTTTTGTATCTAAATTAAGTAAAGATTAGTGATTCCGATCGACTAAATTTGTACGAGATCGATTGAAATTTTTGAAAATATTGAACACGATTAAAAATATACAGGGTGGTGCACCTCATTCGCCTCGGTTGATTATACGAAAACGGAAAGATGTAGAAACAACATTTTTAATGGGTATATGTAGAGAGGCAATGTGCATAATTTAAAATTATTTTGAAATGTATAGAGTGTCAGAACTAAGATTCATACCAAAGTTATATTTTTTGCCATGGAACACCCAGTATTTTATTTTATTTTTGGATTCTTCGGTGTAAAATAAGGCATTTATTATAAGGATTTAATATGATTAAATGCTTTGGTTTTTGAGATATTTAAAAATATTTAAATATGCATGCTATAATAAAAAAATAACACCCCAGTTGTCAACACCCTGTACATTACTTTTCAGAGTTAATTCTTGTGATGACTTTGAAGCCAGAAAAATAAACTTTACTAAAAAATTTATTGCTTCCCTAAATGTATACAGGGGTATCAAAAATTGCTGGCCTATTTTAAATATTTATTTTACATAAAAACTTCGTTATTTCAAATACAACAACACTATGTATCTTTTAAAATAACTCGAAGCAGATTTAAATGCTCTTTCAAACTTTATTAGGGTTTCCTATATCTATCTGGCTCAGATTTTGAATAAAAAGCGATTTTTCAATGTAACGGCAATCAAGATGGCTGGTGTCGCCATAGAAGTTTGCTAGTGACAGTTAATAGCTATTTTCGTAATCGACATTAGTTTATGTAGTTTATTTAAATTTATAACAGTTTCCTTTAATTTAATTCACCTACAATAGTTTAATAAGTATGTATTTATTATTTTATTAAGAAAAATAGAGAAGTAGTTCTTTTTGATTTATATTGCGATAACTTGTAGAGATATTTGATTTTCTATAAAAGAGCCAATTAAGACAAATTCATTTTCTTCACTTCCAACGACAGGTTTTTGCCTGATATGTTTTTTATATACCACACTATCAGTTCTGCTTGACGCACACCTACAACGTCCTGTTTCCGAATAGGGACGAGTGGGATAAGCCGGGAAACGGCTTATTACATGCGGAAATGTGTTGGTACACGGACGGATCCAAAAACGAAAAAGGATCTGGCGCAGGAATTTACTGCTGCAGTCCAAAGACTGAGATCTACCACAGTCTTGGAAAACACACCACGATCTTCCAAGCTGAGCTATATGCTATTGAAACCTGTGTGCAACTGCTGGTAGATCAGCAATACACCGGGAAAACAATATGCATATTTTCGGATAGTCATGCTGCGCTGAAAGCACTTGAGGCAACGAAAAGCACGTCTATGACGATTCTTCATTGTAAGAAACTACTCAATATACTGGGAGGTAGGAACAAAGTGTCGCTAAAATGGATACCGGGACATGTCGGCCTAGAGGGAAATGAACGTGCTGATTTCCTCGCCAAAATTGGTGCAGGCTCGCCATTCGTGGGCCCAGAACTGACACTTAGCGTTCCTAAAAATCTCGCAAGAGACAGGCTCTGTGAATGGGTTAGGAGTGAGACGTTCCGAGACTGGAATGACAGTCCCCGAATGGAACATGCTAAGAAAATCCTAGCAGGGCCATCCAAACATAGAACAGGAGAACTCCTAAAGGCCGGTAGGAATGGAACGCGTGTGCTCACTGCAGTGTACACGGGCCACTGCCGGCTGAGATCTCACCTGCAGAGGACGGGACTGGTGGAAGACGCCGAATGCCGACTCTGTATGGAAGATGATGAAACAATGAAGCACGTTATGTGTACCTGCCCCGCTGGGAGCAGGACCAGGTTTGAGATGTTTGGCAAACCCATGCTAGACCTATCAGACCTAGGAGACATATCGCCCTCAGACATAACGGCTTATATTAAGAGGCTGGGTCTTGAGGATGAACTTTGACGCTCTTGTAATTTAGGGCTTGTAGAAACTGAGCCACAATAGGCCCTCGCGGCCTCAGTGGAGGGTCCCCTATGGGATCCACTCTTAGTCAAATACTCTTAGTCAGTCAATCAGTTCTGCGAAATAGGAAAAATAGTTTTTCAAAGGAACTTGTCAAGAAAATTCCTATTTGGATATCTTTGAGCATAAACCCTTCAGGCCAACAAGAAAATAAAATCACTAGTAATATATCCATCCCTTCCGTCAACAGATAAGTACTGCCTCATTTTTCTTGATAGAATAATAAATACTTACTTATTAACATTATTAATTAGTATTAGTTATAAATTTAAATAAAGTCCATAAATTAATGTCGATTTTGAAAATAGTTACTAAGTATCACTAGTTGCCATGGCGACATTGCCATGGCGACACCAGCCATCTTGATTACAATTTTATTGAGAAATCGCTTTTTATTCAAAATCTGAGTCAGATAGGTATGGGAAACTCTAATATAGTTTGAAAGAGCATTTAAATCTGCTTCAACTTTTTCAAAAAAATACATAGTATTGTATTTGAAATAATGAAGTTTTTATGTGAAATAAATATTTAAAATAGACCAGCAATTTTTGATAGACCTGTATACGTTTAAGGAAACAATCAAATTTTTTAGTAAAGTTTATTTCTCTGGCTTGAAAGTCAGCACAAGAATTAATTCGTAAAAGTACTGAGTTCACACTAATGCAAACAATGCTTCTGTAATTCCCATGCCACCTCGAAAGCCACACTAAGATCCGTCTAGTTGCTCTACACCCCGTATATTCTTATAAAATCAATCTCCACTCCAAGGATCCGCCTCTTCTTCGTATCTCCTTTATTACGGACGACCCTTCCCCTATATGGTCCGTTGGTCTCTTGCCAGTTGCCACCATCTCTTAGATTAAACATTCCTCCAGCTTTGGCTGCGGTGATTGACATCGAAAGGGGGCATCTGTTTCGTAAACACCCCCTAACGCGTTATTGCCTTCTAACTTCAGTATAAATCTTCTAAGTCTAATTACGTTCTGCTTGCCTTTCGTCGAATCGATGTGCTCGCATGTCGCTGATTTCTAAATTGGTTTCGAAATTGCTATAAATCGTCGAAAGTCTTGTCGAATATTTGTCAGTGATGATGGCAGTTGAATTCAAATTCAAATTCAAATTTCTTTGTTAGACCCCATTAAGTTTTACAGAATAATATTAGTATTAATAAATGTGTGTCTAAAGGGATCGCAACGCGATTAAAAAACCGATACAATGGCACAAAGTGCCAGAGTGGTGTGACCCCAAATACAAAATAGAAATAAATTAAATTATAGAAATAAGCAGAATTAAAAAAATTAAAATTATATAAAAAAAGTGAAAATATAATTTTATCAGGGATGAGCGGAGATAAGTAGAGAGGCATAATGAAACAGTGTAAAAACCGGAACAGCAACCAATGACGGGCATATCAGAAGAACAAGATCTCACAAATCAGTCGAAGAAATTATAATATTTACGAATTTAGTAAATGATTTTTAATTTGTTTTTTATAATCTGTAAAGGATTGAAATTTAAAGTTATTAGAAATATTATTCCACAAATGTGGCGCTATGAAACTGAAAGATTTTTGGAAGTTAGCTGTTCGGTGTTGAGGAATTTTAAAATAATGCACTTGTCTAGTCGAATGATCATGGTCAACGTAGTGAAACAATGAGAACAAATAGAGAGGCTGCTTTGTAGTTAAAATTCGATAAATGAATGTCATTAAATGAAATTGTCGTCTGTTAGTCATGGATAAAATAGATAAATTTTTAAGATGTAGCCTGATCTCTAAAAGGAATGTTAAAAGAAAACCGTAGACACGAGTTTTGAAGTATTTGGATTTTTCTAGAGAATCTAGCGTTTATGGATGTACCATAAACAACATCGCCATAATCAAATAAAGATAAAATAAGTGTGTCACATAATTAATACTTAGTCTTTGATGGTATATATTTCTTAAGAGACGAAAAATTCTTCAACCGTATATAAGCAGTCTTTAATTTAGCAGTTATATGTGCCTGAAAAGAAAGCTTCGCATCAAAATAGACTCCAAGATTTTTAGTCTCTGTAACAATGGGTATCGCAACATTATCTATATGGATATTCATGTTACCAGCCGTATTTGTAATTTTGTTTATATCACTACCAAATACTATAACACAAGATTTACCGGCATTTGATTTCAAATTATGATCCAGAGCATATTTATTAATTTTATTAAGATCGTCGTTAAAATTTAACTGAAATTGTGCCAAATTATTAGTATCTATTCTGCAATAAATTTGAGAATCATCTGCATATTGCTGCAATTCAGAAAACTGTAATTCCTTATCCATGTCAGCTACATATAACGAAAATAAAAGTGGCCCCAGAATAGATCCCTGAGGAACCCCAGAAATCATAGGAATATAACTAGCTTTTTGATCTATCTTTTAAAAGGTTTTTTATCAATTCTAAAGAGCCGTCTGAAAATCTAAAATACTGTAATTTTACTAGGAGCAATGAATGGTCTAGAGTATCAAATGCTTTACTAAAGTCTAGTAAGCTAAGACACGTCATATTTTTATTTTCTTGATTTGTTCTAATATCATTAACGAGCTTCAGTAAACAAGTGGTAGCGCTGTAGTTCTTACGAAAACCAGATTGGCATTCAGGTATTAGTTTATTTGAATCTACAAATGAAACAATTTGATTATGTAGATGTTTTTCTATAATTTTAGAAATTGCTGGCAAAATACTCAGGGGTCTTAGATCGTTGTTATTTAAAGGTTTGGAAATTTTACAGAGAGGTGTTATAATAGCTTTTTCCATATTTCGCGATAGACATTGTCTAAAATAGAAGTATTAATTATATTTATTACCACTTTACCACAGTAAGGCATGCACAGCTTTAGTGCTTTAATTGATAAATCATCTTCACCGACAGCATTAGACCGAATAGAATTTAATATTTGATGTAACGATACCTCATCTATTAGTTTGAAATTTAGAACATTATTCCCTATTTTTTCATGCTTATTTTGTCTACAAAAATCAATTTTTTTATTTGATGTACTATTAATGCAATTCTGACAGTTCGAAAAAAAATATTAAGCTTATCTACATCCGCTAAGTTTTCAGGAACTTCCGGACTTGATTTAAATGTTCGTTGATTTAAAAGTCGTTTAGCATCTTTCCAGAAGTCTTTACCAGTCTTTTCCGATAAACTCTTAAAATAACTAATTTTTTCTCTAACTATAGCATGTTTTGTAAAATTCCTGAGTTGACGATAATGTTGTAATTGGCTTCAGATCGTTGTTTTAAATATTTTTGATGTGCTTTGTCTCTAAGTTTGATTAATAATTTAATGTTATCCGTTATCCAGGGTAAATATGGTTTATCTGCAATTTTTTTCTTTTTCAACGGTGCATGTTTATTGAGGAGATAAAAAATGTAATTATATAGAGTTTTTATTTTAATATTAATATCCGCTATATAAAAAATATTTTCCCAAGGTAACATAATTGCATCTTTTTTAAAATTTTCCTGGTTAATATGATTATAATCTCTATATTCAATATATTTCGTAGAGCTATGGGATATTTGTAGAGTAAATATAACATATATCAAACAATGATCAGAAACTGACTCAGATACAGGGACGGAAGTACTGAAATCATAATTAAAATTATTATTTGTGATCATTACATCAATTAGGCTGCAGGCACCATCCGAAACACGAGTAGGTTCGTTGATAACTTGTACAAGATTAAAAGACTCTAAAATTTTAGATATTTTCAATGTCACAGGAGACTGTTTTAAAAAGTTAATATTAAAATCACCCATAAATATCACATTATCATAAAATGGCACAGTATGGAGTTTTAATCTTTTTATATAAGGTCTTATTATATGCCTAATTTTTTTCAAAGTTATGAAAATTCACTCTGCTGTGCTTTAGATATAATGTAGCTGTGCTTTAGATATAATGTGTAGCCTCCCTAACATACTCTCTTGTAGTTGAGCCCATTGTTGCCTTTTTTTTAACTCTTTAAAAAAAACCACCTCCAACTACCACTTTACACTGGAATCCGTTCTCGCATTGCTTCAGTTATAGATTTATGATGCTCGTTGTCTCTCTTCCATCTGTTTACAACTTATTATATTTCGGACTATCCGATATACTAGCTTCCATTCTACTTCCCCTTTAATTAGGTACATCATAAGTGCGGGTAAGTCAAAGTCTTTGCCGGTTTCTATACGGAATTGTTCCCTAAGGACCTACCATTGTTCACACGCAAATAGTGTATGCTGAACATCATCATCTTGACTACAGTAGATGCATGATGAACCCTACGACGATCGTATAAATATTTTCTAAAACAACCATGGCCAGAAATTGTAGAATGTAGAATGTTTAGGAGGGTAGTAAGTCACCGCGACCTTACCGATCTATTGTGTTTTCCTTTTTCTTGAGTTATAACGAGTTATAACTCATCATACAGTCTCAAGGCTTTAACAAAAGCCAGTATCTGAGACGGCTCCACAGAGGCCAGCTCTCCATCCTTGACATCAGCTGTACCAAAGTTCATGGCACGAATGGTCGTCGTCTCGGCGCACTCAGTGATGAGGTGTTCTGGTGTTTCCCCAAATTCCCCACAGAATCTGCATTCGCCGTTGTTTCTCAGCTTCAGCCTACTGAGGTGTTCGTTGAGGAGACAGTGTTCTGTTAGAAACCCCGTGACAATCCGAAGATTGTTTTTGCTTAAATCAAGGAAAACCTTTGATTTTTCTCGGTCTTTTTCGAGTGTCTTAGACCGTTGGAGGATACCCATTCCAAGTTGCGGTTGGAGTCTTCCAGATTCTTCAGTTCCGCTTTCAGTTGGTTTCCGCTTGGAAAATAGAAAACGGTTCTGGTCCAGTTAGTGGAGTGTTCGCTCCTTGCTAGATCATTTGCTTTTTCATTGCCTTCTATCCCTTGGTGAGCAGACACCCAGAGTAGGAGGACTTTATTTTCTTTACCCAACTTGTTGAGCTTTTCTAGGCATTCTTTGACCAACTTCGAATTGATGGTTATTGAGTTGATCGCGTTTAGTGTTGCTTGACTATCGGATAGGATGGCAATTTCCTGTTTTTGATAGTTCCTATCTAAGATAAATTGTACACATCCTTCGATAGCGTAAATTTCTGCCTGAAGGATACTGGGGTAGGTGCCCATTGGTTCGGAGCATTTGGTTTTCGGCCCAAATACTCATATCCCTGTCCCTGCTTTGGTTTTGGAAGCATCAGTATACCACGTTATGGTATGGTCTTTTATATGCTGAGTAAGCGTTTCTTCCTTCCAATCCTTTTTATTACTCAATACTACAGTGAGGTGTTTCTCAAAGTTGTAAATTCTTGGTATGTCATCCACTGGGAGTTGGAGAAGTGGAATTTTCTTTTTGAGGGTGTTCCAAGCCCCTGACCTAAAAATTCTCCCAGTACTGTTTCCGTCAATGACCATTCTAATCATTGTCGCAATGGTATAACTGCCGACGACAATGTGCAGTGGTGTTAGGTCTAAAATGACCTCCATTGCTGCTGTTGGACATGTTCTCATGGCACCTGTGATACAGATACATACCAGTCTCTGTACTTTGCTTATACCAAGCAACTGCTTCATATGTAATTATGGGTCTTACTATCATTGTATACATCCAGCGCAAAATTTTAGGGGCGCAGCCACACCTATTTCCCGCCAGTCTTCTGCATATCATGAGAGCCTTTGTGGCTTTACTGGTAATGTTCTTAATATGCCTGTTCCAGAGAAGTTTACTATCCAGGGTTATTCCTAGATATTTCACTTCCCGTGATGGCAGTATTTCCTTTCCATCTAGATGGATTCTTTTCAAGTTTTTCAAACTTTGCTTTTTGGTGAATGGCACTACCGCGGTTTTATCTGAGTTGATACTCAGCCCGACAGTCCTGCACCATCTCTCAGTGATGCGGAGTCCTCTATGGATAATATCACACAGGGTGCCTTCATGTTTCCCCCGTGCAATCATGACTATATCATCTGCATATCCTATGCAGTGTATTCCCGCTAGAGTTAATTCTTCCAGTAGTTCATCCACTACCAAGCTCCACAGTAGGGGGGAGGTCACTCCACCTTGTGGAGTTCCTTGCGTTGTTTTAACAACTACAGTTTTGGTACCTATCTCAGCTTCTGCTGTTCGTCTTGAGAGCATTTCCTAAAACCAGCGAATTATCGTATTGTTTACCCCTCTTGTTTCAAGAGATCGCTTGACGATGGCCAGACAATGCTTGACTCATGGAGTAATCAACTTCTCCATATTGTCTGTTTAACCATAGTTGTATGTCGAGTATTAACCTAGTAGTTCATCTGCATTCTATTCCGTTATTCCATTTCTCTTACCACTGTCGGAGAAGTTTTGTTCTTGCAAGATTTTTATCCATCCTATGGTATCTATCATATTGTTCCTGTATGAGCAGATCAATAGGCGCTATTTCAGCTATAACTCCTATAGCCTCTCCAGATACAGTTTTGTATGTGCTGCATACCCTAATAGACATAATGCGTTGTATTCTGCGTAGTCTTTGCATTAGCGATTCGTAGTCTTGAATTGCGATTGTTAGTGACTTTATGTCATACCGGTGTAGCACACAACAGCTGCGAGTGTACAACATTAGCAAGTACTCTTCTTTTGGATGCTCTAGCACCTCCTACACCTGGCATGAGTAAGGCTAAAGCGGTGACAGTTTTTTCGGCATTGGTGATGGTTTTATTAATATGGTCCGCAAAATTCAATTTGGTATCCAGCTACACTCCTAAGTATATTTTAAAGAATTACTTGGGTAAATTACAGTTCCTTGTATATAAAACTGCACCGGGGATATTTTTTTTCTGGTCAGTAATACTGCTTCAATTTTATCTGAAGCTACGGTTAAATAATTATTATCCATCCAGATTACAATTCGTTGGATTGCTAAGTTGACGGTTTCATCAGTACATCTTCATTCTTTGCACATGATACAATGGCAAGGTAATCTGCAAAGGCAACTAAAGTTGTTTTATCTGGCATTTCTATCCTCAGTAGTTCATCATAGAGTACGTTCCAGAGCATAATTCCCAAGACTGATCCCTCTTGTACACCGCTATTGACCATCACAGTTTTTTGTAACCCTTCGGCCTCTATTATGATTCTTCTCTCTGAGAGGTAGGATGCTATAGATGCTATAATATCAATTAGACATTGATTTATTTTCCTCTTTTTGCAGATTGTTTAATATAACTGCCAGGAGGCGTTGTTAAATGCATTTTTGACGTCAACTGTAATCATTGCACATAGTCTACGATGCTTACTGGTATTTGCAGCAGCGTCTTCCGCTATCTGCATTTTAAGGATAGCATCCACAGTCTGAGAATCTCCCTTTGCGAGCAATATCCTCTTCCAGCTTAGTTCGTATGAGGTGTTCATACAGCTTTCCTTCCGCATCTAGGAGACTGAGTGGTCTGAAAGATGCTGGTTCGTTCAGTAATTGGTTTCCCTTCCTCAGTAGGACCAGTTTGCCTATTTTCCATTCCGATGGGAATTGACTTTTCCGAGCTAATGCCTTATACAACGATAGAACGTGTTCAGGTTTGTTATGAGCAGTAGCCTTTAGTACTTCTGATGGTATATTACTGGGACCAAGAGCTTTATTATATTTTTTCCGGCATCGTTATATGTCTTGGTGCAATTCCCTGGTCGCGAAACTACAGCCAGGAATAAGACAGCGAGATGCTCCTTAGATCCAGCCAAAGTGCAAGAGGGGATTCCCCTGGCATCTGACTGGGAGCTTCCCCACCAAAGGCAAGGTCCCGCAACTCCAAGGGGAAGTTTGTGGACCTATATGGATCCATATTACAAAAAACAATGCTACCGGATAAACGTAACTACACTGATAAAGTCATAATTAAGTTAAAAACGTAATATTGAATATGTTTAAATTATATCTTTTTTATATAATATGAAAATGATATGATAAGGATGAATGGAAAGGATATGAGCAATAAAAAACAACACCTATATGCCTTAAACACTTTATTCTTAGATTACAGTGAGTATACATAATTTTGTTTATTTTTTATAAAGAGACTGAATAATAAACTTTTTTGAACATTCAGAAAAAAGATAATATATTTTCAATATTTTTTTTCACTTCCTTACTTACCATTATTTATTATTATAGTATTATTAATTATGTAAATTCAATAAAATTCATTTTCATTATTTTCTTCGACATCGAAGTACATCATATCACATTTATTTCAACTGTATTTAAAAGTGGTGTATGTACAGTTTGTACAAATATTTGTGCTAACACTTATTCGGTCTTCTTGTGTGTCATTTCTTTACAAGTTTTTTTTTATGTTTCAATTTAATTTATTTTCTGTATTACATTTTAAATACTTTGAGTTAGATTGATATTTATATTTGTCTTACTATTTCGGTAAAAAACTTCTTAGAATTATCTTGTTATTATTGTTTCTGCTTCATAGGGTTCTTTTTCTTAACTACAAAGAACCGAATTACTAATGATTTCCTACAAAGATTGGGACAAATGTACAAATTCTTTTTACATGCAGTATTGAGTAACTGCTAGCAAGAGTATTTCATCTTGACATAGTTAGAAATAGGACATAAGAATAGTTATATTTAGATGTGTATCAAAATATCGTTGTAATTAGAACATAAATACATTCGTTAACACCTTTATATAACTGTGCCCACGGTCACACAGAAAGCCTTTTTAGCGTTTGAAGCGTTTCTTTTCGATTTGCGTCCATTAAAAACACGCAAAAGACGCGGCAGGTCTGCAGTTTTAATTAAGGTGTCAATTAGTAACGTCGCAAGATCGTGGACTCTCGGCCCGTTCAACAACCAATCCTGTGAGAAAGAGAAAGGCGAGATCGGCGCGGTTAGCGTTGAAGAGACGAAGATAAAAGGTGCTGGGATTGAATTGTGGACGGGCCGGGGCATATATTCGGCAACAAACACAATCTACTGCTAGTGCCAGTGGTGTGTGTAAAAATAATAATTTTTATTTGCCATTTATTTTACGATTTTTTTATTATTTAATAATTATAATATAATATAATAAATAATTATAAATATATTTATTTATTTATTTATTTATTTATTTATTTATTTATTTATTTATTTATTTATTTATTTATTTATTTATTTATTTATTTATTTATTTATTTATTCTACAACACTCTACAGCTTACGCCAATTACAGAGTGGGTTAAACACAAAAAAAATTCAATACAAAATAATTAAATTAAACAAAAAATAACATCAATGAGAAAAAATACATATCAATGAAAAAAAAACAACAACAATATAAACCAAGAAGGACCACTAAACTGAACTCACAACCGAAACCAAACTGCAGCTGAAAATATCAAAATTACACTGATATAAATTATATGCACCCTGCATACGTTTCAATGGCGAATATTTACTTACATTTGTGCGTGAGGAGGCCACATAAAATGTAAAGCTATACCGAGAGCTACGTGGGACCAGAAAATTGATTTGACTGAGAACATCCGGACTATCAATTTCATTATGTAATAACTTGTATAAAAATTTCAGCTCTGAATTTGTCCGTCGAACCTCCAAGGAATCTAGTTTCTGCAATAAAGAGCTGTGACAGCAGCCAATTTGCGGGTAAACCCCATCAGTTCTTAAACTCAGATATTTCAGAAAACGACGCTGTACCTGCTCGAGAGCATTAATATGTGCCGCATAAAACGGCGACCATACAACTGATGCATACTCTAGCTTTGATCTTACAAAAGCATAATAGAGTAGTTTTAATGTGTTACTATTGCTAAAATCTTTAGTATTACGCACAATAAATCCCAAGGCTTTAAACGATATAATAGAATAGTAAATATTACTAGTTGCTAACGCAATTTTAGGACATGATTTATGAAACTTTTTGGAATGAAACTCTTTTACGTGCGCTGGGAGTAAAAATTGGCCGTGGCATACTAGCTAGCGAGACGGCCCTGACACACGAGCTAGTTGTAACGAAACGTGTTAACAACTTAGAAATGCGTAGTGACGCGACGTATATTTGTGAGCAGTCCACGTGTTTATGAAAAATATTGATATTTTAATACAAATTTTGTAAAAGTGAATCAAATTATTACGTGTAAAAAACCACTTGTTACAGGTAAAAAACTATTTTTATTATTTTACGCGAAGAAAACTGTTACACGTAAAAACTATATTTTACGCGTATAAAACTATTTGTTACGTGTAAAAATCTATTTGTTACACGTAAAAAAATATGTTTTACGCGTCAAAAACTTATTGTTTCTGGTAAAAAACCATTTTTACGCAAAAAAAAATATTTTTTCGTGTAAAAAACTATTTGTTACACGTAAAAAACTAATTATGATTTGTTTTCATTTGCGTTTTTTGCGAGACACACCAAACGCTACACGCTTTTGTGGGGCCACTCCATATAATCTTGTTATTTTGTTTTAGTCGCTAAAGCCGCTCCACGCTAAAAACGCAAAAAACGCTTTCTGTGTGGCCGTGGGCTTAGGTTAATATAGAGCGTGTTTTAAAAAACATGTGCCATTCCTCGTGGGGAGATTTTTCACGCAAAAATAAGATTTATTTTTTATATCACCGTATGTCTAACTCTGCTTTGTTTCGTAGCATGAAAACTACTCGTGAGGAGTTGGAAGTGAGGAAAACTACTCGTTGCAAATCAATTTTGTTTCGTTTTGAGCCATTTCCAAGTTACATTACCATATTTTGATAAACATCCATTAAAAATTTAAACCAAAACGTACTTAAAATTTAATATTCGTTGATAAATTCATTTACAAAAATGATATGAGGCAAGATATGTATAGAGCAAAAACATTTTCAGAATTATTTTGGAAAAAGGTAAAGAACACTTGAAACAAATCACCAAAATGATATGGCCATATTGTAAAAATGATATGAAGCAAGATATGCTATATATAGAAAGATAGTAATAGAGATATGATACAGAGCACTCAATTGACTTAAAAACTAATAGAAAAATAACATTTGGTTTAGAGTTTTTGACCAATTAGAGATAATCCTTGGCCCCACACTGAAAAGAAACGTGTTTATTATTAACATTATCCTACACAAATTCATTTAATAATGTTGCATTTTTTCCTAAATATAGTTAAATTTTCTTTATTCAATAACAAGTTTAAATAAATATGAAATTAACAACTAAATTTTCTACATCTTAATATTTAAAAAAATACTTTCGCAGCACAGCTGTCATTATTGCCTAGGTGTAATAAAATTGTTCGTGTGTTCTAAAAGGAGATACGAATGACATAAAGATGCAATGATAAATATTATATTTAAAACACGAGACACTATATAAAACATAATATTTTTTTGATAATGATATTAGATATTTAATTTATAGTTATTAGTTTAAATTACTATGTACAATTAATTTGCAAGTTTATGTCATTGCTGTAAAATATATAATACAAAAAAATTAACGGCGAGATAGACATATTATAATTCTTTGGACTTACAATAACTGGTAAATTGAAAACATATTTTTAATAGTAATTTTAAAAGAATAGATGTGAAAATCCATGCAGAACTTATTCTGTAAATGAGTTTAATTCTCAACAATAACAGATATTTTAAAGTACATTATCTCTTGTCCCAGTCGGCCGATTTTGATGATTTTTTAAGCAATTTGTAGCAAAATAAGCTAATTTAAGCTATAGTGTGCTTTAAGTAAATAAGCTAAATTAAATAGCTTTATTATAGTTAGAGATATTCGCTTTTATGCAAGATACAGAAAAAGATAAATTAAACTTCCATTAAGGCGTATATGATAACTGTTTTTTAGGAGTAATACGTGAATTTAGAATTTCCCATGAATATGGTGTTTTGGATTAAAATTTCCCCTTTCCCTCTGAATCTTGAAATTTCCGACGAATCGGAAAATTTCCCACGAGTTGGCAACACTGCCTGGAACAGTACTCCGTGCATGTACAGCATGTGTAGTTGTATGAACAAGCAAACACGTTTACGAAGAATGCATTTTACATAAAATGTTTATAATGAATATTTCACTCATGTACAGGGTGAGTCAACGATAGAGTAAAGTCCATTATCTCATTTATTTCGAGGTTTACAGAAAAAATGAAATATAAAAGTTATAGGGAAGGTTAAGATACACATTTTAAAATTATTATAGAGTATACAAGCACAGAATATCTAGCTACGCAACAGAAAAATACTCGAAATGAAAGAGCTAAAATTGCACAAATAAAATACTAGATGGCGCGACAATATCATAATCAGAATATAATTGGAAATTTTCAACTTTCGGTTTTGGATCGATGTAGATCGACGGCACGTCGACGGCCTTGAAGCTCGGCTAAAAATGCACAGTTGCCAGATTCAAACAGACTTTAACTGGCATCCCATTCTTTTCTGGTGTATAATAATTCCTTTCTATTCTTCGTTTCTTGTCAGATACACTTATATTAATTATTCGTTTGGCTTTTAAAATAGTTTTAATTTTAAGTATATTATTAGAAAACATATGCTCTCAAAATACATTTTTAATATATCTACACTACTTTATTATGTTAACTAAGAAAATAACTTTAACTACCTTTAAAATTAATAATATACAGGGCGATTGATAGTGATATTTATTAATGCTGAAACGTTAGTAATGAAATATACGTTTAATAATAATGGAAACGATTTATTAAAATGCAGTACAAAAAATGTTAATTGACTAAAAAATACTATAATAACAATTTTTTTCTGTTTGCCACGTTATTTATATAGACCTAGGTAGATTTTAAAAAGTGACACAGGTACAATTAATAATATATTACTTAAGCATAAAAGTTGCTGTCACCGACATCGTACAATAAATTAAAATTCATAAAATAAATTAAAATTATTAATTAAACAAATCTTTATAAAGAAACGCAAGTATATCAAATTTGGGCCCAATCGAACGCCAGGAAATGGTATCGTAATATGGTACTACATTATGGTACCCCTTGATATGCTTCATGCTTCCATAATATTGCAATGTCATCAAAAATACGCAAGTATAATCAAATATAAGCCCAATCGAACGTCAGGAAGTGGTCGTAATATGGTACTATATTAAGGTACCACTTTATATATGCATCATAGTAGATGCATTATAGTACCATCATATTACAATGTCACCGAAGATACTTACTATACCAAGTTAAGCCCAATCGAACGCCAGCAAATGGTATCGTATATGGTACTATTATGGTACCTCTTGATAAGCTTCATGGTACCATAATATTGCAATGTCATCAAAAATATGCAAGTATATATCAAATATGAGCCCAAATGAACGTCAGAAAGTGGTATCATAATATGGTACTATAGAAGGTACCAATTTATTTGCTCCATGGTGCCATCATATTACGATGTTACCGAAATTACGTAGTATACAAAGTTTAAGCTCAATCAAACGCCAGGAAATGGTATCGTAATATGGTACTACATTATGGTACCCCTTGATATGCTTCATGGTACCATAATATTGTAATGTCATCAAAATACGCAAGTATAATCAAATATGAGCCCAATCGAACGTCAGGGAGTGGTATCGTAATATGGTACTATATTAAGGTACCACTTTATATGCATCATAGTACCATCATATTACAATGTCATCGAAGATACTTACTATACCAAGTATAAGTCCAATCGCACGCCAGGAAATGGTATCGTACATGGTACCTCTATCGTATATGGTACCTCTATGTACTATTATGGTACCTCTTGATACGCTTCATGGTACCATAATATTACAATATCTCTGAAGATACGTAATATACCAAGTTTAAGCCCAATCGAACGCCATGTATCGTAATAAGGTACAATATTACGGTATCACTTGATATGCTTCATGGTACCATAATATTGCAATGTCATGAAAAATATGCAAGTATGTATCAAATACCGTATGATACCGAAAAAAACGGCGTCCAAAAGCTGGGAAAAGACGAATTTTGACAGCGATTTTCATTTCACAGCCATCGCTAACGCCGTTTTTTCCCGATCATACGGTATGAACACAATCGAACGTCAGGAAGTGGTGTCATAATAGTAGGACAATAATTATTATATTGTCGCCGAATTACAATCAAAATTCAGGATTGAGTTAGAATCAAACGTCAGGAAGTGATTTTAAATGAGCTCGTAAGATTTAACTCCAACTAACATGGCGAGTAAAAATACTTAAACGTTTGAAAAAAGAGCTCTAATCTATTTTAATATGTTTAAATGATGTAGCAAATTTGAAACTAGGCTTTATCAGGAAATATTACAATATAAATTACACAATGGCAATACTGCATAAAATTCTTTTAAATTTCGTTTGTAGAAAACTGTTTTCTTTTAAATTTATCGCCCTCTGTTATGTAGTAGTAGAACTACCGCATCAAAATATCTGATTTGGAGACAGGCTTTTAAAGCCTGTCTCCTTTTGAGACCTACGATTTTATACATGTAACGAGGCTTCTGTTGCGTAGCTAGATATTCTGTGATACAAGGTTTAAAAAAGTCTGGCGAGTATAACATATATTTTTTTAAATGCAACACCCTATTTTTTATTTTATCTTTAGATTCTGCGTAAAATTCCATAACTTTTTTATATATAATGTTATATACCTAAAATTACTCGTTTTTGTAATATTTCAATTTGATTAAATAAATGTTAAATTGCAGTGTGGTAAAAATTGTCAGTGGTACCATGGTTTCTGAAGTTGGAGAACCAAAATTTGGTAGGAGAGTTTTACAGAGATGAAAAAAGAAGATATATGTAAAGATATTTTAGTTAAATGACACAGGGTGTTCAAAATATATTTATGAATTTCAACTATTTAAAATTAAAAAATATCAAATTTTTTAAATGGTACCCCCTATATATTATCATTTTTTCTATTATATTTTACAAAACTCTCCAACTTTTATTAAGTATATCATATAAGTATCTTTAATAGTTTGCGATTTATTACAATTTTTTCTATTTTTACCCATATTTTTAATACATTTACGCTATAAAATCATAGTTACCATGACAAAACAATACTATTTATTACTTATCCTTAACAAATAGCTTAATAATTAGTTACAATTGCTGGTATTAGTTAAGATTAATTCACTTTACTCAAATAAACTAAAATCGCAGTCCTGAATTTCTTGGTGTATTTCTATATTATGAAAGATGACACTTGGATTTTCCGTCGGGGCGAATAGCCACATATTAAAGTAATTTTTTTTTCCCCACAATAAGGGGCCGTCCTCTGCCGGAAACACTGCGACCTGTGAGGTCTATTGTGTTTGTCCCCTTTCTATATCTGCACCCATTCTCCTATCCCTGTGCCCTGCACTAACTTATGCAGGTCCTTGATAGGATGGGAGCATAGTTCCTCCGGTTCTAGCCTAGCTTTCCCAAATAAAAAGTGTCGCTTGCGATCCAGAGCCTCGCAGTGACATATTATGTGCTCCGCTGTTTCAGGATCTTTATCGCAGAGTCTGCAGCAAAGACTTCCTTGATACAGATTGAGCTTGTTCGGGTAACACTTGACAGCCATATGTCCTGTCAAGAAGCCTGTTGTAATCCGCAATTTATTCCTGCTAAGCATTAGCAGTTCTTTTGCGGTTTTAGAGCTAGGTCCTTGGATAAAAGCCTTGCTGTGCCTGTGCCCCTGTCTGTTTCTCCAGTGGACATTCTGCTTTTCCCTGATCCAGAGTTTTAATGCACTACGGGCCATACATTTGGGTATTCCCAGTACTGGCTCTGGACCAAGATAAGATGCCGATGATCCTTGCCTAGCTAGCTCATCGGCTTTTTCGTTGCCTTGGATGCCGCTGTGGCCCGGCACCCAGAATAATTTAATTCTGTTCCATATTAAAGTAATACTAGATTACCTATTTGTTGAAGAATACTGATATAGGAATTTTCTTCGACATATAGTAAAGTTTTTTTTCTCACAGTAATTCTAATTTATAATACATTTCGTAAAGCCAATATTACTACTGCCGTGAAACCGTCCCATTACACACTGAATATGATAATCTACATCTATTCTTATAGTACTTAGCAAAGTACTATATAATATATAGTAATGAACCAAAAAATATGTTTTTCTTGGCTTGTTCGTGTATATCAGTCACAGTGAATAATTCATTTCAGGAAAATCTGCAACTATTATCTGTACCATTTTTACTTATTACAAGAACCTAAACTAAATCTCAAATTTTGTTCTTAACTTGCTTAACAGACATGAAATTTTGATAATTATTACTTTTTGTCATGGTAACTATGATGTTATAACGTAATTGTATTAAAAATATGGGTAAAAATGATAATATGTAGGGTGTACCATTTAAAAAATTTAAAATTTCTTAATTTTAAGTAGTTTAAATTCATAAATATATTTTGAACACCCTGTAGCATCTAACTAAAATATCTTTTCATAGGTCTTTTTCTATATGTCTATAAAATTCTCCTACCAAATTTTAGTTTTCCAACTTCAGAAACAATGGCATCACTGACAATTTTTTATCACACTGCAATCTAACATTTGTTTAAACAAATTTAAATATTACAAAAACTATTAATTTTAGGTATATAACATTATATATAAAAAAGTTATGGAATTTAACGCAGAATCTAAAAATAATATAAAAAATAGGGTGTTGCATTTAAAAAAACATATGTTATATTCGCCACACTTTTTTGAAGCACCCTGTATACTCCGTAATAATTTTAAAATATGTATATTAACCGGCCCTATAACTTTTATATTTAATATTTTTTTGTAAACCTCGAAACAAATGAGATAATTGTTACTTACTGACTTTACTCTATCGTTGACTCACCCTGTACAAAAAATCCCATATGAAACGGGTCATTTTCGGCAATAATTGCCGGCTAAAATCGAAAATTACCCAGCGAAAATTTCCCGCAGAATGTCTAAGTGACAATGACACATTTGTCATTTACAGACGTAAATTATTTTTAATAGGTATTGTAAAAATGTCTC
Organism: Sitophilus oryzae; assembly: GCF_002938485.1. NCBI lineage: Eukaryota > Metazoa > Arthropoda > Insecta > Coleoptera > Curculionidae > Sitophilus > Sitophilus oryzae. The sequence continues at coordinate 537,817 of NW_022147287.1, read as the reverse complement.
GATTTGGAAACGATTCTTTAAGCGCAATTGAAGAAAAAGTTGTCGAAAGTAGGTAAGCTGAAAAACACTATAATTAATTACAGTAGTTACACTATAATTAATCAGTATGTATGAAAACAGTGTATCGACTTTATAAAAGATAGAAACTACATTTTGGATGCGAACATCTCAATCTCGGCACTGGCCAATATTTTGACCGATTGGGCATTTAATATGAAAAGGAAAAACGGCCAAGACTATAAGGATTTTACGGAAAAAACTACTTAAAATGTAACAGTCAAGTATTAATGAAAAAATACCAAAAAGAATATAATATTAAATTTAATCCTTTTATTGACACCGAATTTAAAATATCCCGGGAGGCAAAAAGTGCCAAAAAAAGGAATCGCAGATGGACCCTCTAAAAAAAAAAGAACGCTCTAAGGCACTCAAATTATGAAGAATACTTGATTGAGAATTGATGGTACGAAATTGTAATGAAGAATGTCCCTATGGTTTGCAAGAAAAAAAAATTGTATTATCCTACGAATCGGCATGGCGCGGCGAGGAGGAGAGGGAGGAAAATGTTTTTTTTTTGTTGGACCCGGTAACCATATTCCGTCAGGAAGAAGATAATACCCTTACAATCAATTGAAGAGAATGTGCAAATGATCCCCAACATGCAAGATTGCACATGGGACCGGAAGAAGAAGAATCTCTTACAAGGAAGAATAGATTTTTTTTATTCTATTTTTCCATGTAAGTTAAAATTTTATTAAGGCTTAAAATATATTCAACCCATGTCATCACAAATCTTTTAATTAACTGTAAGTATCCAAAAATAAACCCATTAAAACATAATATCCTTGTTTCTTTGCAAAAACGAAAAAAATCCGACAAAAAGTCGACCGCATTTTTTTCAATTTTTTATTTCATTCTTCGATGTAAGTTAAAATTTGATTAAGGCTTAATAGTTATCTTTTATATAAAACGATAAAATGGTATTACAACCGAAAAGATTAATTCACGAGCGATGAAATCGGGAGTGAATTAATTTCGGGAGACGATAATGCAATTTTATCGTCGCGTATAAAACAATAATTTTTTCCATAGCGAGTTACGTTTTAAAAAATATTCAGAAATTATTATTTCAAGGAATTTATTACGAGTAGAAAAAATATTGTGTTGGTTTGGCGTTAGTTTCTATGTAATTTGACAAATAAATAAAGCTGTCTCTTTAGTTGTCAATTTTGAGTCAATATTTTTTAATTTTCTATCGTGTCGATTGCTGAATTGGAGCCAGAAATGGCTTAAAACGAAATAAATAAATTACCAACAGATATTCAGGCTGAGGCGACAAACGCCATATCCAAATTACTTCCATTTAAATCCCGAATAACTTAGAAAAGGAATACAAACATTTTTAAAAATGAAGCAATTAAAAAACGTGCGAGAAGAAATAAAGTTTTTAACCTATCCTCGCTGTTAAAGTATCATTTAATCTACCCTTGCAGTTAAAGTATTATTTTATCTACATAGACAAACAAATAAAAAGAGACTGGCAGATTAAATGGCAAAGAGAGGGACAACGTTCCCGTAGCGCAACTCAGAACGCAAAATTTCGTTCTATTTATGTTGATCTGCGCATTGCGTCTATTGGGCCCACTATCTCATTCTTATATAACAAGAGAGAAAGAAGCAGCCATATAAAACGTAATTTCTAAATAGAAATTAGAACAATCGCTTTTCGTTTTCGTTATCATGACAACCAAGATGACAACATCATGACAACCAAGATGACAACATCATGACAATTCGTCATATTTGTTAATTTTTTTTGGTGATTTACCTTTTTTTTTCTAAACTCTCCATTTTATTGACTTATGAATGTGGATAGGGAACAAATTCTTTTGTTCCAGATAGGTATTTATATTTTGTTACTTATAATTTTAGGTTGTACTATTTGTTATTTTATTTGCTGCAGGAGCCAGTATCATCTATTTTTTTAGATGTATTGGTACCCCCTTTCTCTGATAGATATGTTAAAGACACCCGGTAAAATAAAAGTAAGTAGTTATATTTAACATCTTATTAAGAAAAAAGTAGAAGTAGTAGTGTCAAAAATATTTCGAACCTCTCTTAACATAACAAATTAATACAATTAATTTTTTTCATTTTTTGGGTAGAGAGTTTATAGCTGGTTTATAGTAACCAGAAACTTTATTAATATACCTATTTTACTTTTGTTTTAGGATTAAAACTGGACTTGAAAATGGTTCAGGATCATGATTCTCGTAAAGTCTTCTTTGCTTGGATATTCACTTTGTTATTGCAATTAGGCAGTTTTTTCGAAAATGAGATTTTTAATGCCCTTAAAAAAATTGGCCGATCGTTTCCTGCAACAGTCAGTTCTTCTGCATTTAAAATTGGTAGGTGGGTGGAATAAACACTGTTATTTTTTGTTATTATATTATATAGAGTTTATTTATTTTTATGTATAAATAAATATGTTTATAAAACAGTACAATTTTTGCTTTTTTTTATAATTTCCCTTATAATAGTAGTATTCTTTCGTTCTGAAAGAAACTGCAAATTTTCACTTAAACTGTTTTATTCTCTACACCACGTTCCCTTTACGTGGTATAGGGAATAAATCAGTTTAAGTGAAAATTTTCAGTTTCAGAATGAAAGAATACTACTAATAATGGCTAATTTAAATTTCCCCCAGCCAGAATGTGCGATAATGTCTTACGATACGTTTTATACCTGTCTCTTTCTTTTTCATATAAAGCACACATAATAAGGAAAGATAGCAATAAAGACGTATGTCCTGCCATGGTCCTGCTAATTGGTTTCAAAATTGTTATTCTGAGTTGCGTTACGGGAACGTGGTCCCACTCTTTACCATGGGATTTGTCGGTCTCTTTTTATTTGTTTGTCCATGTTTATCTACTACTTTTGATAGATATAAGGCAATTTTAACAGTTGCTATGGAAAAAAAATATATTGAACCCACGTCATCACAAACCTTTTAATTAACTGTAAGTATCCAAAAATAAACCCATTAAAACATAATATCATTGTTTCTTTGCGAAAACGAAAAAAATCCGACCAAAAATCAACCGCATTTTTTTCAATGTTAAATATAACAGGCTTCCTTTTCAAACATTAATTAAGCGAATAACAGCGAGGTATGTTTGCCTTGTTCAAGCACCAATAAAAACTGTAACAACCACAATAAGAACAAAAATAAAGCTCTGCCAAATATACTTCTATTCATTTTGTACAAAAAGCAAGCATGTAAGAATAGATAATTAAGAGAAAATATATTTTCTTTTCCTAAAAAGAAATCTAATTAATTTATTCAGTTCTCATTACTTTGAAGTATGGTTTGTTAATTATACAGGGTGGGTCTTAAATAAGTGTAAATGTTTTTAGGGGTAGTATATTTCGACCCCAGAAATACGATTATGAGGTTTTTTTGCGAATATTTCACTCATGTCCAAAAATTCCATATGAAGCGGGTAATTTTCGGCGATTATTTCCCTCATCGTGAAATGGACCAATCAGCTAATCAATTTTTCGAATAAATTTTGTTTAGATAAGTGATTAAATGTCAAGACCACTTTAACCGCGATTATTTTTTCGGTTTTCCTTTGGGTTTTCTTTTTGTCGTTTATCACTAATTCTGAGAGATTTTGGCAACAGTTCATTAAAATTTTTAAATTTTTTTTCTTGTGGGTACCCAACAGCGAATAAAGCTACACGCACACTGGTGCGATCACGGCCGCGATCACAATCACGATCAGGGCAGAAATAAAGTGTTTGTACACTTAAATCCCTGATCGTGATCGTGATCGTGATCGCGGCCGTGATCGCGCCAGTGTGCGTACAGCTTTATACTGGAAATTTTTTGACGTTTATAATGACAGAATATCTTTTTGAAAGTCTGGTTTTTATTTGTTTACATAGGAAGGAGCATATCAAAAATCTTAGGTACACCGCGATGGGCCTCAAATATGGCCGACTTAAATTCCGGTTTATCAGTGTCGTTCTAATTTTATTTAAAAAATGTAAAACTATGATGTAGGGTAGACGTGGGGTAGATCCAATAATTTGTTGTTTTATTTTACGTTGTGAATAAATGTTGGTAGTTATTAAAATTGTTATAAAAATATATAATTCTAATAAAAATAGATAAGTTATAATAAGTATTTATTAACACAAACATCCGATACGCTACTGAAGCAGGTAAGTCAAATTAACGTATCTAAATTCTTTGACATCTAATCTTTGACAAGTAATAAATAAAAGCTAAAATGCAAGAAAAATATATAATTTAGTTAATTTAAGTGAATTTCATAAATGATCGGTTTACTACACGTATGTATATTATATAGTTACTTACTAGCGAAAAGTTGTTCCATTATTTCACTCAATTTTTGCCGAGATCTACCGCACGCTACACAACCAACTATTTTAGAGTCTTTCGATAAATCGCGATAGTGTTACTGTTAATTTAAGTTCTGCCACAATTTCCATCTAGATTTACTACCTTTATACAACTATCAGTAGTAGAATAAATAATAAATAACATAAAATCAGCTCCGTAAAGACTGACAAATCCACAAAATTTCAAATCAAATTCAAATGTATCAAATGAATCGTCAAACAGAACTGTCAAGGATCCCCACCCTAGAGAGCTTTTATGGTGCCTTTTCCGCCCACCATGCATGAATACATGGATATCATTATGCTCCTTCCTTAGTCTTCTTATTCAAAGGTTTACATGATAATTTTGATACATTTCAATTACAAAGCTGAGATGAAAGTTTGTAAACTGCTTCCACACGCTTGACTTCGATTTCCTAGTATTCGCGGGTGTCAACTGCTTAATCTCCTGGCGAATATTTTCTTTGCTTTCATGACCGAAGCGAAACATTTTTTTTAAGCCGTGCCGCTTGACAGCTTCAAAACTGAAATAGTTTTTAGGTTTGGGTGTCACTTAGTTGTCATAGTAACTAAATAATCAATTCGACCAAAAATCGAAAAATACATTTTAATTATTTGATTTTCAAACACAATTTGGTGTGGAATTTTCTTACCGAATACCACACGAGGTCAAATTAAATCCGGATAATTTTTCTCGCTCATGAATATTTTTAGAAAATTATTCGTGAGCTCGAAAAAATTTCCGGAAATAATTTGACCTCTAGTGGTATTACTAGTGATAATTTTTCATTTAAGCATGTTGCCAGTAAGACAACATGCTTTCATAAAAAATTATCGGTAATTTTGATGCACTTGGGTAATTACTTATTTAAAGTTAAAAAAATACAAATATACATATTCGAACTGGCACAAGTTGTGTAATTGTATAATAAAAAAACACTTTTACATTTCAACTGAAAGAAAACAGCTGGTCCCCTGTTTTTATTTTAAACTCAAAATATAACATCTGCTTGTATGGAAACAAACACAAATTGAAAAAAAGGACAATAAAAACATCGAACTCATGCAAATAAACATGACCTGTTCTGTTTTGGAGTTTTATTTAAAAAAGTGCCCCATTAAAAGTTATAAATATTGAGGGAAAATGTAACAGAAAAACCGCCGTTATTTTGAACTACAATATTTTATATTGTCACGAAAAAACGAACTTTTTTCATATTGCTGCTGCGGAAAATTATTTTTCCGAGATTATGAAAGAGTTTTTATTTGAGATTTTCTGATAGAAGCACGTGACGCCTTGCAATCAATTACTAGAACATTTTCCTTTGTTGGAAGTTGATATTTTTGCCCTTATTTTGCAGATAGTTTTTTTTAATTTTTATTTTGTAAAAGAATATATGTAATCGTACTATACGTTATGTATTTTTAGCTTTCTTTAAAAAAATACAATTTCAATAAATAAAAACAGTTGTAATACCAGACATAAGATAAATAATAACCTTCCTCTATACAGTGTTAATTTTAAACAAGGGAATATACTTATAGGGGTGTTATATTATATATATCCCAGAACCACATCATTTTTTTGCGATTTTTTTTTTAATTTTCTGTTAAAAAACATAACATCTTGGTAATCTGGCAACGTAGGTAGTAGTGATTTTCAAAATTTAAGCAACAAATATATTTTATTTAAATTTTCAAAGTAAAACAACTCGGAAATTTTGGAGTTACCCATTTGAAAAATGGCAAAGAGATAATATACTTGTTTTATCGGGACTTACCAGCCCCGAAAATGTGTGCACTTACTTAAGATTCACCCTGTATTTCTCATTCCAGATAATTTTTTTTATAAATATGGCTATTTTTTAAAAACAATTTTAACTAAACATAATTTGGCAAATTATGATAACCCTTTCTTTAATTTTAATTATTGATAATAATACATTTTTAGCAATATAAACCTTTATCTACAACCGTTTAGCTATAACGTTTTTACATCACTATTTTTTTAGTATTTCAGTTACGTTATGAGATTCATAACACAACTAGTGGTGTTATGAATCTATAACACAACTAGTTTTTATAATAATAAAAAAAAATACGAACATCTAAATATATTAATTTTTGATACAAATTCCTACTACTAATTATTATAAATATTAATAATACATTTTTTACACTTCTTATTTATGTTATTGCATTGATTTTTCACCTTTTTGTCATCACACCATGTCAAAAACTGGTTGTATGTTTAGTCATATTTTGATCGCGACTTTTCCGGCAATAATGATTCCGTGGCACGTACTGCGGCAACTTCTACATCTGAAGGGAGACTTTCGGAATCGCTCATCGTAATTTTTAAAATGATTTTTTTGGGCAAAAAGTGCTCGCGTTTACTTGACAGGGCAAACCGACTTTTTAGAAAAAAAACTCTCTACTTGATAAATAACGTTTGTAACTATAGTCTGAAGCAGGTAACAATTCCCCACAATTATAATTAAAAAAATGTGACAAATGTCATAGTTAAAGGTGTTAAAAGTGGGCGACTAATAAACGAAAATTAAAACAGCATTTTCTTATTTTTCGGTTGTAGATAAAACGTTGTACATGACACGTGCGTTTAAACATGATTACAACACTGTTGTAATCATGTTCATAAACACACTTGTACTGTAAATAACTATTACAATAAAGATATTTATTATAAATATGTATTATTACACAAACGCAGACCAGTGCACCAGCTTGCCGTTTTTCGGTGATCGGCTTATTTCGCGGCAGGTCTTATCGCTTTGTGAACCTAATTTCTTTATAGTATGGCAACAGAGGTAGTAGATTAAAATTACAAGAAAGAAAATCCAGAAAAGATCCAGTGGTTCTCAAAATTTAAACAAAAAATTATTTTTTTTTGGAAATTTTCAAAGTAGAATAACTCTTATTTTGGACGTAATGCTTTACATTTTATTTTTTAATTTCCAATCGGTGAGTTTTATCAAAAAAACACAAGAGGTAAAAAAGTTTCTAAACAAACTAAACTATCCAAATTAAAGCATTGGCATGTGTTTGATAAGATTTTTCTTTAAATTTCGTTAACAAGAATGATAGGGGTAGTTTATTTCAACCCCTTCCACTCATTTTAAAAAAGTGAAAAAATTACCAGAAAGTGTGTTGTCATAACAGTAATGCTTCCATAAAATTTCATTGGTCTATCTCTTTTCGTTTTCAAGATAAAAAATAACAACTTTATTTTTCCGCCATTTTTGTACCGCGATATCTCCCTGGTATAATGGTTGACTTTTGACCCAACGTTTATGAAGCAAGGAACCTTGAAAGAATTTTGAACAAGGAATCACCCCCTGAAATTTTTCGCATTTGTTTTGAAACACCCTGTATACACGTTACCGTTTAAAAAATGTTTTTTTGCGCCTTAGTCCAGCTATACATATAATGCTTGGCGGTTGTTTCCTTATCTATAGTTTAAAGATAATTTAAAATACCGCTAGTCTGCCAAGTTTGCCAAGTTTGTATCTTTAATACTTAGAAAGTTACTAATCATCAGGGAGACCTGGATTATCCTGAATTTCAAAGTTATAATACCTTGATGTAGGGATGTCTATAAAATAAAAAATTAGTTCTATTTTTCTTAGACTCTACTGTTTTTTTAAAGAATAATAATTACGTATTTCATTATCTTACACATGCCATCTTTGTATAAACGAAAAGAAGTAGATGAAACACAATTTTATTTTTCTTTTTATTGCGATTGTTACAACTTTCGTTGGTGCTTTGAAAGGAACGTGGTCCGCCATTCCTGCTTTAATTAGTTTATGAAAAAAAAAGACTATTATACCACAACAAGGGTTACAGTTGTTTTTATTACATTGTTTTGCCTTAGCGAAGTAAATACAGATATTATATTTTTATCTAATCTATTTTTAAAAAATATAATTTCACTACAAATGGCTCTTCTTTTTTATACGGTACATTTTTTTAATTTTTTTCCATAGCAACTGTTAAAATTGCCTAATATCTCTCAAAAATAGTACATAAAATAGTACTTTAACCGCAAGGGTAGAGTAAATGACACTTTAACATCGAGGATAGGTTAAAAACTTTACTTCTTCTCGCACGTTTTTTAATTGCTTCCATTTTTGAAAATTCTTGTATTCCTTTTCATAAGTTATTCGGGATTTAAATCGAAGTAGTTTGGATATGGCGTTTGTCGCCTTACCCTGAATATCTGTTGGTAATTTACTTATTTCGTTTTGAGCCATTTCTGGCTCCAATTCAATCAGCAATCGACACGAAAGAAAATTAAAAAATATTGACTCAAAACTGACAACTAAAGAGACAGCTTTATTTATTTGTCAAAATACATAGAAACCAACGCCAACCCAGCACAATATTTTTTCTACTCGTAATAAATTCCTTGAAATAATAATTTCTGAATATTTTTTAAAACGTAACTCGCTATGGAAAAAAAATATTTATTTTTAATTATTATTATTTTTAATTAATCTTTTCGGCCGACGATGAAATACCATTTATCGTCTTGTATAAAAAATAACTATTGATGGTTCTTTTTTTTTATAATTAACAACTTAAGATGGTTAAATGTCATTTTGCTGGAAATGGCATCCCTGCTGTATTTAATATGTTTGTAACTCAATCTTCAGACAGACATTACCGAATAATTAACAGTTCAAAGAATAATTCGGAGATTTGAAAAAAAGGCACGGCATTAAACAAATGTAGGTGTAAAGATAAAAATAATGAACAGGAGGAAAATAATGATTCTAATCTTCTTGTTAAACTTAAATTCATAATTACTGTCCTTTGTAATTGTAATATAGTAATTTTAACTCGGCTTACCACAGTTATAGCATAACTGTGATCGAATAATTGTAATAAAAAATTTTCAAGTTTTTTAACGTTGTTTATAACTGTATTTTATAACTTGACTTTTTTGTATGACTCTCCAAATAATTATCTATTTTGATTGTGATTTCGATTATTTCAGATTTTTGGGCTTGATGATGGGACGTAATTGATTCCCGAAACATGTTGCCCCATTTTTAAACAAAATTATTTTTTGAAATAAACATTTTGAAAAGGTTTTGAGGTTTTGAGTCTCTTACCTTTCCGTACCTTGAAACAGTGAGGTTTTGTAATTAAAAAACCACATCACTATTCTTTAGACACTTACGAAGAAATTGAGCGGGTATTAGAAGAAATCCTCCATAAAGATCAGGAGATCTGGATTCCAATTGGACTCCATGGATGGTTGTCCTGCATATACCCTTATAATTATAGAATACTTGCAGCATGCTTTCAAAGAAAACGTAAATGTTGTACACAGTGGTTCAAACTGTATTCCGGAAACTTTCCGAAAACGGCAGCACATTGATTGAAGATAAAAATAAGTAAAAAAGTTTGTATAAATGTATGTCCTAAAATGCTTAGTTTCGGATATGCAGAGGGTGTAGAAGTTTCATTTTTATTTCGATTTTTTCCAAATAATTTCTGAAGTAACGTCAATATTTGGAGAAAAATTGGCTTTTGGGAGTTTTTTGACATGGGAACTTTGATTTTGATGTCAATATGATTTCTACTGGTAGAGAGCGCCACCTACATATTTTTTAACTAGTTTGAAGAGTAATCACTTTTTGTCCGTATCTGTATAAAACTGCTGTGTTAAAAAATATTTATTTACGACCTTTTTTACATAAAAAAGGTCTTTTGGTAAAAATCGCTACGAGTAATGGTTCTCGAGATATTTGGAACCGAAATTATCAATACCTGTCATCATAACATAAATTAAATATGTTGACTAAATAGTTATTAGACTGAAATCATAAATTTGAAATATTTTTGTGCCAAAAGTTCAAGAGAAACTGTTCATCATTTTTTCGTAAAAATATGATCAATTTAAAAAAATAAGAAGTTTCGAGGGTATATCCCGAAACTAAGCACTTTAGGACATATATTTATACGAACTTTTTCACCTATTTTTATCTGCAAAATCTGCTGCCGAAGTTTTCGGAATACAGTTCGGACCACCCTGTATATCACACCATTAAGGTTGATTCTCACTATACCTTCCGTTTCCATTCCATAATCGTTCCGTATTTTGTATTGACGCTATACGTAGCTAATTTGTATCTTTTGAAAAATGTAATAGATTTAATTAGGAGCTGAAAGAATAAATAAATATCAGCAAAATGTTAACAGAGCTGGTACAAATGTAAGAACTTGACAACGCTGTTACCGATACTCTTTAGTCCGTCCGCCAAAAAAAGTATGGAAGGAAAGGATACGGAACGGAAGGGAAACGGAACGGATAGTGTGCACTGTCCTATTCATTTACATGATAAAATATTTTATGTAAACGGAAGGGAACGGGAAGGGAGCTGATACGGAAGGTATGGTGAGAATTAACCTTTAATTGACCTGCCACGACTGTTACTGTTCATGCTCATCCCTAACATGAACTGAATTGATTCTGCATAGATTTTCACAAACTATTACTCTTATCCAAAGTCCACAACTTCACCAACGAAACCACCTTAAAACAATAATACACCATTTACATTTCACATCGGAAGAAAAACCCTAAAATCAAGTTAGACATAACCTAAAATTAACCCGCAACTTAGACGCAGCTCTCCTGCTGGCAGCCCATCAGCGGCGTCCGTACCGTCACCACCTCGCGATGGTACAGGCCCTGTTTGGACGTGGAAATGGCCGCCGTCACCGGGGGGACACGATGGGTGACGTTCGGCTGTTGGGAACGGGTGGCGGTGGTGGTCGCCGGCCGTGGTCTATCTGGGTGTAGATGGTGGAGTCGTCGCCCTTGCGCAGGGTGGCGTATTGCTGACCGGAGGCGAAGTGCTGACCGCCGTTCTTGATCGGGTCGAGGGAGTTGGGGCGGGCCAGTTGCAGTTCGGCGTAGACTACCTCGTTGTTTGTCGCCTGAAAGGAATGATAAATTGATTTGTATGTTAATTTTTCAACTTTTTTGACAAAATTATGATTATTTTTGAAAAATTTAATCTATTATTTGAAAAGAAGCAATTTTCATGACACTATGATAAACAATTTTGAATCATAAAAAACATACATACATACATACAGCCGTTACTCGCTGACGAGTATTCGACACACATAAAGAAGATGGTCACGCAAGGCGTTTTCTTTCATGAGCTTTTCTGTGACTGAAAAGCCCGATACGTGATGTTATCTGCCTACCGCACTCCGGACAATCAAAAATCTCATTGCTTTGTTGCCTCTTTACTTTTTGGTTGTCGCTGTTAACTGAGTTTACAATTCTTCTCCATTGAGTTCTATTGTGAGCTGCTTTTTCCCACTCATTCTTTCATGAACAACAACTGAATGCATGACAGGTAGTTAATTCTAATACTTATTATAGTATCAGACAGAAAATGGTTGAAGCTTTAAAAGTGAGATAATGACGAAGAGGTTGAGATTTCTAAACGCTTCATTTTTAATCGGGATGATTTTAAATGGTTTATAAACAAACACATTGATTATTTCATAAATTCAAATTCGTTACAATTTTTTAAACGGTTTAATATTGATACAAGGGTTCTGCAGTTAGACAATATGGAATGGTTAAAGGATTCTGGATATATGAGAGGCTTAGAAATTGTAAAGAAATTGAGAGTAGTTAATGATACTGCAGAAAGAGCTGTTAAATTGTCAGAAGAATATATTATATTTTATCTAGAAGTGGTGACCTCTTAGGTGACCTTCCATGTGATCGTCTTCCTCTACCTTCCCCTCCACCATCAGTCTCTCCATTGAGACGCCACTCCTGGCAATATGGCCAAAATATCGAAAAAATGACTGATTTAATTTGGTAACCAGACGTGTCTCAATTTATAGTTCTTCAATAATGGAAATGTCTGTTCGATGAGCCGTCCATGGTATTCGCAGCCAGTTGTCGATTTACCCTGATTACAATTAACAAATTGATTAAATAAAATAATTCGATAATTTTTTATTTGATATTAATGATGCCATCTTGGCGCTCAACGTGAGACTGTAGATATAGTGGCGCAGCGATTGTATTAATATTTTTTTTAGTATATACTTGAGAAAATTATATTATACCCGTTTGTTTTTATTACTGAGTATTTGATTAAGAAATTTTGAGATTTTTCAAGCTTATAGAATTGCATCACCGTTGTTTATCATTGGTTGTGCAGTATATATAGGGTGTTTAGTGCCCTGATATTGAGTGTCTTATGTTCTTTTTTATTTTGGATTAGAGGTGTGTAGTTCGTGAACGAACTAGTTCCAATGAACTATTCCGGCCCCGGAATGAAAGGAACTAGTTCCTGGTTTCTCAAAGAACTAGTTCCTCGGGACCTGTTCCGGGATCGAGACTGTGACTGATATAGAATAATATGCGACGGCGATGGATCGGCTAGCGCGCGTAGCCCGATGATAGGCAGGAGTGGGGAGTGCCATCGGATCCGGACATAGAGGAACTAAACTAAATAAAAGACTAGTTTACGTACGAATGGATCGGGCCAACGCGATCGATGCTAGGCAGGAGTGGGGAGTGCCAGCCGTATGCCGTATGTTATTGGATCCGGACCTAAATGAACTAGAGGAACTAAATAAAAGACTAGTTTACGTACGGATCAGCCAGATTGATGCTAGGCAGGCGTGGGGAGTGCCAGCCGTATGTTATCGGATCCGGACATAGAGGAACTATTAAAAGACTAGTTCACGGGAATCTATTCAGTCGGCAGATCCGAGATATAATACAAGGCGACGACGATGGGTTCGGCCTTGTCTATTGCCACAGCCGGCGCGGCGTAATTACTACAGAAAATTGTCGTGGATACTGTTTTTGATTTTAACTTGGTTTTTAAATATTTTGTGGGAATGTTTCACTTTAAGTCCCTAAATTTAAAAAAAAGAAATATCTTATAAAACGAAGTAGATATTCTGAATTTTTAGACAAAAACAAAAAACTTGAAGTGAGAAAAAATGCAATTTTTCGTAAAATTTTTGTAATATTTGATAATTATTGATTGATTATTATGATATAATAATTATATTGAGTTTTTTTTATTTTTTTTATCTGCAATAAAACTTACCTATATGTTTTTAACATACACAATTACATGTCTCGTTATATCTCCGTACATTATAAAAATTATACAGATCATACTGTGAATAGTTCTGACTCACAACGAAACCCATTAGCAAGCAAAGGGGATGTCTATGTTAGTCGGGAACTATTGTGAACTAAAGACCTAGTTCAAGGAACTATTCCTCTGGAGGAACTAGAACTAAGGAACTAGTTCCTCCCAAGGAACTAGAATTCCCACCTCTATTTTGGATACTCAGGATTAAGACATTTTAATATTTTAAAAATATTTATGGTCTCGATTTAAACTTCAACATTTTGAGTAATGATTAGCGTTTTAGAATTTTGACAGATTTTCATTATTTACTTAGTGTTGCAGTGTTGCATAACCATTTTGATAAATTATCATTCATTTTTTTAGATTTCTGATCTTACTACCACACATTTTTATGTTGTTTTATTATTTGGCTTTAATTTTAGTTCTTGACATTATGAATTCTTCTACCCCGGCGAAAAATAAACAAAAGGCTCTTTTACTTGCGATGAATAATTCTATCCCACCTTCGTCAAGTGACAAATGCGTGGCAGAGTATCGACAGGCCGCTTTAGCAAACGCCTTCCCATTTCCGAATTGAAAAATGCGTTTTAACGGAAAAACGATATAGTTTCCGTTTCAGTATTCCGCAGCGGGTGCGCGCCATGCCAGTAAAGACACCTCGTATGCAAATGGCGGCCGGGGACGGTGTATGTGACGGTATGAATATTGAATAGGGAGACGGTTACTTTGCATGCGACGTATTTTGCAAATTTTTAGTTAAAATTTATGCAAAGATGCGACGCCGACAGCGTTTTGCGCCCTTTTTTTTCTGCTGCGGAGGAGTCTCTGCGCAAAGTGGGAGAGGGTACTTAAAAGTTGCCGTTTACGTTCTTTTTTCTTGCGGTGGCGTATGTATTTTTAGGTGTCTGCTTATAGGATATTTGAATGTTGTCTTTTGTAAATAATCTCTATAGAGGGCGAGTCTTAAATAAGTGCACATATTTTTGGGGTTGGTGTATTTTGATTCCAGGAACACGTCTATACATACATATACTGCCATTACTCGCTGACGAGTATTTGACATGCATCAAAAGATGGTCACGCAAGGCATTTTCTTTGATGAGCTTTTCTGTGACTGAAAAGCCCGATACGTGATGTTGTCTGTCTACCGCACTCCGGACATTCAAGAATCTCATTGCTTTGTTGCCTCTTTACTTTTTGGTTGTCGCTGTTAACTGAGCTTACAATTCTTCTCCATTCCGTTTTATTGTGAGCTGCTTCTTGCCACTCATTCTGATTGTTAATCTCCTTTAACTTTTCGTGGAAAATATCCTTGTATCTTTTGAGTTGTCCACCCAGCCTCCTCTTACCTTCTACAAGCTCACTGTAAAGCAGACATTTTGGTATGCGGTTTTCTTGCATTCTGCATACGCGACCAGCCCATCTTAAGCGGGATTTTGTAATCATGACTTCAATACTCTCGCAGTTAGCTTTTTCAAGGACCGATACGTTTGAGACATGATGGAACCAGTAGATTCTTAAGAGTTGTCTAAGGTGTCTCTGTTGCAACTTGTTTAATGCGTTCATGTGTCGGCGGTACGGCACCCAGGTTTTGTTCCCATATAACATGGTGGGGATTATAATTGCTCGGTACACTGCAAGTTTCGTTTATGTGCTCAAGTCATGATTGTAATTGTTTTTTTTAATTTCCAGAGTGCTCTTGAGGCGCTGCTAATCCTGTGCTGAATTTCAGAGTCGATATTGACCTTTTCCGAAATCAATCTGCCGAGGTAATTGAATTCCGCTACATATTCCAATAGTTCTTCTCCAATTTTTATAGCATTGTTGTGATCTTTCGGGGGAGTGCACATGATTTTAGTTTTATCGATGTTCAGCTTAAGTCCCAAGGCCTTGTATGCCCATGTATATGTGTTCAACATTTCTTGCAATTGCTGTAACATATTTGCAACTAGAGCACAGCCATCAGCGTATTGAAGTTCTGTGATTTTGTGCGTGTTTTTGCTCTGAGTCTTTTTATGTTAAACAGAGCGCCGTCGTACCTGTATCTAATGTCCAAACTTCTCTCCTGCAGTTTGCTGTCCACTATAATGGAGACCGCTGCCATGAATATGTTGAATAGGAGAGGCGCTAAGACACATCCTTGCCTCACACCAGCGTTTGTTAGGAAGGTATTGCCCAGTGATCCATGATGGTGATACCCTTGACTTGTTGTTGCTGTGGAGGCTTTTACACACTGTAAGAAATTTGTTGGTACTCCGAACTTTTTCATAATTGCCCAAAGTGCATCTCTGTTCACAGGGTCGAAGGCTTTTGTTAGGTCGATGAATGCAACATAAAGTTTAGACTGCTGCTCTTTTGCTTTTTCCTGTAGTTTGCGGATGGAGAATATGGAATCGACGGTGCCGCGGTTGGTGCGAAAACCCGTTTGCGATTCTGGGAGGATTTTTTACACGTCTAGAAAGTATTTGGAGGTGTTAAAAAAACTGGGGACTTAATCCTGAAATGTCCTTATGTTTATACTCATCAGCACGAAAAACTGGCACCTTAAAATTTTCCTGTATTTTAAAGTTTTATATGTTATGTTGTAGTGGACCAATTTTGATGATTTCCTAAGAAATTTGAAGCTATATTATTTGACTTTTTAAGGTCTCTTTCTAAATTAAAAATGAAAGTTGTCATCTATCAATTATACGAGGGAAAACAAAATGTTGATATTTTGGTGAAACCTTATAACACCCTGCGGAGTACGTTAACAAAGCAAGGAATTTAAAAATCACTTTATCATATAGTTGTATCTTTCCTCAATAGTTTGCTTTTTGGTTAATCTTCATAGCTTTACGTTTCTTGGAGATATTCGCCTTTGAAGAAGACACTAACGTTTTTTCGTATTCTTTGTATTAAAACCATGTGTTAAAACCGTTTTGTAATCATCTGCTGATGACGCTAACATGGTTAGCGAAACGCGCGTCCAGTGTAAAAGTAAAAGTGTTTTGGTGTATTGTGGTGATTTAGTGTTTTAGTTTGCTGTGTAACACCAAAGGTTCCAACCCTTAACTGTAATTAAAAAGGAGGCGTTAACTTAAAAATGCTATCTCTCGATATAGTACCTGGCAGATCACACATAAATAATAAATATTTTTATTTATTGTTTTTTTAATATAAGTAGACAAAATATAAAGTACATTTGTTGTTGTGTCATCTGAATAATTATACCTATTTATTTAACATAACTTAATTAATATTTTATTATAATTAAATAGCAATCAAAATAAATTGCACAACAAAACAACACTCGAGCAATAATTTAATTTAATATATGTAAATTAGCCAGCAGAAAAAACTAATTAACTTTTACTGGATAAAAGTAAAATTATACGCGCAACGTTTATATAGAAACTATGTTTAGAGCAGGTTTCATTTATTTTCAAACAACAAAACTGTTAAATAGAATACAGAACAATTTTATACAACAATACGATAATAAAAATATTTGGCCATTGTTTGTAGAGTTCGTGCAAACCATTCTCTATGCGATTAATTATTCTGTTAGTATTATATTCAATGCAAACGAAGCTAACAAAAATGGATTGAATTTTGTTTTTGCCTTTTGCTAAAAAATCATCATCTGTTACCGATGAAATTAAACATGACTTTTTATATTAGAATTAATCTTTGTATGATTATAAAAATTCATGATAAATAAAAGAAGGTAGAGGTGGGAATTCTAGTTCCTTAGTTCTAGTTCCTTACCCAAGTAGCATTTATCTGACTTCGAACTAAATCTGACCTGAAGCGACGTCAGACTTTGTGCAAATTTAGGTCGGGTGCTCGTGATACGACCTGTGACGTAGCTTTCCTATTAAAAGCGACGTCGTTGGATCCGAGTCGGTAAATCCAACGATCTGTCGACGTACAAAATAACAACGTACCATTTTTATTAATTTCCCAACGTCGTTCCCACGTTGGCTTGCACGACGTACATATACTTGAACTAGCCCGACGTCTACCCGTTGTCCGAATAGGATACGTCTCACTGATAATCCCTAAACTAACGTCCAATTATATTTTGTTGTATTTTATGTTCATATTTATAACCTAATTTACGTATCTCTATTTATGTCCGTAAATACAACCCATTAAGTAGCATTTGCGACCTAATGAACATCATGAACATAACCTAATAAAAAGTTTTTGTAAACAAATTTAAATTTTTTATTATGCCTAAAAAAACACTAAAAAGGCATTTAGACATTCATCTACATTTTACAGAAAGAGGTCGAGGCTTTTGCAAAATAATAATAGTAGTAGTGATGTCTTGCCTCCACCCGTAAATGCTTTTTATCCGGAAGAGATGCTGCATTACACTGGTGCATCTTAATTTCATTTTTTAGCTTAGGATACCAGCAGACCCCATCCTCCTCCGACATGTGAGGTTAGGCTTAAAAAAGTGCTGCCCATTTTTTTAACGAGAAAACAAAAACTAAAATATAGTTGCACAAATCCACAAATCATTGATACGCAAAACGCAAAGTGAGGTTACGTAGCGTACGTTGGAATTATATACGTCATAATACGATTGCCGGTCGTCCGGTTTGATGACTTCGGTCGTGTGAGACGACTAATGTTGGAGAATGTTGGTATATTGGTAGTTCATATTCTTAACACGTATCCGATTGTCAGCCATTTTAAAATCGTTTTTTTGTTTTTAAAAGTTATATTCACATTTCGATTTCTAGTAGAATAATATTGATAAGGTTGAGTTTTGGGGGAACCACAGTACAGTTTTATGATTAAACCAGCTAGAAAATTAAAAAAATATTTTGCGAGTTACTTTTCTATAGACATTTTAATTTCATAAATCTACCTAATTTTGAAGGCGCTCGTTGTTTTCCGGAGTATTTTAATCAGATATATCAAAAAAGTGACTTCCGTTGACAAAACTGATGTCTGGATTAATGATTCAGAATTATTATAATATGAAATTAAATAGGCACTTATAGTTATATTCGAGGAGTGATTATGAATCCATTTGTAATTAGGTAGTTTGGTTAGGTTTTTATATATTCTTGGTAGCGAATATGAAACCAAACGTAACGTAAGTGCTTAGCGACGAATTTTAAGTGACTAAAATCCAACGTAATATGACGTTGGTAATTGGTAGAATTACATTCCCTATTAGGTCAGATACCGACGTCGAGGCGACCCGAATCTGTATTCGCCATTTAGGTGCAAATAAGGGTCGTCAGGCGGTCGAACCGACGTTGGTACCCGACGTCGGGTTTATTGAACGCGACGTATACCCGACGTTAGATAACGTCCAAATGCTACTTGGGTAGTCTAATAGTTCCTTGAACTAGGTCTTTAGTTCACAATAGTTCCCGACTAACATTGACATCCCGGTTGCTTGCTAATGGGTTTCGTTGTCAGTCAGAACTATTCACAGTATGATGTGTATAATTTTTATAATGTACGAAATATAACGAGACGTGTAATTGTGTATGTTAAAAACATCTAGATAAGTTTTATTGCAGATAAAAAAATTAAAAAATAAACTCAAATCAGAGTTTAAAAAACTATATCACAAATCAATTGGAGCAAATATTACGAAAATTGTTTTTGTCGAAAAATTAAGAACATCTATTTCGTTTTATAAGATATTTCTTAATTTTAGGGATCTAAAGAGAAACATTCTCATAAAATATTTAAAGAACAAACTAAAAATCAAAAAGAGTATCCACGACAATTTTCTGGTAATATTTCGTGGTAATTACGCCGGCTGTGGCAATAGACAAGGCCGAATCCATCGTCGTCGCCTTGTATTATATCTCGGATCTGCCGACTAAATAGATTCCCTTGAACTAGTCTTTTAATTATTTCCTCTAGGTCCGGATCCGATAACATACGGCTGGCACTCCCCACTCCTGCCTAGTATCCGGTTACGCGCGCTGGCCGATCCGTTGCCGTCGCATATTATACAGGGTGGTCCAAACTGTATTCCGGAAACTTCAGCAGCATATTCTGCAGATAAAAATAAGTAAAAAAGTTCGTATAAATGTATGTCCTAAAATGCTTAGTTTCGGAGACACAAGGTGTAGAAGTTTCATTTTTATTTCGTTTTTTTGCAAATAATTTCTAAAGCAACGTCAATATTTGGATGAAAATTGGTGACTGAATGTAAATAAATAAATGTTAAAAAATTGATTAATAAAAAATAGTATTTAGCGTTTCTTTATTATTTCAAATTGCAGGAACAGGACGGGTGAAATTCAATATTTTTTATCCTAGTGGGCTAATTTTATTTTTTTTTTACTTTTTAACCTTTGTTTGAATTAGAAGTAAAAGCCCCCATATGTCTATTATAGGAGTAGAAACAAAATGTTGTTATTTAGGTAAAAGTTAAAAGTATAGGGCATTTAAAAATGACGAAAAGAACAGTTTGTATTGTGATTCTTGTTGTAATTCTTAGTTTGTATATGAAATATAAACATAAGTGGCAAAACTCGTCTTATCCCACAAACGTTGTTTCGAAATAATATAAAAACTGTTTTAGCAAATGTTTGAAGGGTTAATTTACAAAAAAAAACGTCTCTATTGAGCGGAATCATTGTTTTGTATCTGGTTTTTCTAGAAATAAAAATTAATATTTTATTTTTAAACAGAAAAAAACACAAAAATAATTCGGATAAGGCGGGTTTTGTTGCAGTATGATGCATATTGCTGGTTTTGATACAATATGATCAAGAAAAAACGGCGTCAGCGATGCCTATGAAATAAAGAACGCTGTCTTTTATATGTAAATTTATATGGGAAATGTCATGGATTCCTAGCCTAGCTACGGTATTTGCATCCTAACTTGATTAATTAAATATACTATTTTATTGAAATTAAGTAAGGAATTGAAAAGATGTCAGTAGTAATATTATATTTGTGTAAAAAACTTATGAAAAAATGCGGGATTTCTAACCATAATGACAATAAAAAGCAAATATAAGTGGATAAGACGGATTTTGCTGCAGTAACGTAATTTGTAGTAAATTTTATATATGAATAGGAAACTTTTACTGCAGTTTGGTATTATGTTTATGTAAATTTTAGGGTTCCACTTTTAATAGATGTCATTACGCCATTTAAAAAAAATGGATAAGGCGGGTTTATGTTTTGATTAAAATCAAAGAAGCGATAGTCTTACATTACTACCTCTACTGATGCCTGAACAATACATTTATTTTTATTAGACTCTATTAAAAAAGCCTCTATTATTTTTCGTTTAGTTTGTATATCGTTATCGCTTCTTTCATTATAATTTTTGCGTTGTTGTACTCTGTGCTCTGTGTTCCACGAATGCTGACAAATCTTTGATTTGTGAAAGTCGCCCTTTCTTAAATAATATTTATATTCTTTAATTCCAACATTTAAAGGTCTAGATGTTTCACCAATATAAAACTTATCACATTGATATGGTATATTGTATATGACATTTTTTGTTAGTTGTCCAGTGTTGATTGGTTCAGTGTGGGTTAAAATTAGTGATGAGCCAAACCGTGATTTTCTGATCACAGGCTTACCTGTGAGAGCGACTTTGTATTATCTGTGACTCTTAACTGTGACTGCGACTTTATGATAATGAATCCGAAAGCACAATCACGACTAAAATATAAGATACGATACGAATGATCACAATTAACTGTAATCGTCACGCTTTAGCAAGTCACACATCCGTTTATTTTCAAATCAGTCACAGGCCGTGACTGTGATTATAGAATATCAGTGACAAGGTGACTAGTTAAAATGGATTGAAATGTAAATTTATTTTTTGTCCGTTACGGAAATTTATTTATTAGTAAATCACTGCTGATAAATTGGTCTCCGTTGGATTAACGCAGAAGTGTTTACAACAAATAATAGTGGCGAAAAACTCATTGGAATTTTATTGAAGAGATGAATTCGCCACAAAGGTACAGATATTTTCTAGTTACTTTGATTTTTAAATGATGTTGTGGTGGCAAAAATCACTAAAGATTCGACAGTGTTTTAGCGAGCCGCCCCCCCCATCATATGATATAAATAATAGTTTTCAATCAATGTATGCTTTTTAGTGTTTGATGTGTTAGTTATGTGGATAAAGCCATTGCAATTATTGATGATGGTTATATTTTACATTACATATAAATACTTACAAAATATTAGTAAATATCAGATAGAGGCTTGTATAGACCCTAAAATAAAATAAAATAAATAAAAAATAACAAACAAACAAAACAATTTACAATGTTGGTTAATAAAATAATAATGTATTCTGTTAAAGCAATAGCAAACAAAATATTTAAAAAAAAATCTGACGGGCTTTGAGCTGAAACAAATAATAAAAATGGATAAATCATAGGCCCAGTCTATACAAACTCTTTTTTACTATACGTTTTGCCTGTTCATTAAAATCGTATAAAATAAAATCTTGTGTGTGGACGAAAAAAACTATATATAATTTACTTGAACCGAATTAAGACGGAAGACTGTGTAGAATACCGCTAAACGATGAGAATTTTAAAAACAAATTGTAACGTTTTGTCTATATTAAAACAAATGTATGTAAATTTACAAAAAATAATAACAAGATACAGAGTGTCCCAAATAAGTAAAAAATATCAAAGTTGTATTTTTTTAAATGGAACACCCTGTATATTATTGCATTTTTAGTTTCAACGATTAAAATAAAGGTAAATTTGATTAAGGTTTATTATACTTAAACCTTACCGTTTTTGAAATATTTTCAATTTTGTGAAATTGCAGTAAACATTCCTCCAAGGGTACCAAAGTTTTTAATACTAAATATTTACTGAAGTTTATTTATTGATCAGTTATTGTGTTGCAATAATAAAAATAATACTACTTTATACAGGGTGTCTAAAAATTTATTTTAAATAATTATTAGCTTCAAACTAGCAATAAAACAAACAAAATTAGCAATAACTTGTTTAATTTAAATGGAACACCCTGTATATTTTACGAGAATCAGATGCACAATTTAATTGTCTATCAAATTATATTATACCATTTTTTACCTATCTCTTTAAGTTTCCGTAGAAAATGCATTTTCTTGTAATTTAGAATTTATTTATCAATATACCCATGGAATATTGACATTTTAGATTATTTTTAAAGATGTAACAAATTTTTAAAGAGTACAGATACTAATATTGTGGATATAATTCGTTTATTTCATTAAAAAAAAAACTGTTTAAGTATTTGTTAAAGAGGACCAATTAATATGATTCCAGTATTCAAACTACATTAACTGACTGCATTGATTAATAATAATTGTACCAAATACTAAAACAACTGAATTTTGTATGGGTATTAGACAGTGTGATAAAAAGTAAGACCTTAAAAATGATATTTCATTTTTTAATAAATGCTTGTTTATAACAATAGAGACTTAAATTTTGATAACTTATTATTATATTGATTTCTGAGTCAAATCCACATTTATTTAGAATAATTTATTAAAGAATACAATTAAGTATGTAATTAATTAGTATATGGGCGGAAATAATGGTGCTATATTTAATTAATGGTATACTCTTTTATAAAGATTTAAATAGTTTTCTTTTTGCATACAACATTATTGTTTTTAGCAAAACGATAATATTACTAGAATGTCAATATATGATGTCAATATTCCATGGGTGTCAATAATAAAATGTCAATATTCCATGGGTATATTGATGAATGAGGTCTAAATTATAAGAAAATGCATTTTCTACGAAAACTTGAAGGGATAGGTAAAAATGGTATAATACAATTTGATAGACAATTAAATTGTGCATCTGATTCTCCTAAAATATACAGGGCGTTCCATTTAAATTAAACAAGTTATTGCCGTTTGAAGCTAATAATTATTTAAAATAAATTTTTAGACACTCTGTATAAGGTAGTATTATTTTTATTATTGCAACACAATAACTGATCAATAAATAAACTTCAGTAAATATTTAGTATTAAAAACTTTGATACCCTTGGAGAAATGAAGCCTTAAAATTTTTACTGCAATTTCACAAAATTGAAAATATTTCAAAAACGGTAAGGTTTAAGTGTAATAAACCTTAATCAAATTTACCTTTATTTTAATCGTAGAAACTAAAAAAGGAATAATATACAGGGTGTTCCATTTAAAAAAATACAACTTTGATATTTTTTACTTATTTGGGACACTTTGCATCTTGTAAATTATTTTTAAATTGCACCTCTAATAGTCCTTCATCGAACCCAAAACTTGAAATTTGTAAAAATATAATCGTTTAGCTACAATACTCCGTGTCGTATGTGGTGAACAACCCTGTATATAATTTACTTGAACTGAATTAAGACGGAAGACTGTGTAGAATAACGTAAAGATCATTCAATTTTAAAACAAACCGAACGTTTTGTCTATATTAAAACAAATGTATGTAAATTTACAAAAAATAATATGCTTTTATTGCATCATCCTTAATAAGAGACTTAAAAATCTAATAATTTTGCATAGTTCTACTAAATAATGTAACTTTTGACTAACGGACATTTGAACACAATTTATTTAAATTCTGGCTCTGTTTTTTTTTTAAATATTTAATCTATGCATCGTTACAATAATGATAAACTTTCAAACTTAACAATGATGTGGGGTAAAGCATTGAATACGGAAAATCAAATGCAATAAAATAATAAAAAATAATATAAAATAAATAATTAAATATATTATAATATAAACAATCAAATCATTTTCCCGGAAGATGGGTAGGAAATCCAAGCCAAGGGGAGGGGGTATTACTTTATGTCATTTGTAGAAGTGAAATGAATACATTTCAACATTTACAATAAAGAATACAAAATGCAAGGAAGAAGAAGAATATATGTTCAAAGAGTTATAAATAAGATTGAACGAAAAATAAATTTGTGCGTTAGGGAGGGTGGTAACCCTTTCGAACATGTAGAGCATTAGAAACTAGTTTGTAGAAGTTGATTGTATAATAACTATAATTAAATTATTCAAATTCATAAAAAAAATTAAAAATAATATCCTTAAATTGCTGACCTGGATATTATTTATTTAAATCTTTCAATTGGCTCGATTTTCCTTATTTAATGTTAATTAGCGCTGATCAATATTGTTGCAATGAATATAATCAAATTAAATAATTTAAAAAATACCAGAGTCGGACTTCAAATTATTTTAAATTCAAACAAAAAAAGTATCAAGTGTGGCTTATAATTGTAATTATTAGACCGAGTTCTTTTAAAACTTGAAATAAAAAATGCAGGTCCGTATTTAAAAAAAATAAGTTGGCCTCTGTATTTCATAAATTATCAGCTAATTTGAAAATCTAAAAATACTGTCAGATAGCCCTAATAAAGTGGCTATGAGAATGTGCAATTAGCTTTTTGATTTTCTGTAAAGTAACCACAGGAAAAATAGAATTGATCAAAACAAAATTTGGCCGAACAACTCAGCAATCCTTGAAATTTTTAAAACTTTTTAGTGGCATCTTGGTGAACAGTCCCAAGGAGCAACTTTGTCCCAATTTAACCATGTTCGTATCTATGACGGTTTCCGAGATACCAATGCTCGTACCTCGAATTTGTAGCACCCTGTATATCAATATAGTGCACAAAGAATTTTTTTCTCAGGAAACCTTAATTCATACAAAATTTCTGAATTAACATTTAATAACATTTTTTTGTTGATACTGGAATCCAATTTTTTGGTAATATAAACACAATTTTATTGTAAAATAGGTCAAAATAATATTACTCATTTTCTATCGCAATAATAGAAATATAATACAGGTCAGGCAGTTGTTGAATAATAATTTTTAAATAAACTTTTGCATGCAGCTTAAAATATAATAATCGAATTGAAAGGGGGGAATTATTAAACAAATAATGATAATTAATATTCCGTATATTTATGCATAAAATAACATCAAATCGGAACCCGCGATATTATTTAGAAAAAAGCAAAAATGAATCCTGTAATACGTGGCGTATGCGGGCTTAATAAATTCAGATAACATTTTACCCAATAAGTTTAATTAACTTATTGTTCCGCGTTTTGAACAATATTCTCATTAGAATATTTTGCAATATAGCGGCAAAATTTTTACGGTTGATAGTAGAATTACAGAATTACAGCGATAAAAAATAAATATACCGAACATGTATTATATTATATTTCAATGATTTAGTAATTATATTTAATTTTATCAAAATTAAAATCGTTTTTATTAGAAGATACACACATGGCCAAAATTATTGAATATAACGATATTTTTATTTTATTTTGAACCTAATATGACTCTTTTTATATTTTTGGACATATTGGCTTACTACACGACTAACTAATATAAAATTAAAAATCTAAGTGGAACTAGGCTGTTATAATTTTATTTCGTAATGAGTGAAAATCAACAAAAACAAATTTCATTTTAAACAGAAAATATTGAAAACAATTTTAATTATTTCTCATAACTAATAGTCTGTATTGCCTCCTCGAGCTTCAATGCAAGCTGTGAGACGACGTGGCATGCTCTCAATGAAATTGTACAGAAGATGTTGAGGAATGGCTTCCCATGTTTCGCGCGCCGCAATTTTCAATTCATTTAAGGTACGGGGGGATCATTCCTTTTGCCAATATGGCGTTTTAGCATGTTCCAAGCGTGCTCGATCACATTCATATCTGGAGACATCGGTGGCCACCACAGTTTTCCTTATACCCTCTTCCTCACAAAATTCGTGAACCGCTAAAGTGCGATGGGGAGGAGCATTATCGTCTATGTAAACAAATTCATCCCCCACTGCCCCTAGAAATGGACGCACAATAGGCTCTAAAACGTCTCTAAGATATGAGGCACCTGTCATTGTGCCGTCAATAAAAACAAGAGGAGTTCGAGCTCCGTGCATTATACCTGCCCATACCATAATGCTTCCCCCTTAAAACAGGACACGGGGTTGAGCCGCATTCAAGCGTGCTCGTCTTCAAAATGCTCTCCAGACCAAAGTTCGTCGCGAGTCTGACACTAGGTCTATTCTTGTTTCATCACTAAACATGACGAAATTCCAATTAGGTCCATTTGCTCTCATCTCCTCAGCCCATTGCAGTCGCGTAATTTTGTGCTGTAAATTAAGCTTCGGAACACGTAGAGGCCTCTTTAAATGTAATCCTTTGTCATGGAGTCTTCTTGCTATGGTCTTTCTTGAAACATTTACTCCTTCAAGGCGAGCTAACTCATTGTTAATAGCAGTACTAGAAAGCAGGGGATTGCGTCGTGCAGTTAGGGATATTTGACGGTCTTGCACAGCAGTAGTAACTCTCTTGTTCCAGGCCAGTCTGTAACCTCGTTTGTCTTGAAACACCGCTTTGGTTAACTCCTACAATTTCAGCTATTGCATCTTGCCGGTAGCCCTGTTGAGACAGTGTTACTATTCTGACTCTATTAAACTGTGAAATAATGTTTCTGGGCATTTTAAGGCCAAAACAATGGTCAAATTTCTTCTGAAACCAAAGAGACCATAAATCGAAATGTGCAAGAGTTTGTAATAATATTGGGTCTGAACGATAAACATTGTTTTACCATATCCATTTAACAAAAAAATGTTTATTACAGATTAGAACCCGCGATATTATTTAGAAAAAAGCAAAAATGAATCCTGTAATACGTGGCGTATGCGGGCTTAATAAATTCAGATAACATTTTACCCAATAAGTTTAATTAACTTATTGTTCCGCGTTTTGAACAATATTCTCATTAGAATATTTTGCAATATAGCGGCAAAATTTTTACGGTTGATGGTCAGAATTACAGCGATAAAAAATAAATATACCGAACATGTATTATATTA
Organism: Sitophilus oryzae; assembly: GCF_002938485.1. Classification (NCBI taxonomy): domain Eukaryota; kingdom Metazoa; phylum Arthropoda; class Insecta; order Coleoptera; family Curculionidae; genus Sitophilus; species Sitophilus oryzae. The sequence goes on along the minus strand of NW_022147287.1, from coordinate 510,329 downwards.
TATTTCAATGATTTAGTAATTATATTTAATTTTATCAAAATTAAAATCGTTTTTATTAGAAGATAGACACATGGCCAAAATTATTGAATATAACGATATTTTTATTTTATTTTGAACCTAATATGATTCTTTTTATATTTTTGGACATATTGGCTTACTACACGACTAACTAATATAAAATTAAAAATCTAAGTGGAACTAGGCTGTTATAACTTTATTTCATAATGAGTGAAAATCAACAAAAACCAATTTCATTTTAAACTGAAAATATTGAAAACAATTTTAATTATTTCTCATAACTAATAGTCTGTATTGCCTCCTCGAGCCTCAATGCAAACTGTGAGACGGCGTGGCATGCTCCCAATTAAGTTGTCCAGAAGATGTTCAGGAATGCCTTCCCATGTTTCGTGCGCACCAATTTTCAATTCATTTAAGGTACGGGGAGATCATTCCTTTTGGCAATATGGCCTTTTAGCATGTCCCAAGCATGCTCGATCACATTCATATCTGGAGACATCGGTGGCCACCACAGTTTTCTTATACCCTCTTTCTCAGAAAATTCGCGAACCGCTAAAGTGGTATGGGGAGGAGCATTATTGTCCATGTAAACAAATTCATCCCCCACTGTCCCTCGAAATGGACGCACAATTGGCTCTAAAACGTCTCTAAGATATGAGGCACCTGTCATTGTGCCGTCAATAAAAACAAGAGGAGTTCGAGCTCCGTGCATTATACCTGCCCATACCATAATGCTTCCCCCTTAAAACGGGACACGGGGTTGAGCTGCATTCAAGCGTGCTCATCCTCCAGATGCTCTCCAGACCAAAGTTCGTCGCGAGTCTGACACTAGGTAATTAAACAAGAATATTTAATCACTAAACATGACGAAATTCCAATTAGGTCCATTTGCTCTCATCTCCTCAGCCCATTGTAGTCACGTAATTTTGTGCTGTTAATTAAGCTTCGGAACACGTAGAGGCCTCTTTAAATGTAATCCTTTGTCATGGAGGCTTCTTGCTATGGTCTTTCTTGAAACATTTACTCCTTCAAGGAGAGCTAACTCATTTTTTATAGCAGTACTAGAAAGCAGGGAATTGCGTCGTGCAATTAGGGATATTTGAAGGTCTTGCACAGCAGTAGTAACTCTCTTGTTCCAGGCGAGTCTGTAACCTCGTTTGTCTCCCTGAATTTTTTAATATTCGCGAAACATCGCTTTGGTTAACTTCTACAATTTCAGCTATTGCAACTTGCCGGTAGCCCTGTTGAGACAGTGTTACTATTCTGACTCTATTAAACTGTGAAATAATGTTTCTGGGCATTTTAAGGCCAAAACAATGGTCAAATTTCTTCTGAAACCCAAGAGACCATAAATCGAAATGTGCAAGAGTTTGTAATAATATTGGGTCTGAACGATAAACATTGTTTACCATATCCATTTTAACAAAAAAAATGTTTATTACAGATTATCAAAGCTATGTGTAAAAATATATTCTTTAAATTCCTTTCCGTGTATTTTTTAACGATATATGCAATAATTTTGGCCATGTGTGTATTTATGTATCTGTAAAGGGGCGTCCAGACCAGATGAGTGAGCAGTAACGAGCGCGAGCGAACATTTATTCAAATTCGCTCGTGATTTCTGCTGCTCTCGAGCACATGATCAGCTTCCGTCCAGACCTAGCGATTATTTGTATGTTCGGCGTTGATCGGTGTGTGGCACTTCATATTCACAATGTCGGAAAAAATTATTGCTTGTGCGTCTTTCATTGTATTTTATAAATTGTTGAAACGTCAAAAGAGAAAACGACTGCAGAGGAGATGGTGGAACATAACTCTTTTTAAAAATCGAGTTTCTCATTGTGGTAACAATTTACCAAACGAGGTTGAAACAGAAGATTCTGGAAAATTTAAGAACTTTTGTCGGATGTCACATACATATTTTAATACTTATTAGATTTAATTGACATAAAAATAATGAAAAGCGATACCAATTACCGAAAAGCAATTTCACCTAGGGAAAGGCTAGCTATAACCTTACGGGTCTTGACAATTTTTGTACTCCTCTATTAGTTCTAAAACAACTTCATTCGGCCATTCCATTTTTAATATTCGATCGCAAACGTGGCAAACAAAATCCTATCCAAACCGAACGTGCAATAGCGCGAATTTTCTTTGATGTACCGACACGGCGTGGAACAGCGTCGAGCGCGAGCAAACAATCATTCGCTCGCTCGCAGAGCCATCCACACCAGTTAAGCGTTCCCATAGAACATACCCGAATTCTTGCTCGTTCTTGCTCGCTCATTCGGTCTGGACGCCCCTTAACAGTGAAAGTCGGAAATTCAGTGATTGTTATCATTCACTAGAAAATGCTAAAAATTACGCATTGGACCAGTGAATGTCGTATTTTAAAGAAATTTATCGACTTCTACCAGTAATTTCTAACATTCACTAGTGAAAATAACATTTACTAAAGGTTACCCATACTGTAAAAGTTATTCTATTGTACAGGGTAAATGTGGTGAGGAAGAGCGTTGGTGGAAGAACAAATAAAACTTTTAAGAATATTGAATCACCTCAATATTCAAACTGATCCACATATCGTAAAATTACAATATACTTCTTTAGTATATCTAAAATTATATAAAATAACGACATATAACCTTCTAAATACTAAAAAAACATAATAAACTTTTTAAAGTGTACAAAACAATTAAAAAAAAAGCATTCATAAACGGTTTTTTTTTCATGAGGTTTTTCATCGCGAACAAAATAAAGAATGTCCGAATTTTCTTTAACGGGAGCTATTAGTTTTTTTCAAACCCGCCACTTCAAGCATACACCAAAACGTTTAATAAGTTTATAGTAACTAGATTCCTTAATGACTTTTTCTCTGGCATGCTTAACTTTTGCTACGATGTCATTATATGAGATTATGAGAGCTGCACAGCACTTTTTACAACGATAACAAAACAATTATACATAACCACAAAAAACAAAGCGAATTTATGCTAGATGTCTGTCAACGTTGCCAATATTTAACCCAATTTAATGTTTTTCTTATACTGCCAATTATTCTACTTATCCTTATTTATCCTTATATTTTACAACAGGTGGCAACTGCGTAAACTGAATCTGAGAAACTCACTGCTATTCACTAGCGGGAATGCTAGTAATTTCACTAGCATTCACTAGTAAAAGTTTGTTTCAAAAGTAGCTGTTGAGCTTTTACTGACGTAGTTTTAGCAAATCAGTGAAAGTGAGCTTTTACTAGTAATTGTTAACAATCACTGATTACCAACTTCTACTGTAACATATCTACTGATTTTAGGGTACCTCAGGTTCGTGTATTGCGCTTAAAGCTCATGTGACCATTTGTATTTTTGAGTTTGGTTCATTCAACGTCATTATTATAATTTCATTCGATTTGATTTTGTGAATGACATCTACTACCTGGGTCTTTTGTCGTATCCACTCTATTCTTTTACGGTCAATCTTGGTTATTCCCAGCAGATTTCTTTGCATCGAGCATTGTGCGACCTGCAGTTCCCTTATGATGTCTGTTTTAAGTGTCCAGGTTTCGCATGCATAGGTTATGACTGGTAGAACACATTGGTCGAATGTTTTCTTCTTTAGATAAAGTGGCATTCTAGATTTGAATATGATTGAGTTTCTTCCATAAATACTCCATGCTAACATAACTCTTCTGTTGATTTCTGGTAGTAGAGATCCTGAGCTGTGTATTAGTTGCCCCAAATATAAATACTCTTCTTCTATTTCTAGTGTTGTGTTATTTATTAGAATGTGTTTTCTTTCCTCTAATTCGTTGTACATTAGCTTATTATAAATAAATAAATAAATAAATAAATAAATAAATAAATAAATAAATAAATAAATAAATAAATAAATAAATAAATAAATAAATAAATAAATAAATAAATAAATAAATAAATAAATAAATAAATAAATAAATAAATAAATAAATAAATAAATAAATAAATAAATAAATAAATAAATAAATAAATAAATAAATAAATAAATAAATAAATAAATAAATAAATAAATAAATAAATAAATAAATAAATAAATAAATAAATAAATAAATAAATAAATAAATAAATAAATAAATAAATAAATAAATAAATAAATAAATAAATAAATAAATAAATAAATAAATAAATAAATAAATAAATAAATAAATAAATAAATAAATAAATAAATAAATAAATAAATAAAATAAATAAATAATGGAAATAAATAAATAAATAAATAAATAAATAAATAAATAAATAAATAAATAAATAAATAAATAAATAAATAAATAAATAAATAAATAAATAAATAAATAAATAAATAAATAAATAAATAAATAAATAAATAAATAAATAAATAAATAAATAAATAAATAAATAAATAAATAAATAAATAAATAAATAAATGCCTTTATTGTCAATTTTTTTTTAATTTGTAGACAAAGGTAAATTAAACAAACAAAATAAACAAACAAGGTACACAAACAAACAAACAAAAGATAATACAAAACATTATACAAATAATATTGTCAGTCTTATTGTTTAAAATAAACATTTATAAATGTTTACAATGTCAGAGAACAAAAAAATAAAAACAACATTCAAAAATATTTAGCTAGTTTATTGTAAATATCAATGACCTCTAAATAAATTTATTTCGATGTCATTAGTAAATATAGCAATAGCAAACATTAGACCAGCTTTCAATGCTTTGCGAAATGAAGAAAATGATCTTATGGATTTGATTTCAAATGGCAGGTGATTGTGCATTTTTTTCGAGTTGTATAATATTGAACTTTTAACTAACTCTGAGCGTGGGCTAGGTAGATAAAGATCTTGCTTCGCGTTCCTGAGTGGATAAGTGTGAGATGGCCTTTCTTGAGAAGCTGATACATGTTTACGTATTAGGCAAACGGATTCAAATATAAATAAGGAAGAGTCAATATTTTTAATTTTTTAAAAAAGTCCTGGCAATGAGTTCTGCTGTTTAGTCCCAGTGAATATCGAACAGCTCTCTTCTGGAGCTTGAAAATGCGGTCAAATTGAGTCGCACAACACGTACCCCAGAATGGAAGGGCATACCTGAGGTGCGACTCAAAAAGTGCATAATAAACAGTTCTAGCCTCTGACAAGTTAAGCTCCTTAGAAACAGATCTTAAAGCAAAACAGGCAGAGCTCAATTTTTTCGACAAAGCTTCGATATGTATGTCCCACTTCAGAGAATTGTCTACAACAAGCCCTAAGAATTTTACAGACTTTACGACGTCAATGGAGGTGTTGTTAAGTACAAAAGGCTGCAGCGAGTTTTTATACGACAAAGCTTTAGTTTTAGAAATGTTGAGACTCAGGAGGTTCGAGTCGCACCAAGATTTAATAGTGATTAAGTCATTTGATATAATTCTATGAAGTGCCGTGACGTCCTTGTTGCTCCAAATGAAGCTAGTGTCGTCCGCAAAAAGACATATTTTGCCACTGATGTTTATGTTAGCAATGTCGTTAATAAAAGAAGTAACAAAATAGGGCCTAGTACTGAGCCTTGTGGTACTCCACATTCTATTGGCTTGCTAGAAGACAACGTGGTATCCATCCTCACAAGTTGACTTCTGTTGCTCAGATACGACTTCTGAAACTCAGATACGATCTCAGAAACCATTCGAGAGATGTTCCTCTGAACCTATAGTGCTCCAGTTTATTAATTAGGATCTTATGATTTACTCAATCGAACGCCTTAGAAAAATCACAGAAAATTGTTGCTGTAGAATGATGGTTATTTAGGCTGGAGTAAACTTTATTAAGGAGGGAAAACATAGCGTCATTTGTGGACTTGTTGCTTATAAATTCAAATTGATATTCAGTAAGTATTTTGTACTTAAACAGAAAAGATACCAGCCTTCTTTTAACCAACCTTTCTATGATCTTAGATAGCGTTGGAAGGAGTGCAATTGAGCGATAGTTAGAAGCTTCATCTTTGTCTCCTCCTTTATGCAGAGGAATGATTATTGCCGTCATTATTGCTGGCTGTATTTAGTTCGTTAATTTGTGCTTGTAGTTCTTCAGAACTATTGGCAATTAGGTTAAATCGCTCTTAACCTAACATAAAAAAAAACAATATAAAATATACAATGCAAAAATATACAGAAACGCCAAATTAAATTACCAAATAAAATATTTGATAACGTTCTCACGTCATCTCGAATATAAATATTTTTTTCCCGCTCCAGGCAAAAACAAAAATAAATCTCGTCATTTTGTAATTGCGTTATAAATTTCAGGATTAAAAGATGGAACGTATGAAAAGCTTTACAACAGCACGAGGGCCTCGTTTTTATTATTAAAAATGTTTTGTTTTTCTCCTCTGTTTTTGTTGTAAATATTTCAGGTGAATTACAATAAAAAAAATATCGTGGCTATAAAAACAAGCTATTAATTAATGAATTGTTTTGCGTTGCGCTCACTCAAATATGTTTCATATTTGATGATTTCAAAGCGGTTCTTTTTGGTAATTTTTCTAATGTGCTTTATTATCCGGATGATATTAAATAAATAATTACTTTACGTGATATAAGTCCAATCCGTTAAAAACAAGGATCATATTTTATTTACTACAACGGGGAATTAAATTTTAACACATTTCCCGAGTGTCGTCAACCAGAAAATAAAATTTTTCAGACATTAAAAATAATTTAAAGACTTACGAATTGTTAAGTTTGAAAGCTTATCAATATTCTAACGATGAATATATTAAATATTATAATTAATAGATTGAATATTTAAGAAAAAATAGAGTTGGACTTCAAAAAAATGTTCAAATGTCCGAAACAAAAAAAATATTAAGTGTGGCATATCATTGGATTCAGGAAACCGAGTTCTTTCAAAACATAAAATAAAAAATTCAGGTCCGTATTCAAAAAAATTAAGTTGGCCTCTGTATCTGACAAAGTATCAGCTAATTTGAAAATCTAAAAATACTATCAGATAGCTCTAATAAAATGGCTATGAGAATGTGCAATTAGATTTTTGATTTTCTAAAACGTAACGACAGGAAAAAATAAAATTGATTTAAAAAAATTCGTTTTTCCAAAAAACTCAGCAATCCTTGAATTTTTTTTGAAAACTTTTTTGATCTTTGTGAACATCCGAAAGCGCAACTTTGCCCCAATTTAACTATCTTCGTATCTAGTTACTGTTACCGAGATACCAATGCACGTACCTCGAATTTGTAGCACCCTGTATACAGAGTGGTCCGAACTATTTTTTGGAGACTTCGGCAGTATTTCTATACAGGTATTCAGTATTTTTATACAGGTATGGACGAGTCATATTGATATCAAAATCAAATTTGTCAAGTCAAAAAACTCCCAGTCACGAATTTTCATCCAAATATTGACGTTACTTCAGAAATTATTTGGAAAAAATCGAAATAAAAATGAAACTTTTACACCCTGTATCTCCGAAACTAAGCATTTTAAGACATACATTTTTACGTTAAGTTTTTTACTTATTTTTATCTGCAGAACATGCTGTCTAAGTTTCCGGAATACAGTTCGAACCACCCTGTAGATGAGCTAATATAAACTTTTTTTCTTAAAAACATACGAGAAGTTATAGAATAAACACACTAAGGTATATCCAAAATTTACCATTTCTGAAAAATAAATAATAATATTTTTACAGCCAAAATGACATCTACTGAAATTTGATACTTATTCTCTTCTCTATTCGAATTTTTAAAAATATTCTGAATTTACATTTTTTTATTCTTATATTCCGTTTATAATGTAACAAAGTGTATGCAGTAAACACAACGAAATATTTTTGCAGAAATTATTTACAATTCAAATATGTAGAGAAAAATTAAAAATTTAAATACAAAAATTGGCATACCGGTGTATATGTTAGCGTGCACAATATGCTACTTTTTATCGGTATTTTAATAGGAAGTAAATTTTACGTTTTGTTTTAAAATTTTACAGCAGATTGAAAAGATCGACAATGTTGTATTATTTGCATTTTTTTCATTGATCTGTTTAAGTCTGTTGCCATACATTAATATTGTCTAATGATGGCTGAATACATTTAATACATTCAATACATTTAAAAAATGTAATATACCAAATACCCTGTGAATGCGATAAATTTTACATTGGTGAAACATCTTAAATGTTAGAATTAAAGAACATAAAAAAACATTATTTAAGAAAGGGAGATTTTCACAAATCTAAGATTTGTCAGAATTCATGGGACACAGGGCACAGAATAAATTTTAATAACGCCAAAATTATAATGAAAGCAGCGATAGCCTCTAAAAGAAAAATAAAAGAGGCTTTTTTAATTCAATATAATAAAAATAAATGTATGGCTCATGCATCTGTAGATTTTAGAAATGTATGGCAATCGCTTCTTTGATTTTAAAGAACATAACATAAATAAACATAACATACGTAAAATTTAAAAATAATCATACAGAAAGTTTAGGCTTTTTGGTTTTACCTTATTCAGTAATTGTTAATTTTGAAGTTTAACTCATTGCCTGGAAACTTATAGGGTGAAATTTTGATAAAATAATTTAGTACACACTAAAAACGCGGTATGTCGCTAGTGGTAGGAAAAATAATTTTTAGAGGTTACTAGTTTATTTGGTTGCCTGTGATATGCATATACAGGGTGTTTCCTAATTAATCTAAAAAATAAAAAATCGTTAGAAAACGAATTAAGGCGGGCTCTTAATAAGTATATTTATATTTTTCTCGACAACCGTTTGATGAACAAGAAAAACTCAAAAGATCAATTTTGTTGAAAAGGATGGCCAGTCAAGAAAAAAATATATTTTCTTTAAAAAAGCAGTGGTGTACCATTTATGTTAAGCCAAAAATCGATTTTTTTTAATTTTTAACACCCTGTAGATCAGAAAGGAAGTACTTTAGACCTAATGGTTATATAAAAATTATTTTAAGAACACATGAGAAATCACACCATAATTTTTTTAGACTAATTCGAAAACACCCTGTATATTGTCAACTTGACAATGACTGCTGATAAATAAAAAAAAACCTTTTCAGTGAAAAAAGCCTGATTTTCGCAGGAAAAATTTTGATTTTTATTGAATTTGGGCCTGCGTTTGCAAATACTCGTTTGTTTGTTAATTTTCTATCTATCTAAATTTTAAATATCATAGTCAGAAATAGTTTTATTATTTATTAACTGTAAAAATGGTGTTTTCTTGTTGTGTTGCATCTTGCAAAGAAACTAACAAAAGTGCAAACATGTACGTGTTTCCAAAAGACGATAAGGTATGTATCTTAGATAAAAGAAAATATATGGTATGTATTCGTTGTTTGATTTTTTTTTCGTTCACTTTAAAATCTATAAATCTCGGTCTATTCATTAGACAGCCAGTCGACTTACGATACATGAAACTCTGTAAAATAAATAAAAAAAATAAATTGTAAAATATATATATTCTTATGTTTTATTAAAGTTACTCTGATATACTAATATATCAGTGTAACTTTAAAAATAAATCCTTTGAATTCAAAAAATATAAAAATAAAAACATTTACAGCAGAAAAGGCGAAGGCGCTGGGTTAAACGTAGTCTCCACTAAAAACACGGAGGGGCGCTTTGACCCAAAATTTTACTATTAAGTTTCATATCTATCTTAATAGTAGATTATTTTCTTTTATCTATATATGGTTTAACTTAATATAATGTCATTTTAACAGAACGTCAACGGTTTCTTTTAGACGTATCCGTTTTAAAAAGTAAAGTGTTCTCGAATAGTTCAATTCAAATATTTTAAATAGTTTTTTTCTTCATTCTTTGTATTTTTTTGCTTCCGACGACGGAAAGAGATAAACTTTCCGAAACGTTAAGCATTTTTTTCTTTGTTAGGGAAATTTTTATAACTGTAAACGTAACTTCTGAAAAGCAGCGTCCGTTTAGGTTTAACGCAGAAGTGTTTACAAAAAATAACTATTTTCGTCATACTATATTGTTATATTATTATAACATAAGCAAAATCAGAATGGAAAAGATGCATATAACGTCCGCCGGACGTTATCATAACGGCCGGCGGCCGTTAAGTTTCTAAGGTAATCGTAACGTCTGTCACCTGCAACAATGACTATTTATTGTCAGTTGGACTTTTCAAAAATTGGGAAAATAGACCATAGCGAGATGTCGCGAGAAATTCCGTTGGAAATACAGGAGGAAGCGGCTGCGGCTACTCAAAATTATACTTCCGACTATAACCAGAGAGAGATATCAGCAGGAATATGACAATTTTTTGAAGTGGCGGCAGGATAGAAGTATAAACAGCGTAAATGAAGCGGTATTGCTGGCTTATGCTAAAAGAATGTCTGAAATGTATTCTCCTACATCACTGTGGACAAAGATATCCATGCTGAAGCTTGCGTTGAGAGTATATGAAAACATCGACATATCAAGGTAAAAAGCCATTATATTCTTCGATATTTAATCATACTCATCTAAATTATATTTGTTCATAGATTTGGTAAACTGTTCATGTTTCTGAGGCGCAAAAACGAAGGTTATTCACCAAAAAAAGCCAAAGTTCTGTCGGAGAATGACATAAATAATTTTCTACTGGATGCCGATGATTACACCTGGTTACTCGAAAAATTGTATTGGTGCTTGGTATTCTTGGAGCTTGTAGGCGCAGCGAGCTTTGGTCACTCACAGTTGATGATTTCGAAGATTCGGAGAAAAATATTCTTGTCTCATTAAGAAATACTAAAAATAAGAAAGATAGGAAATTTCTTATTCCAAAAACGGGCCTTCCGTTTGATGCCTATGGTTTATACAAAAATACATCAACCTGCGTCCTCGTAACTTTGACAATCCAAAATTTTTCATTGGTTACAAGAAAGGCAAGTGTGTTAAGCAAATCGTCGGTATACATACCATCGGGGAGCGTACCGCAGAAAATTGCAAAATTTTTTGAACTTGGAGAATCCAGAACGTTATACAGGGCATTCATTTCGTAGATCATCAGCAACCATGCTCGCCGAAAATGGTGGTGATTTACTATCGCTAAAGGAGCTAGGAGGATGGGAGTCTTCAACAGTGGCAGAAACTTACATAGAAAAATCAGTTTCCAAAGAATGAAAATAACAAATCAACTTTTTTCATGATAGCTCCAAAAATAATGTGTCTTTAGTGGATACAAATATTTGCCATTCTTCAGTAGCATCATCTTCTTCTATAAAATCTGTAAATCCCTGGGAAGGATTACAGATTTCTAAGAACAACAAGTGCACTTTTAATTTCCATGTTCATTATCATGAAAAATGAATTTTAGTATAAGACATTATGTATTTTTATCCTTACTTGTGTTATTGTTCAATAAAATTTGTTATTAAATAGTAGTGTTTATTGCTCTAAAAAATCTGCAGTATGACGAAAAATCTAGAACGCAACACGGCCGATAACAAATAACGGCCTTGGCTGCTTATGATCCTCGGCTATCGCCTCGGATCACAAACTTCAGCCCGGCCGTTATTTGTTGTTTATCGGCCTTATTACGTTAATAACTATTTATTTTGTAGATTTTTCTTGCAGTGCAGTGGCGCAAAAGAATTTTTTTGGAGAGGTGATTCTGTTTGTTTGTGAATGCAGTGTTCATTCATCAATTAATAGAATACTTAAATGCTCCTGATTTTATTTAGTCTGGTTTATTTTATGGGGAAATGTTAAAGACAGTGTTTATAGAACTCGACAAACTAGTGTCGATAACATGAGAGAAATTATTGTAGCTGCTTTTCGAGGTAGAACTCCACGTATGCAAAAAATACAACTTTGATGTGTACTACTACTGCCGTTACTCGCTGACGTGTATATGACACGCATTAGAAGATGGTCACGCAAGGCGTTTCCTTTCATGAGCTTTTCAGTGTTGCAGTATAATAACGAACAACTTTGATGTATGATTAATATTCCCTACCGACCCTTAAACTGACAGCAGTGTTCTGGTGTTATACAGGGTATTTTAAAAACATGTTCCATCGCTCGTGGGCAAATTCCTCGTGTAAAAATAAAATTAATTTTTTATATCAACATAAACTTAATTCTTTTCGAATTATTATTATTTTCTTCAAAGCACCTGTAGCGATTCAAATGACGTTTTGGGTTTGAAAATTACTTTAAGTGTTACTTAAGTGTAAGGCTAAAAAATGTTGACAGATTCACAAGGAACGTGCATGTGGGTTATCAGTGGAAATAACTGACTATACTCTGTTTTTTTTTTTCTCAGGTAAAATTCCGACAGACGATGAAAAAGCAGATGTCGTCTCTTGTTGTTTAAAAACAAGTTTGTTAATTTGTCAAACTCTTGCAAAGGTTATAGCTTTGTGCCAAATCTTGTCAAATAGAAATGATAAATATTTTGCATTTTGCATTTTGGACTGTGTTACTACGTGGAGGAAAAATCGAGTGAAAATTAACTGTAGAACCCAGAGCACAGTTTATGGTTAATACTCGCTGCCCAGGCAGAAAGTCTTATACAGATACACCAATAAAGTTACTATCAATAAAGTTCGTATACCATCTCGTCGTAGATAAGTGCATCTCGAATATGGTAGAAGGACCATACTAAAAACTCGAGTAGCTGTAAAATATCGACATCACACGATAGGTAAATAATGGATTTTAGTACTGCAGAAAAATAATGTCAAAAGGTACTGGTTTAAAAAAATTAAGATTAAAGTTAATTAATCAACCTGTGAGGTATAAAATTTGGTAAGTTACTTGTCAGTCAAATTTTAAATACATATATTAAATTCCTGCTATGCGTTCCAGTTGTACCAACTTATTTATTTGTAAAATAAAATAAACTACTTTGTAATTAAAATGACAGACACATCTATCACTGTCAAGGATCTTCTCGTTGGACAGACTATACCAAATGTCTCTGATCTACCAAATACGTACACTTATTTACAACTCACCCTGTAAGAAAGTTTAAACTTACAAACAAAAATCATGTGAATATTGAAAAAATATTTAAATTTCTGTTTACATTTATCGGCTTTAATTACCAAAATTAATAAATTCGCAAAATTAATAAACATTCGATAATGTAATATGATGTTTACCGCTTAATATATTCAAATTTGTAATTATATTTGCACAGAGTTACATTTCCATGTACGATTTCCATTAAAATTCAACCGCAACGAACTAAACCCGGATTTCCCATTGGCATTATATCGCATTATTTGGTCCACTCAAAATATTAAGCTAATTTTTTGTAATTTCATTAAAAAACGAGCTTGTATATTTAAATTGGATTTGTTTGCGAAATGTAATTCAAACATTTACGTTGTCCGGCAAAACGTTTTTGGAATTAAAAGATTCTAGAAAATTAAAAATTACTGGTATAATAGTGTATGCTTGTTTTTAATAGGGTAATACGATCGTTTTATTTTGTTCAAAACACATTATAACAATTAAATCTGCTTTATTTAAACAGAAAATACCCGGTTTACGAATATCATAAATACAATAAAACTGAGGATCATAAAATTCGTAATAAAATTAATTTCAATATAGCATTATTATACCGGGTGCGTCTTAAAAGTGGCTCACCCCCCACAACTTTTTTATTTTTTCAGATAAAAAACGAGATTTGGTATATTAGTATATGACATAAATTAGGATTGATTGACGTATTCAATCTTTTTAGACCACTTTCTGTTTCATGGGAAATGACTACAACTTTTGATTTTTAAATGGCATCCTCGGTATTTTTTACTTTATTCGATAGAAAATGACACTCTGAATAGAATGACATATATACGGCTACGTTAAAAACACTAATTTTTAATCAAGGAGCCTTGGAAAAATATAATAATAATGTTTTTCGTGTCTTGTCCTGGCCGATTAAAAGATGCCCAAATCGTATTTTTGATCATATCTCAATTTTTTCATTTTTTACGAATAATTTGGTACCACGCACTTGGTATTTCGAGTCAAATTGTCATTATGAACTGCCATGTTACAATTACCAATAAACCATATACGAGAATATCAAAAGTATGTATAATATGATATGACATTCTATGCAGAGTGTCATTTTCTATCGAATAAAGTGAAAAAATACCGAGTATGTCATTTAAAAATCAAAATTTGTAGTCATTTCCGGTGAAACAGGAAGTGACCGAACACAACTGAATACGTCTTATGATATATACTAACATCACAAATGCTGTTTTTTTTATTTAAAAAAATAAAAAAGTTATAGGGGTGAGCCTCCTTTGAGACGCACCCGGTATAGAGTGAGTCTCAAATAAGTCTTCACTGTTCGGACGGCATGAAGTTTGTCAGTATCAGGTAGTTACTAACCAGAACCGTTGACTGAAAGAATTGGGAAGAGACGCAACCTAATAGGCAAATTCGTGGCAAGGGTCATTTGATTTTCCCTTACGTCCCAAGTGCTGTACGGTGGTGCCTCTACTCGTTCTGCGGCCAGCTCATAAAACACTCATTTTCTCTAATTCTGCTAGCGCAGGCATATCGAAGACGGTGCGGAGTTGAAAGCGACAGTGTTGCCATATTAAAATGTGTAATATCGGTAATACGTTTGACGAAAATATCTTTGGCTGAAAAATCCGCTTTTTATGTATTGAAAATTTATTCGTGTTAAACATAGAATAAACAACAAAAATAAAAATTCTTTTATAGGTACTGAATATTACGTATGATCGAAAAAAGTCGTTTAGTTGGATTGGAAATGACGAACTATTGATATTTACCATAATATTTTACATATGAAATATCAGCGATTTTCATTTCCGAGCCAACTCTTACGTCGTCCTTTGTTTAATCATATATATTATATTACCCACAAAATTCGTAAATCTACGGATTCATCCATAGTTCTGGCAACACTGTTTCATCTGTTTCACTGTTCGGCAACCACCCACTCTGTCGATTGAAAGCAGAACTACGGTACAGTATTCTTTATCCGCTGCGCTGTAAAGGACTACCAGCGCGCAGCGGCGCAGAGCTAAACTAAATCTCGGACAGGTTGACTAACGGCGACGGTATCGCCAGTTATATCTCGGACAGGTTTTGTGCCACAAAATCGCCCATAAGGTTGCGCATCTCCTTCAATCTACGCTAAAACAATGCAGTTCTTAATAGGCATTTTTCTGCATCCAAAACTAAAACAACTAATAGTATATTATAAACCTCGGAGGAAAGTTTTCATTATTGTCTCGAGATTTAGTTAATCTCTCAATAATAATGAAAACTTTCCTCCGAGGTTTGTATACTATTTTATTTACAACCACATCATTAATTAAAAATAGGGACAGTATTTTATTTTGAAAAAAATATGCGAAAATTTGTCGTTTTCTGTTTTGGTATTTCGATATCTATAGTTACCGGACTTAACCTTCAACAGTAAAACAAACAACTAAGTGATGAATATTCGAATTAATATAACATAGAAAACCAGAATGTTGTCGGAAAGTTCTGAAAATGAAGACTACCTTAATATTGGTACTCCACCAGAACTTACAGAAGCTGCAAAAAGAGCAGAAGCCAGTTTACTTCCAGAGAAAACTAGGGGATGATATGAAATATCATTGAAAGTATACGAAAAATGGTGTGCCGAAAGAAATGCTAAGAATATTGCTTCGGAGACAGTTTTGATGTCGTATTTTAGCGACATGGCAAGGCAGAAAAAGCCATCTACTCTTTAGGCTACGTACAGCATGTCAATGAGTGAAACACATCATCAAATTTGACCATTAATTTCAACAAATAAATGTATTAAAATCTTCAATTATTATTGTTAATCTTCTTGTTTATTTTTGTTGATGTTAGATAAGTATTTAATAAAGATATTACAAGAATATTTTGCTTAATTAAATAAGGCGAGAAATAAGAAAAACCGAGTGAGGGAAATGGGTGAGGGAATAAATGTAGATAATTTGACACTTTCAATTTTTTTAAAAGTCAGTAATGTCAGTATTACATAATAATATGTGGTTGTAAATAAACTAATTTTACGTACCATTTGCGTGAAAATTTCATTAAAAAATCTATTATGAAGCTTTTTCAAAACATAATGTGACACCATGTATATTTTTAATTCCATAAAAAAATCAAATAGTTTTCAAAATAATTTTATTATCTATATTCCCCATTCAGAAGTTTATATTCACGTTCTTCTTTTCCTACTCCGACTTTTCATATTAATTGGACCAATTATCACACCAAATCCAGAATTTCTTCCACCGCTACAGAACCCTAGGCAAACGAACACTCGAGCTCAAGCCCGAGTCCTATGGTATATTAAACTAATTTCGTGCCTTCGAAAGTTTCGTTTGCCAGGCAGGATCTCCTATGGAGCGTTGCAGTATAATAACGAACAACTTTGATGTATGATTAATATTTCCTACCGACCCTTAAACTGACAGCAGTGTTCTGGTGTTATACAGGGTATTTTAAAAACATGTTCCATCGCTCGTGAGGAGATTCCTCATGTAAAAATAAAATTTATTTTTTATATCAACATAAACTTAATTCTTTTCGAATTATTATTATTTTCTTCAAAGCACCTGTAGCGATTAAAATGACGTTTTGGGTTTGAAAATTACTTTAAGTGTTACTTAAGTGTAAGGCTAAAAAATGTTGACAGATTCACAAGGAATGTGCATGTGGGTTATCAGTGGAAATAACTGACTATACTCTGTTTTTTTTTCTCAGGTAAAATTCCGACAGACGATGAAAAAAAGCAGATGTCGTCTCTTGTTGTTTAAAACAAGTTTGTTAATTTGTCAAACTCTTGCAAAAGGTTATAGCTTTGTGCCAAATTTTGTCAAATAGAAATGATAAATATTTTGCATTTTGCATTTTGGACTGTGTTACTACGTGTGTAACTCAAGAGCAAATTAAGTGTTATCCAAACCATAATTTACAGTTAATATTCAAAGACACAGTTTGCCAGAGAGTTGCAAATTAGCCACAAATAAAGTTTGTATAACATCTTGTATATAGTACCAAAAACTGGAGTATCTGTAAAATATCATCACACGATAGGTAAATAATACATTTTAGATAATACAGATAACTGGTTTAAAAAAATCAAGATTAAAGTTATTTAACCCACTAACTTACTTCAGTAAGTGTTATTATTAATAAAATATTTTGTTTTATTTATTCTTTTGCAATATTATTTTTTTTAATTGTACATAATTTATATTGATAAATGTAATAATAAATTCAGACTGTTGCTTGAGATTAAACTAAGAACTAGGTATGTGGTGTTAAGGTAACATCTGGTATGGGTGGTGTTTTGTTTAAAATACACCCTTGTTAATTTTGTTTTGTATTAACACATACCGTAATTTTTTTAATATAACAACTCGATTAGATTTTTTCAGTTTTATACAGTTTTTTTTTCACAATATTTTGAAGTAATCAATTGTCACTCAAATTTTAAATATATTAATTTTCTGCTATGCGTTCCAATTTGTACCAACTTATTTTTTTGTAAAATAAAATAAACTACTTTGAAATTAAAATGACACATCTATCACTGTCAAGGATTTTGTCGTTGGAGAGACTATATTTTTTCTTTTGCTAACAAAATTGAGTAGGCCGATTAATGCTGATTAAAAGTTCTATTTTGATATTTTGCGTTTATCTCATATCTCATATCTCATGAAGAAAAAATATTCCAATCATAACGCATATGCACGTCTCTGGTAAATCTCTCGACAGTTTTTTAGCATTAGAATATATAGTACTTATAGCCATCTTTTACTCTCAAAATATCATTCGAATTGCTTAATGCACTTGGATGCCATCCAATATCTATATAATAAAGGAATCTATATAATAAATCGAAAAAAACGAATCTATTTACGTTAGGAATAAGAATGACGGGTAAATGTATTTTACAATACCAATTAAACAAAAATAAAAATATTCTGTTTTAAAAAAGAAAACAGGTACAAAACCTTCAAAGATTTATGGTTTTCTGTAAAGATAATCGCGTAACACTTTCTCCGAAAATTCATTAAGTGCGAAAAGGATTCTGTTTACTTCAAAAATTACGGTCCGGAGGTGGATGATCGGGGAAAAGTTGCTTCTTCGCGAACCCCCCGACGATAATCATTTATAAAACGAACCCCCTGGGGGCTGGGGAGCAGTAATAAAGGGGTGCCGAAAAATAAGTCGGGAAGAAAGGAGTTTATATTCGATATTAAGAACGGAGAGGGAGAGTTACGCCTCAAGGTTTTATCCGGAAGATTTGTTTCAGACTCGGTTTTGAGATTTGTAATTTTTGTATTTAGGTTGATTATATGCCGTAAATTTAACGTTTTTAGGGGGAAGGATAAATTTGTTCTGTTTTTTTTATTATTTTACACGGTAAGTTTTAAATAAGTGCAAATAATTTTAGAGGTATTATATTTCGAACCCAGAAACACACATTGAGGTTTTTTTCGAGGCGAATTGGAATAATTTTGAACGATTTTTTGGATTTGTTTGTAATTTTCAGTTAACAAACATAATTGCATGATAGTATGGCAATAGTTGATTACATTTACAAGAAAGAAAACCCAGTGATTCTCAAAAGAGATCCAGTGTTTCTCAAAATTAAGCAAAAAATCATTTTTTTTAATTTTCAAAGTAAAATAACTCGGTTCTTTTGGACTTATTTGATAAACGGTAAAGAGAAAATATCGATGGTCTAGTTCACAAAAAATTATTTGTTTGCTTAAAACAAATACAACTTCTTAGCTAGTTTTAGTTTAAGATTATTTTGATAAAGAAATTATTATCATATACATTCACATTATGCAGTGTAAAGACCACTATGTTTTTATTTTTTTGCTTTATGATTAAACTATTAATTATATATTAGAACTCTTTCAATATGCGAAATGAAAAATATTAACAACTGAACATCTATTTTAATGTTTAAATTTATTTATGTAAATAGGGTGTCCGTTATTTACAAAGTGGATTATTTCTCTCACGACGCTCTCTAAATTTTTAGTTTATTGTCTAAAAAAATAACAGACTATTGTAGACCCTTAATATTCACAATACACCTTGCCCCAAAGACGAATCGTCCCATTTAAATTACATGGCAATTTGCCACATTTTGCAAATCATTTTTTTTCTATCGAACTTGTTCTCTCGCAGCCATGACAATATTATTGTACAGAATTGAACGCTCTACAAAAAAGGTCTTTTACTATTTTTCGATAAACCTACTCCTTCAAAAGTTATTCACGGTTAAAGTTAACCACTCCGTAAATTCCTAACTTCTTCAACTTTTTTAACAAAATTACGATTATTTTTGAAAAGTTTAATCTATTACTGTAAAAATATACAATTCTGATGGTGTTAAGGTTGGGAATAAGAAATCTTCAAGTCTAATGAAGTTTAAACCATTTAAGTATAGCTGATTTATTTTAAAAAACAATGTTTATTAAAATAAATCAGCTATACTTAATCTATCTTAATACTATCAGCTTAAATGGTTTAAAGTTTGTAAATAACGGACACCCTAATAAACAAACGAGTTTGCTATACATTTACATTATGCATTCCAAAAACATAAAATTATTTTTTTATCACCTGTGACAGCACATTTAATTTAAATATTTATGAACCATGATTATACTATGAATTATATATTATAAATATTTCAAATGCAAAGAGAAAATATAAAATAATACAGTCTCTTAACCAGTCTATAGTTGAAAATTATTTTTAGAAAGAAATGCGTCTCATATACATTTACATTATGCATTGCAAAAACATCAAGCTATTTTTATGTCTCCTGGGACGGTACACTATAAAAACTAATTATTAGGCTTTTTCTCTATATGGATTAACCAGATTACCGCAAGCTATTGCTAGGTTATTCTATTAATTTCAACTGTATTTTTTAGATATTGTGAATGACCGTAAACTAAAAAGTATAAAGTATATTGATACCACTAATTTATTTCACTAATGTCGAGCTTCTGAATCAAGCTTAAGAGTTTGATATCTAATTTCAAAAATTCTGCTACTTTCAGCGTCCATGCTTCCACACCATATAACAAAACGGACCAGACATACCACTTCACCATTCTGTATCTGAGGCCGAAGTTCAAGTTCCTATCTGTGAGAAATATTCGAAGTTTCAGAAAAGATCTTGCTTGTTCTATCCTGCATTTGATCTCCTGATCTGGATCCCACGATTCGTTAACCATGCATCCCAAATATTTAAATTGTGTGACCTGCTTGATGACCTCTCCATTTAAGTAAATTCTGGTGTTCGGAATATTGTTTCTGCTAACAGCCATAAATTTAGTTTTTGTAGTATTTATGTTTAAACCCAGTCTTTGGCTTTCATTGTTAACCTTATTTAGAAGGATTTGGAGATCATTTGCATTGTCTGCCAATATCACTGTGTCATTGGCATATCGGATATTATTAATTTATTTTCAAACCAATGGGACTATCGGAGATTGACTCAGTGAATGCTCTTTCCATATATAAATTGACTTTCTCCACTTATTTCCTCACATTTTTTGTACAGTCTTGTATGCAGCACCCGTAGAAAGAGCTTAAGGAAGTGGCTCATTACACTAATAAGACGATACACTTTACACCAAGTTGCGTTCCTTGACTTGGGTAGCGTGATAAACGTAGAACGAAGCCAGTCTTCAGGGATGTGAGGGGTGTCATAGATGTTATTGAAAAGCTGTACTATAGTTTTTAAGTTTTGTTCATTAATTAAGTGGAACGTTTCCGAATATATATCATCAGGCCCTGGAGTTTAAGACCAAACTTAGTAAATAGAAACTGTTTTAAGTTAAAAATTCTGAATGCTCTATAATTTCAACAAAAACCTTACTAAAATTAAGTTGAATAGATTAAAGTCCTACTAAGCTCAATTCTTTTCAAGTAAAAATAAAATCTACTTACATTATTTGGAGACGTAAAATTCCGATTTCTGGCCATGTAAGCTTCCGCCAGCGGTGTCACGTTCTGGAGGGGCGCGCTCGGTGACGTGGCCGCCGACGCGGGCGGCGATCCGGCAACGTTGCGTCCGAAATCGGCCGGATTCCCGGAAACGGACAGCGCTGAATTATTCAGACCCGGAGTCTGTGCGGCCGAGCCCAGTTGATAGTCGGAATCTGGAAAAGAAAACGAAGAGGAGTTGAGAGATGAAGTCGGTAATCTCTCCGTTCGGAAGAAATCTCTCTGTTAGGAAGGCGTCGATGTGAATCTGTAGTGATTTAATTTAATGTTATGATTTTTGGGCATAATGTTATGGTATTAATGTTATGATGTTTGATGTAAAACGAGATTTGGTATGTTAGTATATGACATAAATTAGGATTGATTGACTACAATTTTTGACATTTTCGAATATTGTTTAATTGAAATTGTAACACGAAATACCAAGTGTGTGGTATCAAATTATTCGTAAAAAAATGCTAATAAAAAATAATGCTAATGTTCCAAATATGCTAATGAGCCACTCTTGTTCCATTTGAAAAAATTGAGATATGATTAAAAATACGATTTGAGCATTTTCTAACTAGCCAGGATAAGACATTAAAAACATTAGACGATCAAATCTATTTTTCAAAGGCTCCTTGATTAAAAATTAGTATTTTTAACATAGTCATGGCACACTAGATTGAATTTTAAAATACGATTTCTTATTAAGCAAGAATGTCAAAAGTTGACATATGATAATATGTCATTCTATTCAGAATGTCATTTTATATCCAATAAAGTAAAAAAAAATACTGAAGCTGCCATTTAAAAATCAAAAGTTGTGGTCATTTCCGGTGAAACAGGAAGTGGCCAAAAACAATACAATTGAACAGGTCAATCAATCTTAATTTATGTCATATATTAACATACTAAATCTCGTTTTTTTATCTGAAAAAATGAAAAAGTTGTAGGGGTGAGCCACTTTTGAGACGCACCCGGTATATTTATTTATTTTGATTCAGCAAATACAAACAAAAGGTAAACAAACCGTTTGTTAGTTTATAGTTTGATTTAAGCTATTTGCTTGAGCTAGAAAATTCATTAAATACTATGTTATAGGGTTTTTTAAACAGTTGAGTTTATATGTCCAGAGAGGAACTTTTACATACGTGAGTGACAGCTCTGTGTCATTTTAATTCAAAATTTATAATTGTATTTGGCTGCCGAAATCGTACTTTCTTTTGTTCTTAAGAAACATCTTTTTGTTAACAATTTAGATAAATTATTCTAAGCATATTTCTTTTTTTACTTTTAAATACACAACATAAATAATATTTCCATGGTATATTACTAACGTTGTAATTTGCGAACTCTCTAGTAGGTATAATGGCTTTATTCCGGAAATTTCCTTCATTATTTCTCTAAGTCTTTTTTAATGAAATACGATCATACCGTGTAATTATTTTCTCCGAATTTAATTAAACTCTTTTCACGTTTCTTAGGTATATAAGAAATGAGGTAGTTGCGCACGATGAAAACAGCTTAAACTAGAGATGGGTTGACTTTGAACGATAAGTTAAAGTTAAACTTTATTAAATATTATTTATGTGTAGACTTAACATGTATTATATTAGTAAAATATTATTCAAGAAACTGATTGGATTATATTTAGTAAAATAATTTGGATAGCACGTGTTTTAATGGGATAATAAAATTATTTAATGAAATAAATAATAATATTTGAATTAAAATTAACTAGAGGTAAAATCATATTTCATTTTTATATAACTAGTAATACCAAATTTGGTCGCGATCGGACGATATCAACTTTTGACGTTTCATGCGTCACAATTAACTGTTACACTGACGCTTGTCGTACACGGTCAAATTGGCCTTGATCCAATCTATCGAGATACGAAATTTCATTTAAATCGGACTATTTTTTATTTGAGTCATTGATAATGGGGTTTCGTAGTGCAAGAAATGTCAAAATATGAAAAGATGGGGCTAAATAGATAAAAAAAATTTAAAAAAAAGAGAATAAAGAATATAAAAAGTATTATTTTTAGAGGCTATCTAAATAAATATTTAGATAGCCTCTAAAAGAAAAATAAAAGAGGCTTTTTTAATACAATCTAATAAAAATAAATGTATTGCTCATGCATCTGTAGATGTTAGTAATGTATGGCAATCGCTTCTTTGATTTTAAAGAACATAACATAAATAAACATAACATACGTAAAATTTAAAAATAATCATACAGAAAGTTTGGGGCTTTTTGGTTTTACCTTACTAAGTAACTGTTATCAGGTAGTAATTGTTAATTTTGAAGTTTAACTTCATATAATGTCATTTTAACAGAACGTCAACGGTTTCTTGTAGACGTATCCAGGGGTGGGAAAGTGAAATAGCAAAAGCGGTTCCACCGTTTCCACGGAAATTTCAAATAAAATAGTTCCAGCCTCAGGCGCTAGGTGGTAGTGCAATTAATTTTTAGGTTAAGAAGTTGCTGCTAGTTATTGCCAGATGGTGTTAAATCAGAATTTTATTGTAGTTTCCATAGTTTTCAACGGCCATTGTTATACTATTGTCAAATTCTCAAAAAATATTGTCGTTGTCATAGCGCCAATCATAATATTATCAAATGATTATCAAAACGTTTTTCAAACTATAACCTAACCTAACCTAACCGATCATAATATTATCAAATGATTATCAAAACGTTTTTCAAACTATAATTTGTGTTTTAATTAGACAATTCCTTTTGTTTGTGGCTCTAAAAATATAATGTAAGTCTTTTATTTTTCCCATCATTTAAGTAATTATTTATATTTACTCCATTTACAAAACTTTGGGCGTATTACCTTGGTCTTGTTTTATTATAATAAACGATGTTTAAATATTTGACTTATAAATAAAAACTTTAAATAATAAATAATATTTACACATGTTTGGCTTTAATTTTATTTAATAATTGTACAAATTATACTGTTAAATCTTATTATTTACACATCACAACGATATTTGTTATTAGTATTGTTGAATTTGTGTAAAAAATAAGATTTAATAATCAAATTTAATTATATTAGAGTAATATTCAATAAATACGCTCATTTAAAAAGCCCGCGCTTCGATCCATTTAAAACAAACCCTACTCAATAGATGGTGCCACTTCTGTAGGATAATTTTTCAGTATGGCAGAGTCCATTCTTTTTCTAGCTAGGTATATTCTTTGGACGTATCTGCTTTAAAAAACTGAAGTGTTCTCATAATAGTTTGAATTTAAGTATTTTAAATAGTTTTTTCTTTATTCTTTGTATTTTTTTGCTTCCGACGACGGGAAGAGATAGACTTTCGGAAACGTTAAGCATTTTTTTCTTTGTTAGGCAAATTTGTATAACTGTAAACATAACTTCTGACAAGTAGTTTCCGTTTGGGTTTAACGCAGAAGTGTTTACAAAAATAACAATTTTATTTTGTATATTTTCTTACAGTGCAGTGGCAAAATACCCATATAGGATTTTTTTTTGGAGATACTGAAAATTGTTAATTTTACCCATCTCTAGCTCGAGTTTTTCGACGAATTAAATATATAATTAATTTACGTTTATTTCGTGGTACTTAATCGTGAAAAAGGGTTGGCGAAAGCATGGCAAACTTGGATGAGGGTAGAAGGTCACGGATCTACAGCGGAAAAGGGAAAACGTACGGCCATTTTGAATTACGACACGGAAAATAATTTGCGAGCGTTTTTATCCGGTCTCTTTCAAGAATGAATGTGCTCGCGGGTAATGACGCTTTAAATAATTCGAAATAAGTAATGCGAGAAAGACTGTACCTAATGATTTGTTGTTTTGTAGTTTTTGTGATTTTTCCAAGAGGAAAAACTTTTTTATTATGGATATTTTGAGTAAAATGCATTCTTCATCAAAAATTTTGCTTATTCTAAAATAGTTTCTACTCTGTTTTTTTTCTCAAGTAAGATTTCAACAGACGATGACAGAAAAAAGCAGATGATATCCATATCAATCCATTTATTTAACTGAAAAAAGTTTCTAATATTTTTAAGTTAAGTATGGATAGGTTTACAGCGAGGGAGTCCGAACTGTATTCCGGATACTTCGGCAGCATATTCTGCAGATAAAAATAAGTAAAAAGTTCGTATAAATGTATGTCCTAAGATGCTTTTTGTTTCGAGATAGAGAGTAGAAGTTTCATTTTTTATTTCGATTTTCCAAATAGCTTCTGAAGTAACGACAACATTTGGATGAAAATTGGTGTTTGGGAGTTTTTTTTTGACATGAGAAATTTGATTTTGATGTCAACATGCCTCCTGCTAGTAGAGGGGCGCCATCTACATTTTTTAACTGATTTGAAGAGTAATAACTTTTCGTCCGTACCTGTATAAAACTACTGAGTAAAAAAATATAAATTTACGACGGTTTTTACGTAAAAAAGGTCTCTAGGTAAAAATCGCTTCGAGTAATGGTTTTCGAGATATTTGGAATCGAAATTATCAATACTGTCATCGTTGACATAAATTAAACATGTTGACTAAATAGTTATTAGACTGAAATCATAAATTTGAAATGTTTTTGTGCCAAAAGTTCAACAGAAACTGTTTTACCATCATTTTTTGCAGAAAAATTTATGAATAATTTAAAAAAATAAAATTTTCCAAATTTATTATTTCAGTGAAATAACTATCTACTCAACGTGTTTATGTTTCGTCAATAATGACAGGTATTGACCATTTCCATTCTAAATATCTTAGTAGGTAGGTAGTTTTATACAGGTACGGATAAAAAGCTATTACGCTTCAAAACAGTTAAAACACATGTAGGTGGCGCCTCCACTAGTAGGAGTCATATTGATATCAAAATCAAATTTCTCATGTCAAAACTTCAAGATTTTCATCCAAATATTGACGTTACTTCACAAATTATTTAGAAAAAATCGAAATAAAAATGAAACTCCTACTCCCTGTATCTCTGAAACTTTATACTATGAACTTTTTTACTTATTTTTATCTGCAGAATATGCTGCCGAAGTTTCCGGAATACAGTTCGACCACCCTGTATAAATCCGTCATGGCGTCATCTCTTGTTGCTTTTAACCAGTTTTATTGGTTTTATTTCAAAATGACCAGACCATATTTCAATATTATTATATTGAATATAACGATGATAAACGACAAATGGACGCCGATGCGTATGAATTCGACTTCGTTTTTGAAAGTTGTGAACTCTTGTCAAATTATAGGTTAAAATTTTGTGTCAAATTATGTCAAATAGAAATGATAAATATTTTGCATTTTGGACTGTGTTATTACGGGTGGTTCGTGTTTTTTAAAATTAAGTTGAAGAAAACTCGAGGGAAAATTAAGTGTTGACCCAGACCATATTTTACAGTTAATATTCGGTGCCCACAGACCGCCAGAGACAATTTGCCAGAGATTATGGCCAGAGAGTTGTATTAGCCACAAATAAAGTTTGTATACCATCTCGGGTATGGTACCAAAAACTAGAGTATTTCTATAATAGCAGCACACGATAGGTAAATAATAAATTTTAGTATGGCAGAGAGATAATGTCATAAGATACTGGTTTACAAAAATCAAAATTAAAGTTAATTAACCAACTTTTAAGGTATAATATTCAGTAACTGTTATTATTAATAAAATATTGTGTTTTATTTATTCCTTTGCAATATTTTTTTTTTATTTTTACATAAATTATATTGATAAATGTAACATAAATGCAGGAAGTTGCTTGAGCTTGAAACACGGCTTGAAAGCAATAAATCTTTTTTTTTATTTTTTTTTGGTATGTGGTGTTTTTTAAAATACACCCTTGCTTGTTTTGTATTAACACATACTGTAATTCTTTTTAATAAAATAACTCGATTAGATTTTTTCAATTTTATACAGATTTGTCACAATATTTTGAAGTAATCACTTGTCACTCAAATTCTAAATATATTAATTTTCTGCTATGCGTTCCAATTGTACCAACTTATGTCTATGTAAAATAAGATAAACTACTTTGAAAATAAAATGACAGACACATCTATCAATGCCAAGGATCTTGTCGCTGGACAGACTATAATCCGGTTTATATTTTCCAATTTTCTATACCTTTTCTAAGTCCTAAAAATCAAAACGCTTTTCTATGGTAATATAATTTCAGGGGCAACGGTCTAGCTACGTCGAAACACCGGTTCCCATTAGAACACCGAAGTTAAGCGACGTAAGGCGATACTAGTGGATGGGCGGGTGACCGGTTCGAAACTCTGTATAGTGCTGTTGTCCAATAAAGGCAAAAGTGTAAAATCTATTGACACACACTGCTCATTCACGCCGGTTCGAGGCCGAATGAGATCGGATATCTCGTGAGTAAGAGTCGATTTGACACTTGCCAAGTCGGTAGGCCATTGACCATGATATGGCCGAGGACCGCTGTTCGGATTCCGCCTAAACAATGTAGACCCCGTCCAGATTAGTCCTGGCAGCAAAAAGGAGACGTTAACTGAAATCTTTACTTTACTTTAATATAATCTCTTTTTTTTTTCTTTTTTTAATTGATAGAATTTCAATTAACGTCATATTTTTTGCTGTTTTAAAATATTAAACAAGCACAAAATTTATTTAGTTCAATGCTACGGAAAGGGTCATAATAGTTATTGGAAAATATGGTACTTCACTATAACCATCGTGATAACCATCTATCAAAGAATTAAATCGAAATTATATTACCATAGAAAAGCCTTTTGATTTTTGAGGACTTAAAGTTGGTGTATTTGTGACAAGTGTCTAGGTGTACCCATACACGAATTGTCAAAACGAGAAATACTCTCACAGTTTTCTTCTATAATATTTAATTCGTTATATTAGAAATAATCTTACCTTTATTCGATGGTACCACATCTGGATTCTTATCATCCTTCTCAAACAAATCCTCTGATTCCGATCTCAAAGGCAAAGTTACTTTGTCCTTGACAGGCAGAAACCGAGGTCTTAGAGCCCTACAGGCGTTGCGTCTGGAACGGCGTATCTTTAGGGCTAGCAGGATAACGACTGTAACCAGTAGGACGGCAGTGACGATGCCTACTAGGACGCCCAGGACGGGGGCTATTTCTATTTGATCGCGAGTTCCCAGAGACAAAACTGAAAAAAGAAAGAGAATTTCATTAAAATATAATCTGCGAGTTTAAAGTTTGAAACATAGGTATGTGCTAATATTTCATATCTTATTTATATAAAGTTAATCTGAAAATGAAAAGAAACACACACAAACTCGTTATTAGATTTGGAAAAAAATGTGAGGTTTGAAAAGGTTTGTATACTTGATTTCAAAGATATGCAAAAATATGTAATCACGTATCAAAAAAAAACAAAAACTGAAAAATTTGCTAAACAATTTTGAGTCGTCTGTAACTCGTTACTACTTATGAAACAAATGGCACGAGAGTGGCTCATTAGCATATTTGGAAAAAGCATTTTTTTACGAATAATTTGGTACCACGTACTTGGTATTTCGATTTAAATTGTCGTCGTTATAAAAAGTCGTTTTATGAACCTCATATTATAATTTTATTTTTTTTTACAGTTTATATGTTTTGTTTTTTGAAAATAAAAAATGTTTTAAAAAGTGTTTATGATTATTTTTGTTTTATAGTTTATTTTAAACCCTATCTGTCACAATAATTATGGTCAATGTGTTTTTGATCAAGAACGATGTCATGGCCATATGTTAACAAATTGTTATTTCCAGACCTACTTTCTTTACGCCATTATGCATAAATATGACGGTACCAAATTTTTTGTAAAAATGCTTTTTACAAATATGCTAATAACCTAACCTTAATTCCATTTTTGGGCTTCTTTTAACCGGTTAGAACAGGACACTCAAATATTAGACGATCAAATCCATTTTCCCAAGGCTCGTTGATTAAAAATTAGTGTTTTAACACAGCCATGGTACTCTAGATTGAAATCTAAAATACGATTTTTTAAGCGAAAATGTCAAAAGTTATATTCCGTGGGTCATTTTATATCGAGAGAGAGAGAGAGAGATTTTGATTTATTAGGTTTTTTAGCGAGGGTTTTAGCGCTCAATAATAAGCTTTATTTAATATGAGGTTATTTTAAATAATTTTAAGTTAGAAATTAAAGTTTTTTCGTTATGTTGATGCTGTCTAAGAATTCCATAACTTTATTAATCTTCGAAATGTTAAAAGGCGCGAAAATATTCTCATAGGTAACAGCATTAAAGAATCTAGACCTATGGGAGGCAACCAGGGGTGGATGGGAAGTGGAAACCGGCCCGGGAAAACAGACAACCGGCCCAAATCCAACAAAACAAAATGACCATAACGAAGAAACATATAATATATAAGTAAGGGTGTTTTTTGCTAGTGCGAAAAGCCCTTTTGCCTCCAGGTTTTTAAAATTAAATTGTCTTGATCAACATTTTCGTCAAAGGCTTGGGTCGGACATCTGAATTTTTACTACAAAATGGCTCAGTTTTACAGGGTTCTACTGCTTTATTTCCATTATCGATAACGGTAATTTGATCTTGAATAGGCTACGATTTTGAGTCACCATTTTGAGAAACTTTAAGACTTCCTGATTCGTTCAGCTGACCCAATCCTCAGTGAAATACATTACTTTTAGCTTTTCGGGTATATACTTTCTTACTCATTGTAGAAAGAAATTCTCTCTTTTCTGATACAGCAGCAGCCTCGTCGTGTATACGTGTTTTTAACTGAATGCAGATGCTGTTTAAAACTGCAGCATTTTTTAGGTTATTATACAGTTTTTATCACGAAAATATTCCTCTCTACTTTTCTACATTTGGCATCTTGTATGATAATGCCATGACTCAAACGAAAAAAACCTAGGCAGTGGATATGAATCTGTTCTGATGTAATGCTATGTTACAGTCCATAATCAGAATATTTGGATTTTCGAGATATATTAATATTTTATTATCTAATCTAGTTTAAACCTCATCTCTGCTGTCTCAGTAATTTTTAGCAAATTAAGTTTAGCAACGTTTTAAACAACAATTTAGACTTGGCTTTTAGTTGTCAGACTTGGCTTTTAGTCCGTCCCCAATTCAAACCAAACATAGATATGTTTTCTCCGTCACCCGCAGAGTTCGCGTCAAATTCGTCTACCTTTTTACAAAGGGGACCTCAAAAAATATTGCACCGAGGCCCCCAGTTGTCTACGCTACCGTATTCTCAGTATACATTTAGATCGAAACTATTTAAATTTACCTAATGCTATTCATTCTTTTTTCTGCTGTCAGTCAGTCATATTTATTAGTTATTAATAAAATAGTGGGTAAAACTATACAGGGTGAGTCTTAAATAAGTGCAAATATTTTCAGGGGTGGTATATTTCGACCACATGAACCTATAAGGGTTTTTTTGCAAAAAAAATGTTAAAAATCGAGCATTTTCTTTTAAATTTTCCTGTATATTTTAGAAAATTTTTTAGGTCCTGTAACTTCCTGTTCACCGCAAACCACGGTATAGTTTCTTAATCTCTGATATTACGACACTAAAAGAGATCAAATACTGTTAAAAATTCATTCACTCAATTTTTTGAAAATAAATCTTTTTTTTTAATTTCAAACATTAATAACTCTATTGGACTTATTTGAAACTCGTAAAGAGAATATATTATGTTTATTTTATGGAGATTTACCAGCCCTGAATATTTGCACTTATAGACTCACCTTGTATAATAAAAAATTTTAAACCCAAACCGAACAAACAACAGATGATTATTAAAATTATAAGTGTCCCAGAGAAAGACATTTTACAATAGTTATTTTACAAATTGGTATTTATGTTTAAAAGTAACTGACGATTATACTGATGCAAATTGATCACTTTAGTTAGAAGATTAACCATTTAATTTTTTTTGAGCTTTGATCGGCCCGGCGCGGCCCACCGGCCGATCTTTCCACCGGCCCACCGGGAATTTTCCCGTTTTCCCATATGGCCCATCCACCCCTGGAGGCAACAGGTAAGCATTCAAAAGAATGTGTCTCATTGACATTAAGTTGTTGCATAATGTGCATTTCGGAGGGGTTCATTTCTGATAATATATGATTTGGTAAGATATGAGTGTCCTGTGAGGGTTCTAACAACTTTACAGAAAGATCCGCGTTCAAGAGAATATATATTTTTGATACAGATGAAGAAGTGGCATATATATATATATATATATATATATATATATATATATATATATATATATATATATATATATATATATATATATATATATTATATATATTATAAAGTAAGAAAATATAGAGGGTGCCGTTTAAAAATCAAAAGTTGTTCAGGGCCCGTATTCTGTAACTTTGAAAAGGCTAAGCGCTTTTAGACGCTCAGCGTATATGACGTTAATTTTCGCTGAGCGCGCACTTAATTAACGATTTCGGTATTCTCGTCTGACGCGCTTAGCGTGTTTA
Organism: Sitophilus oryzae; assembly: GCF_002938485.1. NCBI lineage: Eukaryota > Metazoa > Arthropoda > Insecta > Coleoptera > Curculionidae > Sitophilus > Sitophilus oryzae. Next base: position 478,822 of record NW_022147287.1, on the reverse strand, counting down.
CTGATTGCGCTGAGCGCTTTGAAAACGGTTGCCTTAAAGGATCGTTTTGCTTGTCGAACTGTCAGTAAAATCGAAAAAATTGTGATTTTGTGCGTTATCTTGCTCTTTAGTGCAAATTACTACTTCTTCTATAATTTCCTCAATAAATAATTGATAATTTACGATTTGGCAGCTATAAATATTGTTCAAAACATCGAAAATGCTGAGAAGCGTCTTCAACACTTCCCTCGTATAATAAGAATAATGACATATCCATAGAAAACTAGCTTGACATAACTCAACAATAGGTTATGAAATTCACGTAACATTGACATTTTTCATTGTTACATCCGTCAGTTATCAATTTTTGACTATTACCTACATTAAAAATTCTGATGTTGCCAATATGTGCTCAACGCGTATCCAGAACACGATTCGCATGGCAACGAGAATACCAAAATGACTGCCTTGCGTTTCGCTGATCGAATACTTGCGCTCACCGCTTTGAAAGCGTAACGTTTTTATGTCAAAGTTACAGAATTCGGGCCCAGTTCTGGTCTTTGAATAAAAAGACTAAGGAAGGAGCATATCAAAATCTTAGGTACACCGCGATGGGCCTCAAATATGGCCGACTTAAATTCCGGTTAAAATTGTTATAAAAATATATAATTCTAATAAAATAGATAAGTTATAATAAGTATTTATTAACACAAACATCCGATACGCTACTGAAGTAGGTAAGTCAAATTAACGTATCTAAATTCTTTGACATCTAATCTTTGACAAGTAATAAATAAAAGCTAAAATGCAAGAAAAAATATATAATTTAGTTAATTTAAGTGAATTTCATAAATGATCGGTTTTACTACACGTATGTATATTATATAGTCACTTACTAGCGAAAAGTTGTTCCATTATTTCACTCAATTTTGGCCGAGATCTACCGCACGCTACACAACCAACTATTTTAGAGTTTTTTGATAAATCGCGATAGTGTCACTGTTAATTTAAGTTCTGCCACAATTTCCATCTAGATTTACTACCTTTATACAACTATCAGTAGTAGAATAAATAATAAATAACATAAAAAAAAGCTCCGTAAAGATTGACAAATCCACAAAATTTCAAATCAAATTCAAATGTGTCAAATGCATCGTCAAACAGAACTGTCAAGGATCCCCACCCTAGACGTTTTTATGGCGCTTTTTCTGCCCACCATGCATGAAGTATATTATATAGTCACTTACTAGCGAAAAGTTGTTCCATTATTTCACTCAATTTTTGCCGAGATCTACCGCACGCTACACAACCAACTATTTTAGAGTCTTTTTTGATAAATCGCGATAGTGTCACTGTTAATTTAAGTTCTGCCACAATTTCCATCTAGATTTACTACCTTTATACAACTATCAGTAGTGGAATAAATAATAAATAACATAAAAAAAGCTCCGTAAAGACTGACAAATCCACAAAATTTCAAATCAAATTCAAATGTGTCAAATGAATCGTCAAACAGAACTGTCAAGGATCCCCACCCTAGAGTGCTGTTATTGTGCTTTTTCCGCCCACCATACATGAATACATGGATAGCATTATGCTCCTTCCTTAGTCTCCTTATTCAAAGGTTCTGGCAAAACAGGAAGTGACTGAAAATAACTGAATACGTCAATCAATCCCTAATTTGTGTCATATACTAACGTAACAAATCTCGTTTTTTATCTGAAAAAATATAAAAGTCATGGAGGTTAGCCACTTTTAAGACGCACCCGGTACAAAATGACGAATTTCGATCGAATGCCACTTGATATCTGGCAAATTGTCTCCTAACTATTCACCATGATCATCATCATTTTCAGCTTATTCAACCATTCCCAATTATGGTGTCATGTCGCCTGCCTCACATATTTAGATACTTTATTTGTATTTAGGCCCACTCTTGTCTATTGCTGACTATGCGGGCCCAAGTTATCCCTGATAATTTCCTAATATTATGATCCCATCTCAAGTTTCGTCTTCCTCTAGGTCTCTTGATTCCTCGTGGGTACCATGCTGTAATTTTTGTGGTCCATCTGTTGTCTGTCCTTCTTACCACGTGTCCTGCTCATTGCCACTTGCGGGATTTGATTCTGTGGATGACATCTATTACCTGTGTCTTTTGTCATATCCACTCTATTCTTTTACTTTCTCTCTTGGTTATTCCCAGCATATTTCGTTCCATTAAGCGTTGGGCGACCTGCAGTTTCGTTAATGTCCGTTTCGCATGCATAGAGGTAATGACTGGTAGTACACATTGGTCGAATGTTCTCTTCTTTAGATAAAGTGGCATTCTAGATTTGAATATGATCGAGTTTCTTCCATAAGTACTCCATGCTAACTAAATTCTTCTGTTAATTTCTGGCGGTACTAGAGATCCCGAGCGGTGTATTAGTTGTCCCAAATATATATATTTTTCTACTGCTTCCTATTCTTATGCATTAAATCCTAAAAATATAATCTATCAAAAGCTTTCTGAAAATTGGCGAACGCCACATCAACCGGCCTGATTGTCCAAGACACCAGCAATAAGCTGTGAAAAAAATATCCGGTTGGTCAAATCTTCGAATTTACACCTAAGACAAATTATTCACCAAACTGACAACGAACACATACGTTCAAAGACGCTACAACTATGCGATTGTACGGTAGAAGTCGTATTAATCTAGTTGAGAACAGTGGCTCGCGCTGGAAATGATATGGGTAAGGATTTTGTCGTTGATTGATGCTATGCTGAGTGGGGCGGCCGTGTGAGCCTAATTTAATGTCGGGCAACGTTGCCCTACAGCTAGCGAGCGGCCCGACCGTTTTAATGAAATAAGTTTGGGTCCCGGAGGCTCGCGCCACAATATCTAATTCAATTTTCTGGACGAAATACGTGTCGTTGTTTATATTTATCAGACCTAAATTCCGCAAGGTTTTGTTTATTAATTTGATAAAGTGGACGGATTGTTTGTTGGCTACCTGAGTTGCTACTTAATTTTGCAAATCAAATTAGAATATTGTTTAAGGTATAATGGGACAACAACATGGTCTAACGAACGTACTTATACATAGAGCTCTAGACGTTCAAAATGGTGTGGATTTAACGTGAAGATAATGGTACAGATCGAGAAAATCTTTAGATACTCATGGGGATTTTACATATCTATACTATGCTGTATACAGGGTGTTTAAAAATCGATCGTGCCATCTCTCGTGGGGAGATTCCTCACGCAAAAATAATATTTATTTTTCATATCAACAGAGGTCCAATTCTGCTTTGTTTCGTAGCTCCTTCTAAGTGCCGTCTCTATTGAAGTTAGGTAATTAATATGGCATATGACTCTCTGTCCAGAGCTTGGTGAATAAGGGTGTTTCCGTTGCCGTTGGTGTGAGTCCAATCTCTAATGTTAGGTAGCCATGATTTCTTTTTCCTTCCTATGCTACGTTTTCCATCGATTTTTCCTTCTATTATGAGCTGTATTTCTTCATATTCTGAGTTCCGCATTATGTGTCCAAGGTAAGAAGTCCTTTTGATCTTAATTGTGCCTGTTAGGTGTGCACAAGTCTTCATTCTGTTTAAAACTTCACAGTTTGTTGTTCTGGAGGTCCATCTTATCCTCAGCATTCGACGATACATCCACATTTCAAACGCATTAAAGCGTTTCGTAGCTACAGGGTGTTAAAGTCTCAATAATTTTTCGATTTATTATAATTTTCAGTGAATAGAGATATATGTAAGAAACAAAAGTTAAATAGTAGCAATGTGTGTTTTCACCCCCTTCTCGGGGGTGAAAAATAAATCACCCATTTGAATTGCAAAAATCAATAAAGGGTGAAATTCTAAGGAAAAAATGTTCTATAACATTTTTTCAGAAAATTAATATTTTCCTAGTTATTTAGGACTGAAAATGTTGATTTTTCATTTCAAAACTGCATATTTTTTGTCAATTTTTATAAATAACTCGAAAACCTTGCGTTTTATCGCAAAACTCATATAAGACAAAAATGAAGCTTTTGGAATAACTAAACGATCCATTTTTTGTTGATTACCGTAGGTGTAATAATAGCCGAGTTATCATTCTGTAAATGTGATTTTTTATTTTTTGAAAACTAAATTGCAACCTTTTACTGTAAAATAATGGCACAAAGAACACATTTTTCGAAGAAAATGAATGATGACATGATGACAACAAAAAAACCTTTTAAATGCTTTTTTAAAATAGTTCCTAGCTCAAAAACTCGCGAATAGTCGTAGCGGTAGACCCAAAAACGTTTCAAATCGTGATAGAATAAAACCGCTTGGCAGAAAGTTTACTTACATATAGTAGGTTGATTTGGCCCGCAGCACCTTATCAGGAGTGGAGGCAGATTCAAAATGGCGGAATTTTTCAAAATGGCGGAGCTTAACTAAATTCTTATGAGACTAATGGGGTTGAAATTAATAGAATAGCAATTTTAACTTTTATAATTTATTAAAAGTACAGAGTTTTTAAGAAAAAAAATTAAAATGGCGTGATTTTTTACAAAATGGCGCTGGATGCCATTTCTTAGTCTTCGGAATCTTCTACAAAACTAAAATAAAAAATTAAAAAGAATAAGTCTACTCAGAAACTTTTGTTGGTCTAGCTCGGAAAAATATAAAAATATTTAAAAATACCAACTTTTGAATTACACTGTTGGTGCACATGTCTTTGCAGGAACTGCATTGCAGTGTACATGGATGACCACTTCTTTTGCATTTACACCGACTACTGCTACATCCAGTTTTACAGGAGCATTTAGCCAGCTCTTGGCATGTCTGCCATACTTTTGGAAGAACAGACCATAGAGGAGTTCACTTTGAATTTTTTCAACCCAGCCCCATCCCTTAGGTGATGGTGTTACGTTATCTATATCATAAGAACAACCCCAGACTTGACCAGCTTAGTAAGCAGCCCTTAGGATATGTTGATACGGTGCTACAGAAGTCGGAGGTATCAAATGAATTGGTTTGTTTTGAGAACAAAATAATTCTTTTCTTGGGGTGTCAGTGTTGGTTGCAGTGCTAAGTGGATTGTACATCTGAACAGTGAAGCTAGCAAGAACATTGACGACATCGTCCGGAATGGAAGAGAGTGTTGGGCTTGACATCGCTTGAAAAGCTTTGGTTGCCTTATCGCTCTGCGAATTCCATGTTTTCCAGTCAGACTTTTTTCCTTTGTAAGAAAAGTAAGACACCGTCTCACATCCTATAAAAGCATGAAACCCAGGAAGAGCGCTAGCCTTGTCGCCAAGAGCAGTGTGTTATTTGTGTGTGAGAGGCTTACCTGCCATAAGGTGTGCTGTGAAATATCGTCTCTTTGCACCTGTACCAAAAAGAACCCATAAATTCTGGAGACCAAGAGATTTAAATTGTGCGTAAAAAGCTATACATAGTACTAGTACATCAGTATCAACTGCTCGCACTACTACGTTCTGAGACCCATGCTGCACCGCATCCTTTAAATGTAATATTATTCTGCCATCTGCTTCATCTTTAGTACTAAATTTTACACAATTAAGGGATGAGTTTGCCTTTGCTGATGAGTAAATTATGTCACCTATATTTGATACATATACTATTTTGTTTTCTACTGCTATATTGATACAGATCAATTTTGTTTAATGTTTTTTTTAAGAAATCTGGACAGTTTGGTGGAAGTCTAGTAAGGCCGGTTACTTGGCGGCGAATTCCGTATCCTCGTTCTCCACAGACAGTATTTTTAACGCTATCAATTACATATTGATCCCAAACAATATCAATGCGCAATGCTCCCAATTTTGCGGCATCTTTTTCAACATAAGATTTAAGCTCCAGTTCAAAATATTCTGGAAATGTTTTGCTATAACGGGGAATGACAAAGTGTACACGAGCTGCACCATCGTAAACAATACCATCGCATGATTCTGGATCAGTATCGCTTGGTAAAATATTTTTTCTTCGTTTTTTTTCTGTTTGGGGGGGGGGCAGGTGGGGAAGGGGGGACGGAAGGGGGTCTTCTCACAATTACTTTCTTGGTGAGCTTGTAATACATTTTTGATTTGAACTAAAACTTATATCTCGCGCGTAGGTGATAGAGAATTAGCTCGCAACTACTAATTAATACAGAACTAAAATCCGCCATTTTGAATTTTATATACTTAGTGTAGTATTAATCCTATTATTATTAGCATTTGAATTCAAAATACACTTATTAATTTAATCGATTAAAAAACTTAAAAAAAAACAAAAAAGAAGCAAAAAAAACAGTAATTCTAAAAAAAACGCCGCCATTTTGAATTTGCCTCCACTTGCAATAAGGTGCTGCGGGTCAAATCGATTGTTTATGTGTATATACCACCTATAGCTAGTGGTTTGCTTCTATCATTATTTGAAACGTTTTTCGTGTATTTGGGTTCTACCGCTACGACTAGAAGTTATGATAAAAATAATATGGTCACCTCATTATTTCGGAAAAAAATTAACAACAAAATATATGATTAAAATTATATAAATAAAAACTAAGCGTAATACTTGTAGAGTTGGCTATATTTAGGTACTAACAATTGACTCTGCAAGTTCGAGCGGTTTAGAATGCATAAATTTGGAAAAAAGTTGAAAATAATGAAAAAATTTTATTTTTTGTTTTTTAAAAAATTTTAATTTTTTTGACATATCTCAAAAACTAAGCAAGATACGTAAAAAATGCAACAGAAGGTCTTTTTTTTGCAATATTTTTGCTCCCTTTCAATTTTTCTGTAGATGTCTTTATTTCGTAGAGATCACGTTTTTTTAATTTGAGTTGCATGTAAGGACCACATTCTTTGAGCCCTTAAAACCCAAAAATCTCGTGAAAATGAAGAGTTCAATGCGTGTAAAAGTACCAAATTTCAGGAAAACCAGTTTACCAATGTTTTTAAAAATAAACAATATATATATTATTTGCATTTAACCTTTCGAGGGATTTAACATCTTCGGGAAGCATTTTAGGACATACGTTCATAGGAACTTTCTGACACCCTGTCTATAACAGAAACTTGACCAATAAAAGATAGAAATAAAAAGCCAAAACGCAGAAGAAAAATATTTTAAACTAAGAACGAGCTACTATTCTAAACAGAATTGTTCTTTTAGCGCTGTATCTAGCGTTGGAACTTTCTATTCATTATCTGGAACGTCGTAAATCGTGGACGTTAACACTGCCCACCCCCCGGAAGCTTTATAAATCTCAACCCCTTCTGGTTCTCCCGGCTACTTTGGCTAAGATAAAAACACGGAAGCGTGGACTTACGTTTGAGAATTTACGTGTCGACTTCTCCGAGTTAAAACGTCTTAAGATTAAATGATAAATTGCTTTATGTCTTGACTGTATAAAAAGAAAAAAACAATCGGTTTTAAGTGTTAAAAATATAAATTACTTTTTTACATGAAGCAACGGAGCAAGTTGCTTAAGACACGAGGTGGGAAAACAATACACCCAAACAGAGTTATAAATATTTTTTAAGCCAGTGTCACAAAAAATGAAGTTTTACGGATCTATTAACGTCTCTAAAGTGTATATTTTTTGGCCGCTTTTTTTACTTTACGGCCGCTCTTTTACTTTATGGCCGCTTTTACAAACAAAGTCATTATAAGGTCAGCCTACTAGGCACATTTAATTTACTTATTTGGGTTATTTCCACGTCCGATATTAAGATTGTCAAATTATAAAAGCGGTATAAGGTATAAGACCTACTAGACACACTTAATTTGCATGTTTGGATTATTTACCCATAAAACAAAAGAAAAGGTTCGATTAAGTGAATTTCATTAAAGAAATGAAATTTAAAATAAATAACTAACAAATAATAAAAACCACATTATACGGGATATACTGTGATAAAAAAACAGTTAAAAAGAAAATTCCACACCTGTAATTTTTAACCAATCAAAACGTGTTTTTTTGACAAATCACCATGGCAACGGATAAATTTTAGTGATTTTTTTTCCTTGTTGGCACCCAACAGCGGATTATACTGGAAATCTTTTGACGTTTATAATGACAGAATATCTTTTTGAGAGTCTGGTTTTTATTTGTTTACATGATAATTTTGATACATTTCAATTACAAAGCTGAGATGAAAGTTTGTAAACTGCTTTCATACTCTTGACTTCGATTTCCTAGTATTCGCGGGTGTATCTCCTGGCGAATATTTTCTTTGCTTTCATGACCGAAGCGAAACATTTTTTTTAAGCCGTGCCGCTTGACAGCTTCAAAACTGAAATAGTTTTTAGGTTTGGGTGTCACTTACCTAGTTGTCATAGTAACTAAATAATCAATTCGACCAAAAATCGAAAAATATAATTTAATTATTTGATTTTCAAACACAATTTGATGTGGAATTTTCTTACCGAATATCACACGAGGTCAAATTAAATCCGGACATTTTTTTTTAACTGTACATTTAACATAATAATTAATAGCAAATAATGCCCTAATTTATTAACTTCTTTATAACCCAACTTACAATAAAGGTGCCCGGTGGCGTAGAGGTACAGGCTCTCTTCTACCAATCTCAAGGTAGTGGGTTCGAATCCCACACCCGGCATTGCATCAACCGACTATTTTTATTAAAATAAAAATAGTTCGGGTACCTAGGTCGACTCAGCCTTAAATGAGTACTTGGGATTCACAATCCTGAGGCAATAATAGGCGGTTGAAGCGTAGTGCTAGCCACATTACCTTCCCTGTATACCGAACAAAACGAATACATAGATTCTCGCGACAGTTCTCGTGCAAAATTTATTTTTTAAGTAAAATAATGGATGTTTACGAAGTTCGTGAGAAAATTCAAATTGTAAAATGGTATTTCCAAAATAGGTCTTATCGGGATATACAAACAATTTTTCCACAAATTATTGTAAACAGGGCAATTCTATCTTTACCTACTATATCAAGAGTTATTAAGAATTTTGAAACACATGGGTGCGTGTCCCCACAAAAACACAAGCCTGATGTGTTGATTAATGAAGAACAGGAGTTAAAACAAGTGTTTAACCGTTTAATTAGTGGATATGGAACTATTTGTGGCCCGCTAGATCACCAGATCTTTCTCCCAATGATTTCTTTTGTGGGGTTATGTAAAACCTAAAGTGTATGGTCATAATGGGGCTAATAATCTGGATGAGTTCAAGTAAAAATACGAGGAGGCTTTCCAAACTATTAGACCTAATATGTTAGCCAATGTCAGACAGACCGCCTAGGCTTCTGTCCAGCACAAGAAGGTGATCTTTTCAACCACTTGTTATAACTTTTTTATTTAGAGAGGTAATATTTTTAGTTCTTTCCTGGGTTTTAGAGAATTTATTTATTTTAGTTTTTGAAACGTAAACACACTCAAATAATAAAGATTTAAGTATTTTATTTTAAATGTTACCTTAATTGAAGGTAAACACTTAAAATGAAAATAATAAATACTCCGCACTCCTCGAGTCGTATTCCTAATCTGTCACGACCGACCCGTCCAAGCACAACTGCAACTGCAACTGCGTACTGCCTGACTAGCCGACTAGCCGGCAGTGAATCTCGAGTATGAACGCAAATTGGGTAAACGTAAATTCGTCCGGCAACTTGCTATGTTACTAGTAGCCTGGTGTTTTCTGTATGCAGGAGCTATTATTATTATTATATAGCAAAACTTCTGTTTATAATACTGTAAGACCTATTCCTGTACACATTTTTGTTGCCAATAATACACTTTTCATTTGGTTAATAAAAATTTGAATCTAATTTTCCAGTTTCGCCTTTATTTAGAAACAAAAATTGTAAAAAAAATTGTTGCCCACTGCACCCCAAAGACAGTTGCTTAAAAATTTGTATGTGCACCTCGGCCGTATGATTTTTTTTGGCCAGATCTACAAAAATTTACGGTAAACAAATAACTATTTTAGGGTGGAATAGTGACAATACTTATACATTCTAAAAGAAATTTATGCATCAAAACAAAATGGAGCCAATCAACTCGTCGCGCACCTAAAACATATATGTCACCACGGCGAAAGGCATCGCCGAGAGATAAAATTCTCCACTATGTTTTTACACTAAACAAACCCATCTCTTTGAAAATTACCAGCCACCGTTTAGAGTACTTTACGTCCGTGCGCGAAAGATACCGGACGCAGCCCCGGACAGCCCTAAATGTTCGCCCCGTAAATCCTCCAGCCGGCGCTAACAGGCGAGATCCGCACCCGCCCGCACCTCTTATTTCCTAAATCTTACCCGTCTGCTTCTCGGCCACTTTCAGCGTAAATCCTTCCAGCAGTACCGGTTCGCTGCGTCCCTTGGCGTTGGCCGCGGTACACCGCCATTTCAGCTCTTGCGGGTCCAGATTACGCTCACGATAAATAACGGGAACTTGGCCGAGACGTTGGCCTGCAGCACGCCGCTTTTACGTTCGTAAACCTGCAAGGAGGAGAGATGTAGAAGAAGGTTGAACAGACTTTAGCGAAAATATAGACTCAGATGCAAAAAAAGGAAACGGAGAAATTTTGGTCAAATTTAAAAGGTGGAATTCTCGACTCGTGTGCCAGAAACATTTGTATATTGGAATATACTTGCCATGTCGTGAGAACGGTTTCCTTGGTCACTCGTCGCATCCCCAATAGAGTATGTCGTCCCGTTTATTTCCAGATCGTAGTGTTTTTCGAGTTAATTACCGATAATTTAAAACTTTAAAACAATAATAGATTATATAATATCAAATTTACATTAATAACTTCAATTTTGGCGACATATCTAAATCGTTCTCACAGCAATAAATGGAATGGACAAATGAGAGACCTACGCGGGAAAAACCAGATTATATTTCACGGTTTCGCGAAATTAAGATAGCGATACAACTTTACAGACAAATGTTAAACGTCATTCGAGAAAAGAGAAGCAATATACGCTTAGTCCTAGAGATATTACAGCTTGGATATTTTGCCGTACAAAGGAAAAACCAGATTAGTCCACGCGTAAATGGCAAAAACGAGATATGTACTTACGCATGGGCGACAAGCATGCATCTTACGAATATAGATATTATAAGTTATAAATTTATTTTTTTTTAAAAGAGTTTTTAAAACCACTAAATATTAATTTTCTTCCTACAACAAAGAAATAATAGTTTAGATTTAAGTTTTATACAATAACTAATTGGACATCCCTAAGGTTTTCCCCTGTTTTGTTTTGCATTTTACGACATTTTGATTTCAGGGCAACGGCCCAACTACGTCGAAACACCCGGTTCCCATTAGAACTACCGAAGTTAAACGACGCAAGGCGATGCTAGTTGATGAACGGGTGACCGGTTCGAAACACTATCGTGCTGTTGTCCAAAGGAAAAGTGTAAAATCTATTGATGCACACTGCTCATTCACGCCAGTTCGAGGCCGGATGAGATCCGGATATCTCGTGAGTAGAGTTAATTTAGGCACTTCCTAAGTCCCGGTAGGCCATTGACCATGATATGGCCGAGGACCGCGGATCGGATTCCGCGTAAACAAGTAGGTACCATCCAGTTTAGCCATTGCAACAGAAAGGAAACGTTAGCAGACCTCCACACATTTGATTTCAATTATTCCAGAATATGGCGATAATTCCTAGTAATAATAATTCTGAATTGGTTAGGTCAACCGAAAATAACATAACATATTTCTTTAAAAACACTAAATTACGTTTTCTCAGCTCCAATTAAAATGGCAAAACGGGGTTTTTTCCATGAATCTTCAAATTATGTTATTTTCAATTTATGGCTTTATACGAAAATCAGCCCTTCATATGGATGGCCAAACATAAAGAACGTAGAAATCGTATTGCAGTGTACGGTAAAGAACTTAAAAGAATCACTACTTAATGACAATTTTTGGAACGACCGATATCCATCGATGCGACTATACTGTTTACTTGCAAAGGATTTAAACAATGTTTGTCTGGCGTACTTGTTGAAATGGACACGTCGTGTGAGCGCCACACTTGCCGAAGTTGTTTACAAAGTGGGGACTGGTGGGGATACTTACCGGAAATATGCAAATATTGGCGTACTTGCCAAGTAGTCGATTCGTGAGAGTGCGCCTTTAAAGTGTATTTTTTTGTGTACTGAAGCTGTGGTTGGTTCCTTGTGAAACATCGTTGAAATATTAGTATTTTAATAAAAGCACCTTTAGATGTTTCAAAAAGGGAAACTTTTCAATAAAGGTAACTTTAACTCAACAGCTTCATATGTTTCGGCTTGTTAGGCCTTTTTCAAGAGTTTTTTTTAATTTTTTTTGTTCTTTTATTTATAACTATATATATATTTACTATGGGGTGGGTTCAGAGAGTAGTTTACAATAGGGGTAATAAAAGATGTGTTTAGAAATCCTTGTTGGTCGTTAGCATTATTTTCGTTTAACAGATTTTAGTATTTCTAACTGTTCAATGTAATTTAAGCGTCTACCTTTGTTTCTCTGTGTAGTAACAATTGAGTTTTCATTAATTTTGTGATTATTTACTATACAATGGGTTGCAAGACCAGAACTACGTTGGAGATTATTAATAGACTTTACATGTTCTTTAATCCTTATATCTAAATTTCTCCCTGTTTGGCCTATGTACACGGCATCACAATCATTCAATCCACCCTATATACACCTGACTTATTTTTGACATTAGTTTTGTCTTTATTATTTAATAAGAATTTGACCTAAATTTCTTTTATTTACGTTAATAGTTTTACATCCCTATTTTATTAGAGATTATTTGAAATTTTGTTAGTTAAATTAGAGATATAGTTTAAAGTCGATAATTATTTATTGTATGTCTTTAGAATTAGCAGGTTAAAATTCTTTTTTCATTAAATATTTTCTTTTTGTTTTCTCTTTAGCATATTATCAATAGGGGAACACTTATATCCATTATTGATGGCGATTTGTTGTAATATTTAACTCTTTATTAAAATTCTCTGGGCTCAGTGGAAACATTATTAATCTATGAATTAAACTTCATAGGGTGACATTTCCACTGAGCCCAGAGGAATTTTTTAAAAGGTTAAATATTATGTGGGCTAAAATCACCGTCAACTAATGGATATAAGTGTTCCCATATTAATAATAAAGAAAAACAAAAAATATTAATGAAAAATTTATAACAATACCGTAATC